>NW_024871165.1:415000-748029 GCF_019054845.1 Dipodomys spectabilis | reverse complement strand
AGACTTAAAGAGAAACTTCTCTGAAGAAGAAAGAAGGATGGCCAATAGACAAATGAAGAAATGTTCAACATCCCTAGCCATAAAAGAAATGCAAATCAAAACAACATTGAGATATCACCTCACTCCAGTTAGAACGGCAAAAATCAAGAACTCTAACAACAACAGATGCTGGAGGGGATGTGGACAGAAAGGAAACCTTACCTTCATTGTTGGTGGGAATGTAAACTTGTTCAACCACTTTGGAAAGCAGTATGGAGGTTCCTCAAAAGACTTCACATAGAGCTCCCCTATGACCCAGCAATCCCACTTTTGGGCATTTACCCTAATGTTTACAAAAAAGACCACACTAAAGCTACCA
Source organism: Dipodomys spectabilis (assembly GCF_019054845.1). Taxonomy (NCBI): domain Eukaryota; kingdom Metazoa; phylum Chordata; class Mammalia; order Rodentia; family Heteromyidae; genus Dipodomys; species Dipodomys spectabilis. The sequence goes on along the minus strand of NW_024871165.1, from coordinate 747,671 downwards.
GCACAACTATGTTTTATTGCAGCATTATTTACCATAGCTAAGACATGGAACCAACCCAGATGCCCCTCAGTAGATCAATGGATCAAGAAAATGTGGTATATATACACAATGGAATTCTATGCCTCCATCAGAAAGAATGACATTTCCCCATTTGTTAGGAAATGGAAAGGCTTGGAAAAAATTATATTAAGTGAAGTAAGCCAGGCCCAAAGAAACGTAGGTCCCATGGTTTCCCTTATTTGTAATATCTAGTATATGTATGAGTCAAGCGGAAAAGGTCAGATAATGTGATGTCAGGAAAATGAACCCTTAGATGTGTATATTAATGTTTTTTTTCTTTTTTTTTTTTTTAAATTTTTTTTTAATTTAATTTTATTTTATTTGAGAACATACTGTACAGAGGGGTTACAATTACATGGGCAGGAAAATGCATACATTTCTTACCAAGCATTGCAGCCTCCTCCTTTGTTTACCCTTTACCTCCCTTCCCAGCCTCCCCCCTCCCCCCCACCTAATCATAACCCCCTCCGACCCCCAACGACATTGTAAAGCTGGTTTTGACATGACATTTTTTAATTCTCATTGTTGCAACAGGTAGACCTGAATCCTTAAACGACTTGTTTGTCCCCGTCTCCTCCACATGTTATACTGACATCAAATATAGTGAAAGCGGGGGTTACACTGTGGGGGAGGGACATACAAAGCAACAAAGAAATAATATTATACATGCGTTAGAAACACATGCATGAAAGAAACAAAAACATTAAAATACATATTTGAGGGTTCGTTTTCCTAACATAACATTCTCTGACTTTTTCCGCTTGACTCATACCTATACTAGATATTGCAAATAAGGGAAAACATGGGACCTATGTTTCTTTGGGCCTGGTTTACTTCACTTAATAAAATTTTTTCCAAGCCTTTCCATTTCCTAACAAATGGGGCAATGTCATTCTTTCTGATGGAGGCATAGAATTCCATTCTGTATATATACCACATCTTCTTGATCCATTCATCTACTGAGGGGCATCTGGGTTGGTTCCATATCTTAGCTATGGTAAATAATACTGCAATAAACATAGTTGTGCTGGTAGCTTTAGTGTGGCCTTGTTTGTGATCATTTGGGTAAATGCCCAAAAGTGGGATTGCTGGGTCATTGGGGAGCTCTATGTGGAGTCTTTTGAGGAACCTCCATACTGCTTTCCAAAGTGGTTGAACAAGTTTACATTCCCAACAACAATGAAGTAAGGTTCCTTTCTGTCCACATCCTCTCCAGCACCTGTTGTTAGAGTTCTTGATTTTTGCTGTTCTAACTGGAGTGAGGTGATATCTCAATGTTGTTTTGATTTGCATTTCTTTTATGGCTAGGGATGTTGAACATTTCTTCATGTGTCTATTGGCCATCCTTCTTTCTTCTTCAGAGAAGCTTCTCTTTAAGTCTTTTGCCCACTTACTTATTGGGCAGTTGTTTCTTTGAAGATTTGTTGTTGGGGGGTTTAATTTTTTGAGTTCCAAGTATATTTTAGATATGAGACCCTTGTCCATTGTATGGCTAGTAAATATCTTCTCCCAATCCGTGGGCTTTCTATTGATCTTGCTAGCTATGTCATTTGCCCTGCAGAAGCTCTGCAACCTTATACAATCCCATTTGTCCAACCTTTCTTTGATTTGTTGTGTTTCCGGGGTCTCTATTCAGAAAATTTCGCCCTGAGCCGAGGAGACCCAGGGTTTTCTCCTATTCCATCCTGTAATGTTTTCAGAGTGTCTGCTTTGAGTTCAAGGTCTTTGATCCATTTGGAGTTGATTCTGGTGCAGGGTGATATATAAGGATCTAGCTTTAGTTTTCTACATGTAGTTAACCAGTTTTGCCAGCACCATTTACTGAAGAGGCTGTCTGTCTTCCATTCTATTGTTTTAGCTCCCTTATCGAAGATTAGATGGCTATAGGTCTGTAGGTTCATTTCTGGGTTTTCAATTCTATTCCATTGGTCCTGAGGTCTGTTCTTATGCCAATACCAAGCTGTTTTGATTACTATGGCTTTATAGTAGAGTTTGAAATTTGGTACTGATATTCCTCCAGCAGTGTTCTTTCCGTTGAGGAGCGTTTTTTGCTATTCGGGGTCTTTTATTGTTCCGTATGAATTTTTGGATTGCCTCTTCTATTTCCTTGAAGAATGAGGGTGGAATTTTGATAGGTATTTCGTTGAATTTGTAGATAGCCTTGGGAAGTATTGCCATTTTCACAATGTTAATCTTTCCAATCCAGGAGCATGGGAGGTTTTGCCATTTTTTAAGTTCTGTGTTGATTTCCTTTTTCAAGATTTTAAAGTTTTCATCATAGAGGTCCTTCACTTCTTTAGTTAATTCCTAGGTATTTTATTTTTTGTGGGGCTCTTACAAATGGAGTTGCTTTCCTAATTTCAGCCACACTTTTCTCATTGTTGGCATACAGAAAAGCCATGGATTTTTGGGGGTTAATTTTATAACCTGCTACTTTGCCAAAGTTTTGAATCAGCTTGAGTAATTTGGGAGTGGAATCTGTGGGATCCTTTAAATACAAGATCATGTCATCTGCAAAGAGGGAGAGTTTTATTTCTTCTTTCCCTATTTGGATCCCCTTTATGTCTGCATCTTGTCTTATTGCTGTAGCTAGGCATTCTAATACTAGATTGAAGAGAAGTGGAGAGAGTGGGCATCCTTGTCTTGTTCCTGAGTTAAGAGGAAATGGCTTTAGTTTTTCACCATTGAGTATAATGCTGGCTGTAGGTTTGTCATATACAGCCTTTATTGTATTGAGGAATGTTCCATGGATTCCTAATTTTTCCAAAACCTTCATCATAAAGGGGTGTTGGATCTTGTCGAATGCTTTTTCTGCGTCTATTGAGATAACCATGTGGGTTCTTATTCTTGCTCCTGTTGATGTGATGAATAATATTAATTGATTTGCGTATATTGAACCAGCTTTGCATCCCTGAAATAAATCCTGTTTGATTGTGGTGTATGATTTTTTGGATGAATTGTTGAAGTCGGTTGGCCAAAATTTTGTTGAGAAGTATTGCATCAGTGTTCATCAAAGAAATGGGTCTATAGTTCTCTTTCTTTGATGAGTCCCTGCCTGGTTTTGGGATGAGGGTTATGATGGCTTCATAGAATGTGTTCGGTAGTGAGCTTTCTCTTTCAATTTCATTGAAGAGTTGGAGGAGAATTGGTGTGAGCTCTGCTTTGAAGGCCTTGTAAAATTCCGCTGTAAAACCATCTGGTCCTGGACTTTTCTTAGCTGGGAGGTCTCTTATTGCTGTTTATATTTCAATGCTTGAAATGGGCCTGTTAAGATAGTTTAACTCATCTTGGTTTAGTTTTGGCATGTCAATATTTGCTAGGAAGAGGTCCATTTCTGTCAAGTTCTCAAACTTATTAGCATACAGTTTTGAGAAGTATTCCCTTATAATGTTCTGAATCTTGGTTTTTTCCGTGGTGATGTTTCCATTCTCATCTCTGAGTTTATTAATTTGGGTGTGTTTCTCTTCTTTTTCTGATAAGATTTGCTAAGGGTCTGTCGATTTTGTTAAGTTTTTCAAAGAACCAACTCTTTGTTTTGTTGATTCTTTCTATAGTTTTTTTGGATTCTAATTCATTTAATTCTGATTTAATTTTGATTATTTCTTTCCGTCTACTGGATTGGGGTTTATCTTGCTGCTCTTTTTCAAGGAGGTTTAGATGCGTCATTAAATTGCTAGTTTCAGATCTCTCCAATTTGTTGATGTAGGAGTTCAGAGCTATAAACTTGCCTCTGAGTACTGGCTTTGCTGTGTCCCAGAGGAGCTGGTATTTTGTGTGTTCATTTTTGTTGAATAGCATGAACATTTGAATTTCCTTTCTAATCTCTTCCATGACCCACTCATGATTCAGCAGTGTGTTGTTCAGCCTCCATGTGATACCGGACTTTCTTTGGTGGCTTTTGGTGTTGAGTTGTAATTTTATTCCCTGGTAGTCAGAGAGAATGCAAGGTATAACTTCAATGTTTCTGAATTTAGACAAGTTTGCTTTGTGGCCTAAAATGTGGTCTATTTTAGAAAACGTTCCATGTGCTGCTGAGAAAAACGTGTATTCTGATGCTGCTGGGTGAAATGTTCGGTAGATGTCTGTTAAGTCTAGTTGATCTATGCAGCTGTTTAGATCTGTGGTTTCTCTGTTGAGTTTTTGCCGAGTTGATCTATCTAGTGTGGAGAGTGGTGTGTTAAAATCCCCAACAATTAATGTCTTTGGATCTATATGGGATTTGAGGGAAAGTAGTGTTTCTTTGATAAATTTGGGTGCTCCATTGTTTGGTGAATAGATATTTAGAATTGTAATATCCTCCTGAAGGAGAGATCCTTTAATTAGTATGTAGTGACCTTCTTTATCTCTTTTCACGAATTTTAATTTGAAGTCTATTTTATCTGATATTAGGATTGCAACTCCCGCCTGTTTATGCGGTCCGTTTGCTTCGTAGATTTTGTTCCAGCCTTTAACATTGAAAATGTGTTTGTTTTTACAGGCAAGATTAGACTCCTGCAGGCAGCAGATAGAAGGGTCTTGTTTTTTAATCCAACTATACAGTGTATGTCGCTTAATTGGAGAGTTCAGTCCGTTAACATTAAGAGATAGGACTGAGAGGCATTTGGGAGTTCCTGCCATGTTATCTACCTTCTTGGGGGCTGCGAAAACTGGGTTCTTCCTATGGTTCTTGGATTCTCAGTTTGGGTGCAGTTTCTTGGCCTTTATTGCGGTCTTGTTGGTTTTCTATGTGTAGGACATCTTTAAGAATCTTTTGTAGGTCTGGTTTGGTGGAGATGTATTGTTTCAATTTTTCTTTGCTATGGAAGGTTTTTATTTGGCCTTCGGTTATGAAGTAGAGTTTAGCTGGGTACAGAATTCTTGGTTGATAGTTGTTTGTTTTTAGGGCATGGCATACATCATTCCAGGCTCTTCTTGCTTTGATTGTCTCTGCTGAGAAATCTGAGGTGATTCTAATTGGTTTCCCTTTATAAGTGATTACCCTTTTCTCTCTGACAGCTTTAAGGATCTTTTCCTTGTTCTGAGTTGATCCTGTGTGGATTATAATGTGGCGGTGGGATGTCCTATTCTGGTCTGGTCTATTTGGGGTTCTAAAGGCTTCTTGTATCTGGACAGGCCTATCTTTTTGCATGTTTGGGAAGTTCTCTGCTAGGATCCTGTTAAACAAATTTCCTAGACCATTAACTTCTGTTTCTAGGTGCTCCTCTACACCCATTATCCTTAGATTAGGCCTTCTGATGGTGTCTTCCAGGTGTTGGATAGATCTATCATATTTCTTGGACTTGTCTTGGATGGTTGTATGTTCTTTCTCTATAATATCTAGGCTGTCTTCAATCCCTGAGATTCGATCTTCTGCATGGTCTAACCTGCTGTCAAGACTCTCTACTTTGTTTTTTATCTCTTTTCCTTCTAGTTGGTCAGCTTTGATGGCTTCAAGTTCTTTGTTGAAGCTCTGTTTTAGGTCTTGTATGAATTTATTTACTTCCTTAATTTGGTGTTCAGTGTTTGTCCTCAAATCGCTTAGTTGATTGGTTATGGTTTCTTTGGGCTCCCATTTCTTCTGTTGGGTTCCATTCAGCATTCCCTTTGTGGTCTCCCTGACTTCCTTCAGCTCTTTGTTAATGGATTCCATGAATGCCTTTAGTGATCTTTGTGTGTTCTCTACCTGGTCTCTCAATTCCTGTATTACTCTTTGATTAGCTTCCTCCTGTTTGTGGGATTCCTGCAGATCTCTTTGAGTGTTCTCAGCCTGCTCACGCCATTCCTCCCTTACTCTTTGAGTATTCTCAAGTTGTTCACGCAAATCCTGTATCAGTTTTTGAGTAGCTTCCTCACGCTTATGATATTCCTGTATAAACTTCTGGGATGCCTCCTCTCTCTCCGTATCACGCTCATACAGAGTCCTTTGTACATTGTCAAACTTTTCATTTATCATGTTTGCCAGCAGTGTTTGTAGAGCTGTTTGGGAACTCTCCTCTGGATTATTCATTATCTGTTCTAACCCCTGATTATCAAGATTGGGAATTGAGATACCCGAATTTGCCATTTTTCTTGTGTTTTACTGGCTTACTCTGCCCATTTGAGATGAAGATAGCACCAGTTCTGTGCTAGAACACTATCTTAAGGCAACCATCAACCAAAGTTTGCATTTGTACAGTCAATAGTCTACAGATACAATCTAGTTCAACAGATACATCTATTCGACATCAAACAACTATATGTTAAAGGGCTTCGAACTGCAGAGAAGAATTTGGAAAACCAGAAATTATTAGGGTTAGGGAGAGATGTGGGTAAAAAATAGGAATAGATTGGTGTGGGGAGGCACAGGGAGAGTTAACTATGTCCTAATCAGAGTGCAGGAAATAGGTTGGGTAGGATGCAAGTAGAGAGAGAGAGAAAAAGAAGAAAGGGAAAGGGGAATGAAAAGAGACCAGAAAAAAAATAGAAACGTAAAAATTAATGTTATTTTAGAGATTAAAAGACCATCTATTTATAGAGGAATATGAATATGTTGAGAGAAAGGGAGGGACATAGAGGAGATGTGAAGAACTTTAAAAAAATGCTTAAAATATTATATAGGTATAAAGGGGTAGTACTGCTATTAATGAATTTAAGTCTCAGAGGTTTTGAATTGAGTAATAAGTTTGTGGATTAAGTGTGTACACAATGGGGGGTAGGGTCTGCTGGTTAACTACGGGTTTATCTGAGGATGTGCAGGACAAGAGTTAAGTCACATAAAGAAGAACAAAGAGGAAAAGATGGAAAGGATAAGAAAGTGAGAAGAAAAGATCAGAAGTTCAGTAGAGCTAGACAAAAAACAAAAAGATAATTAAGAATGAAAAAAAAGAGAAGGAAGACAAGAAAAGAAAGGAAAACACACATTCACGTATTCCTAAAATAAAAATTATAAGAGGAGAAAAGAAAAAAAAAAGTTAATGCAAAACAATTATTTTTTCAGAAGAGGCAAAAATTAAAGATTAATAAAAGTTTTAGAAAAGCAAAAAAATTTTTTTTATATATATAAGGTAACAAAAAAACGAAAAAAAAAAACAAACCAAAAAAAAAGAAAAAAAAAAGAAGAAAAAAAAAAAAAAGGTCTTTGTTTTTTTTTTTGGGGGTGGGGGTGGGAAGAGTCCTGTATCTCCCTTTTGTCTGTAACCAGAGTGTGCTTGGAGTCTCTGGTCAGCTGGAGGTCCTGTAGCTTGATTGGTTTCTTAAGTCAGTTTGTTGGAACAGGAAGAAAAATGCTCTGCTTTACCCAAGATTTTGAGATCCCCCTCCCAGGTTAGTTTACAGGGAGGGTGATCTGCTTTGAGAATCACAAAAGAGGGGGATGCAGTGATGAGGCTAGGTTCTGGGTAGAGTTGAGGCCTTTCAACAAACAGTAGCTTTTCCCTGGGGCTATTTTGTGAAAAAAACTCACAGCACCCAGCCTGGAGCCATTCTCAGGGTTTCTGTTTTTCAATTGATTGTGGTGGCTGCTAGAGGGAGGGGCAGCCTCTGGCTCTGGTTACCCGGTGAGGAGAGCCACTCCAATGGCTGGCGCCTGAGCTGGGTGACTTTTCCCTGGATGGAACTGAGTCTGTGAGGTCACTTCGCCGTTAAGTTCTTGTGACCTGCTAAATGACTCGTTTTATTCCAAGGCCTGAGCTGGAGCTAGCCGCTCCTCCGAGCTTTGTCGGTATCCAAGATGGAGATCACCAGTGCTGGGGGGGGAGGGGTGGCCTTCCCTCCTCTGCTCCCTGGGAAGGAGTGAGGAAGTGGGGCTTCTACTCACGCCGAGTCTTGGATCCTGGGTCGTCTCTGGTCTGCAAAGTGCAGGATGAAGTTGTCCGCTCCTTGTCGGTTCTTGCTGGTGTTGAGTAGAATCCGCTCGACCGCTGCGTCTGGCTCCTTCGTCCCAGACTCTCTGTGTGAGTGCTCAGGTATGGCCGCGGCTGCGGTCGCCGCTGCCACCCTGCTGCCGCAGCAGCAGCTGCTGGCAGGCGCTCAGATGTGTCTGCTTGGCTTCCCCTCTCTTGACTAACTCTCTGTCCTGTGATGGCACACTTGGTGTGATTCTCTGGCTTGGGACTGTTCACTGGAACTCTGAAACTGTTTTCTATGCAAGAGCTTGTTCAGATTCCAGCTTCTCCTCCGCCATCTTCCCGGAACTCTAATGTTTTTTTTCTTTCATGCATGTGTTTCTAACACATTTATAAGATTATCTCTTTGTTGCTTTGTATGTACCTCCCCCACAGTATAACCCCTGCTTTCACTATATTTGATGTCAGTATAACTTGTGGAGGAGATGGGGAAAAACCAGTTGTTTAAGGATACAGGTGGACGTGTTGCAACAATGAGAAGTACAAGTTGTCATGTCCAAAACGAGCTTTACAACGTTGGTGCGGGGGGGGGGGGGGGGAGGTGAAGGATTGGGATTGGGGGGTAGGGGGGAGGCTGGGAAGGGATGTGAAGGGTAAACAAAGGAGGAGGCTGCAATGCTTGGTAAGAAATGTACGCATTATCCTGCCCATGTAACTGTAACTCCTCTGTACAGTATGTTCACAAATAAAATTAAATTAAATTTAAAAAAAAATACCTCAGCTAATTTTTAAAAAACAGTGTATGTGTTTGATAGATATTCTACATAAGCTAAAGCTATTTTCCTTCAGTTTCAGAGTTTTCAGAAATATTAAAATATTAAATACTTTTGTGTCATCATCTGTTCAGATGAATATATGGGATTTCTTTGTTACTCAGTATGATAAATTGCATTAGGTTTTCTAAATTTTAACTATGTAAGTAGGGTTGCAGCTTGGTGTTAGAATAACTTGATTACCATGTGTAAATCCAGTGTTAATTCTTCAGGAAAGCACACGCATAGGAAAGAGGGAAAAAGGATAAATGTAAACGGTCCTTCATTTCTGATACATATTTTCTTTTGTTTAGGATTTTTTGCCTTTCTCTTCATGAATAAAATTACTATAAATACATTCTCATTTTGTCATGGGGATTATAAAGTTAATTAGGAGGTGTTTCTTCTTTTTAAAAATTTCTGCAGTAGTCAAATAAGAGATATATAGTATATGTATGAGTCAAGCGGAAAAGGTCAAATAATGTGATGTTAGGAAAACGAACCCTTAAATATGTATTTTAATGTTTTTTTTTCTCTCATGCATGTGTTTCCAATGCATTTATAAGATTATTTCTTTGTTGCTTTGTATGTCCCTCCCCCACAGTATAACCCCCGCTTTCACTATATTTGATGTCAGTATAACTTGTGGAGGAGATGGGGACAAACAAGTCGTTTAAGGATTCAGGTGGACCTGTTGCAACAATGAGAAGTACAAAATGTCATGTCAAAAACGAGCTTTACAATGTCGGTTTGGGGGGGGAAGGGGGGGAAGGATTGGGTGGGGGGAGGGGGGAGGCTGGGAAGGGAGGTGAAGGGTAAACAAAGGAGGAGGCTGCAATGTAATTGTAACCCCTCTGTACAGTATGTTCTCAAATAAAATAAAATTAAATTAAAAAAATAAAAAATAAAAATTTCTGTAGTAGTCAAATAAGAGATATATTGGGTGAGGTGGCATATACCAATTATTCCAGCTATTCAGGAGGTAAAAACAGGAGGATCACAAGTAGAAGACTAATCTGAGCTAAGCATGGCCCATCCTCACAAAAAATAAATAAAAAGAAAAAAAAAAACAAAAAAGAAATGAAAACTACCAACCAAACAAACTAAAAAACACCATGTGAATAAAAAGTCTCGAGGCATACTCAAGTAGTAAAAAACTTGTTTACAATGGGCAATTTTCTGGGTTTGACACCTAACAATAAGGAAAAAAAGAAGGTATTTTCTTTGACACAATTGCCCATGAAATATTTGGTTGGAGTTGTTTATTCTCCCTTTCATCTTTTTCCTTTCCCTTTCTTTTATTTTTGAGACGTACTTTTGGTATAACCTATATAACAACTTTCAATCCTCCAATTTAGCCTCCTAAGAGTTGAGATTACATGCATATGTTATCACACCTGGCCTTTTTGGCATTTTTTAAAATAAATTGTGTTGGCATAAGTTTAGTATACAGAAAAGTTCAAATGTAGTAAACATTTTGTATGTCCCCTCATTCTCCTACTGTTAATGGAATGTACCAGCAGTATGTAACCACTGGATGTTTGTAAAATAAAAAAGCAACATTGGTCTTCTGTTGTTAAATAAATTGCAACCTTTACTTCATTTTGCCAATTTTTGTAATACTTTTCTGTCCTTTTCTAGTATCCACTACTTTGCTTTTGCCTCTGGCTTTCTCCTTTCTTCATGTTACCTAATCAGCTCTTCCATTAATGAGGAAAATTAAAAGTAGGTTAAAAATCACCACTTGCCAGGCACCAGTAGCTCATTGTTTGTAATCATAGGTATTTAGGAAGCTGAGATCTGAGGATCACTGTACAAAGCCAGAATGAGCAAGACAGTGGAAAACTCATGATAAAAAATGGCATTTAAAAGATAACCCAAGGGCTTGGAATGTGGCTTAGAGGTAGTGTGCTTGCCTAACATTTATGAAGGCTTGAGTTTGATTCCACAGTGCCACTTAAACAGAAAAAGCTGGAAGTAATGCCGTGGCTTAAGTGGTTGTCACAGATGTGCAGGCAAAGGAACATAAAACAGGGCTGGTGGGAATGTGAATTTGTTGAACCACACTAAAAAACAAACAAACAAACAAACAAACTAGGACTACCCTGTGGTCCAGAATACCAGTTTGGGGCATTTATCCAAAGGACTACAAATCAGGATAAAGGAAGGCCACCCATATAACAGTTTATTGTCAAGGTATAGATATAGCACAAATGCCTTCAATAAATGAATGGATCAAGAAAATATGGTATATATACTCAGAGGATTTTTATTCTTAGATTAGATTTTTACATCATTTGTAAAGTAGTGGATAGACCTGGAAAAATTTTTGTGAAGTCAGGATGCATGTTTTCTCTCACATGTGGAAGATAGGTCCACTTTTTAAATATACAAGTAAACACATAAAGGTTTTGTGCACATATACATAAACATATTGCACAAAGTACAGTAAATGTAAGAAAGACTTTAAATGTTGTAATTAGTTGGAAAAACTAACAGTACAATAAAATGAGTATAAAGAAACTGAAAATTCAAAAGTGGGGAGCAGGTGAATGAAGTCATATTTTTCAATGCGTATCCAATGAAACTAGGAAAATTGAAGGGAAGGAATTGAGTTTCAGGGATGGGGGAGATGATGAGAAAGTGTCATTGATCGGGATTCAATGTACTTACAAATAAATATGTAATTACTATAATAATGCCTGAGCTTCCCACTTATGATTTCCATATTCACACTTCTGGGAAGCCATCCTCCTTCCAAACCACCAGGAACCACCTCATCTTACTTAGAAAGAGTACCACTTTACAGTCTCTGTGAACCAAGGAATTGTAAGAAGATCAAATTAATGCTGTCCATATATCCCAAGCCATCAACATAAGGCCAGACACCATGAAACAATTACAAGAAGTGGCAGGGGAAACACCATGGCTCCTAGAACACAGGTCCAAACTTTCTAAGTAAAGATCCAGAATTACAACAAATCAAAGAAAGACTAGATAAATAGTATTGGATGAAACTTAAACGTTTCTGCCTGGTAAAGGACATAACAAGCTAAATAGAAAACCCACTGAATGGGAGAAGAATTTTATGAGCTTTGCATCAGACAAAGGCCTAATAGAAAAAATATACATAGAGCACAAAAAATTAGCCCCCAAGAAACCCTCAAATAACACCCCAATTACACCCCATTACTAAATGAAGTAATTCCTAAAGAGAGACTTCTCAGAAGAAGTAAGAACAGCCAATTGTTACATGAAGAAATGTTCAACAAATCTGAACATATAAGTAATGTAAACCAAAACAACACTGTAATTCCACCTCACCCCAGTAAGGAAGGCCAATAAAAATGTTTTTTAAAGTGATTAGCAACAAATGATGTCATGGATGTGGCCAAAGGGAGCTCTACCACTGTTAGTGAGAATATAAATTGTTCAACCAGTCTGGAGGCTGAGATGTGAGTATTGTGGTTTGAAGCCAACTTGGGCAGAAAAGTCAGTGTGTTTCTTATATCCAATTGGCCATCAAAAAGCCAAAGTAGAGCTGTGATTCAAATGGGTAAAGTGGCAGCTTTGATTACAAAATCTCAGGGACATTACACATATCCTGTGTTCAAGCTCCAGTGTGTGTGTGGGGGGGTGTATGTGTGTGTATGAGAGAGTGTGTGCTCGCGCGTGCACACAGGTGTACACCCACCCTAGTGATTTCCTACCTGAATCACATATTTTTGTCTATTTAAATTATTAAGAGAACAAGGTTTATATGTCCTGTGGGGTATTTTTGTGTCTCTGTGTATGTATGTGTCTATCTGCTGTAGGTGTGTGTGTCGGTGTATGCATCTGTTTGTGCATTTACTTTTTATCTTGCTTATTCTCCAGCTGGGTTAACAATATTGGCAGACTTGAAAGGTGGACACTACTGTTTAACGTTAAGACAATTTTCCAAGATTCTTTTTTCAACAAGTTACATTTGAATTGTCCACTGAAGGACAGAGAGTGTGGGGAAAGAGAGAGGGATAGAAAGTGGACTTGTAAATCTAAGACTGCAGCAGTTATATTCCAGAACAAGTCTGTAGAAAGAGGTATAAACTAGATCCAGTGTTGTATCTTCTGTCAGCTATCTGTAAGAAAGCCCCCAGTTGGCCACAGTTGTGGATTGTAGGAAAAAAGACAATTCTGTAAAAAAAAAAAAAAATTCAAATGTTCTGAGACATTTACACAAGTTCTGGACATCACTTCCACTTGAGCTGCTGCTGTTGTGCAGGCCCAGTATTTGATCTGAAGCAAAACTTGCCATTACAAAAGTTAAGCCCCAATGTCTAGTAATCTCTGAAAAGCCTGTGTAACTCCTTAGTCCTCATAGCTGATACTGTGACCTGTTGGGAAAGGCAGAGAGCGGACTTCCAGCTATTGAAGATTTCTTCCTTGGTGAATTAGGAGCTATCACCTTCAGTCATGTGGTTCCAGCACAGACTTGGCTCCGGGCTATGAACCTGAGTGTAGAAGTTTCAATCTCTATAGTGTGAAAGGAAATTTGGCCTTGTTCTAAGCTAGTAGTTTGGTGGACCTCTGGTAGCTGTGGACAATAAGTCTCCTTTTGTGAACATTTACTTTGGATGTAGGAATTCATAACTAACTAGTAGCAGTGGTCACCCCAGGTTGGAACAAGAGAGCCACAGTAGAGGGACAGGGGTAAAGCTCACACTATCTGCCATTTTGTGCTTCTTGAATTGACAGGTTCTGCATGCATTTTAGTAATTCAAGAATAAAAATTAACATTACATATAGATTTTTTAAATTGCCTCTTTGTTTTCCAATCTACAAGATTATTTTTCTAAGGGAGCATTGTGAGAATCAAGGAGTCAAAAACCCCCACTATTAACCAAATGTGAGACCTACAGTAAGTCTTTGCCCTTTTGACCTCAGTTAATGTATCTTCTAAATATCTTCCTGCTGTCCTCTGGAAATTCTATGGAGCCAACCTTATGTGTCAGATGAACGTGTGGCCAAAAGGACAAAACTGTCCTTCCTGTGCCAAAGATTAGGTGGGGTTGGGGTGAGGCCAGGCCAGGCCAGGCCATGGGGGACAGTGCTAGGATAGCAAAACCTGCATCCCTCCAGATCAGGCCAGTAGCCAACAATGGCATGTGATCCACATCATCTTTTCTCCAACTTGTTGGTCAAACTCCTGTGAGTCCCTGCTCCAAAGTGCTGACTGTAGGATCTGGTCCCTGAGAGGCATTCATTGAACTTCTCTACAGTTCATGGTCCACTTTACATAATGAAGACTGCTGCCAAGTATGTGTGTGTGTATGTATACAGAATGTTATACTTAACACTATGTCCTGATATTCTTATGAGAATTTTTTGCTTAATCCATGTAAAAAAAACTAGTGCCAAAATACACAAAAAGTGTCAGCTAATATTCCCAGGCATGGGTTAGTATTAGCACTAGCATTAGTATAAATCAGAGCACATAGAAGGACCCATCTGATCTACCAGTTGAGAATTCGGGTATCATTTCCTCCTCTGCTGCATTTCAGGCAGTGAAAGACAAATCTTTTCAGTAGACTTGGGGAAGAAGGAGTAAACACCTGTGAGACCAAAAGAAGCCCCATGCTGACATATGAGTACTGTCACACACACACACACACACACACACACACACACACACACACACACACACACACACACACTTGTGGGTCCATCAGTATTCTCAAGCATCTCCCCTGATCTGTGAACTCTATACAGCAAAGGCTAGAATTGGGTGGAAACAGGATTAGAGCAGCTTGTCCACACTTCACCAGCTGTTTGAATGATCTTCCACTGCCCATTAATAGATAGATGTTATCTTAGATGCTCTGCTCTGAGCTGGAGGGACAGTATCTTCCCTTGGGAAGACAGTGAAGGGATTAGACAATCTACATAGGTAATATGAGCAGTCCTGCATCATAAAAATACTTCCTTTAAATGCTAGTTTATTAGAAAGCTTTGAGCACACTTGTCCAGTACTGACATATATTCATGTCGTCTCCCTATTTTGTTTAAATAAAAATCTGTATTTATGAACTCTCATTTCTCCTTGCCCCTTCTGGTATATTCGTGTAGTATCTAATGCCTCACTTTAAAGCTTCATTCCCCCCTCTCTCTGGTGAACTTTGGTGAGAGTTATCAAGTAATTTTCTTATTTAATGCAACCAAGACAAAGCTGATGAAGAAAACAATGTTACCTTCAGGTTAGCATAGATATCTGCTCTGATAAAGGAAGATGATGGTCTTACAACCATCATACCAAAGGTCCCTCTGGAGATAGGAGATTGCATTTCCTCTGCCTTCCTAGCTTCCAGGGTAACCTCTGGCCTCCCAGTAAAGGAATTCCTTTCTAAGAAAAAAAGCATGCCACCAAATTGCAGAAGGCCACCACATCCATATTATTTCTGCTTAAGAACACTTCTCCTACCATATAGTGCTGATTCACACCAATAACCCTAGCCATTCAGGAGTTTGAGAGCAGAGGATCTCCGTTCAAAGCTTGCCGGGGCAAGAACAGTCCACAAAACTTTTTATCACATTCACCACAAAAAGCAAGTAGGAGAGTTGTGGGCCAAGTGGTACAGTACTACCCTTGAACAAAAGCGCTCAATGACAGTGCCCAGTCCTGGAGTTCAAGCCTAATACTGGCACACAGACACACAGACACAGACACAGACACACACACACACACACACATACACACACACACACACACACACACACACACACACACACACACGAAAAGCTAGAAGTGGAGCTGTGGCTCAATAGTATAAGATTAGTCTCTTTTTGTACATTTTTATTGTAAAAATGCTGGAGAGAAGGGTTACAGTTACATGAGCAAGGTACTGAGTACATTTCCTATTGATCATTGTTACCTCCTCCTTAGTTTTCTCCCTACCCTACCTTCCCTCCCACCTCCACAAAATACCCTTCCCATCCCACCCCCACCAAAGTTGTAAAGTTCATTTTCAACTTAGTGTTTTGTACATCTTATTGTTACACTGGGTCAACTGTATCCCCAAAATCAAAGTTCAGTCTTATGTGAAAATTTTCACTAAGGTAAACTGTCAATGCCCAGAGTTCAAACCCAATATCAAAATACATTTTTTTAAAAAGACTACTTTTAATAAGCTTTCCAAACATAACTGGTTGTCTTCCTTTTATGGTACTGAGGTTTGAACTCAGGGCCTCATGTTTTCCAGATACACACTGTAGTATTGAGCCACACTTGTATAATTTTTGCTGTTTTTGAGACAGGGTCTCATTACCTGCTCAGGTGTGCAACTGGATTTCAGTCCTCCCACTTTCCTCTCCCATCACTGCTGGGATGAGAGGTGCACACCCCTGTGCACAGCTTCTTCTGTTCAGATGAGGTCTCAAAGAATTCTACCTGGGTTGATCTGAAAACACAACTTTTGCAGTCTCAGCCTCCCCAAAAGCTAAGCTTTTAGGTTCATATCACTATGCTCGGCTTATTGAAGCCCTAAATTCAATCAGCAATACAAAAATTGAAAATGAAAATAAATTTAAATGGAAAGGCAGTATGGTAAGAGCAGGGTAAAAGGATGGAGCATTGATCTTGGGCAGCTCCTGAAGTCCAATCTGATGGCTTTATTTACCAACATTGGAGAATAAAATGAAACTATGTAACAAGACAGCCCTGTCTGTTTTTCCTTAGCAACAAGACAGTCCTGCCTGTCTTTTCTCATTTATGCCAGAGCCAAAGGGCTCAGTAGACCACGAATAAAGGAGGAAGTTAGAGCTGTGTAAGATGAAAAAGAACAAGCCCGGGACATGTCTGGAAATCAAGAAAGCCTCTGGAGCCTTAGAACTCTTAGGCCTTTCAGAGACTACTATTCCAAAAAAAAAAAAAAACAAATGTTCAGAGAGAAAGTCAAGATGTGCTCTGAGGTGTGTAGTTTCCCTTACTCAAAGAACATACAGACCTCCCAATGGCACAATCCTCCCTGCCAACTATAGTTCTTCACAGTGAGTGTCAGGGGGTAAACACACTGCCCTTTTCTACCTGCCAGACAGCAGCCCACATCCTGAGAGCACCAGGACAGCAGTGAGGGAGGGCTCAGCCCTATAACAGCCCGAAGATGTAGCTCAGAGGACCACACCTAATCACATAATGTTCTCAGACCTCATAAAGTTCTAACCGCTGCCAGAAGGTATCCTCAGCCTTTCAAAAAAAATCAAGCTGTAATACCCAGTTTTACAGCCTATCCCCACCCGCAGGACTTCAAGGAGGGCAATGAACCTAAGCAAGAAGGAATGAAGGGACAAGAGACACGAAGAATGACAGCAAGACAAGGATTCTGATCAAGATGCAAATTTTTATTTTTCACACAGGGGTATTTATATGCTTAGAATAAGGAAGCTTTTTCATTGGCGGTAGCAGCTGCAGGATGTTTGCTTAGGGCAGTGTGAAAAGGTGGTCGTTAGCAGCTACCTGGTGTTTGTTTGGGGCAGGATGAAAAGACCAGATTCTGTAAACAGCCTCGAGATGTTCCAGTGAGATAGTCAAGCCTATCATGCAGAGAGACTCCCTTTAGGGCTCCCAACAACAGCCCAAACTCCCCACCCAGTATTAGTCCTGCTGAGTGACATGCAAGCTAAATAGGGCTCTCTGATAATTTTCCTAAAATTATCAGGCTCCATGCCAGTGTCCACTCATTTGTCCTCTGGTGACAAAGCCTCAGGGTCCTTCAAGATAGAAGCAGCCATGACCTCAACTCCACCTTCTGTGGGCAGTTCAGCAATCCTTACACTTTTGCTCCCTCAGGGGTTTGTTTCATTTGGGGATAATCTCACAAACACTGTCTCCTAATATCATTGTCCCTGAGGGGCGACTCCCTACCCAAGCAAACAGCCAAACAAGCTGGAGGTGCTCTCTTTGGGAAAGACACACCAGCCTTCCCATGAGCCCATTTTGAGGAGCTCCCCTTTCCCCAGAAGCCTTGGAAGGAGCATCTGCTCCCTCCAGCAGCAGGCCTGCCATTCCTCCCAGACCCAAACTGACCACAGCATCCTCTAGTGAACTGAACACTCATTTCCAAGTTGGGAAAGCTGCTGTCCCCAAGTTCTTTGTCTGAGTAGATGCTAGGCAGCTTCTTGTGCCTTCAGGTGCCTCAAGTTGCAGACTCTGCAAAGCTATCCAGCAAGGTTTCACCTTTCAGCCTGTCTAGTGTACAACTAGCCAATCCTGGTGTCTGCTTGAGCTCTGGCTTCCCTGGACATGCAGTGTTAGGGAACCCGCAGCTCCTCCTGCCGGTGCCAGCGTTGAATTGCCCACCAAGAGCACCAAGTACTCCTGGTCTGTCTACTTTGGTCTTTGGGATTTTGCCCCTCACCAACATGGGACTCTCTGGTGCATCCAGTTTTAGGGGGATATTTCTGGGTAGCAAGAAAGTCTAACTTTTCATTAGGAAGCCGGCAGTCTACTAATACAGGCTCATCACCTGTCCCCCTGCCAAACTGGACAGCCCTGTTCCTCCAAGGTCCATTGCCCACCCTGTGTTTAAGGGCCCCTTGAGCTCAGCTTCTGCTTCCTGAACATGCCCATGTATTCTGAAAAGAGCCCAGAGAAGCCTTTGACATATGTTGTTCCCCAGAAGTCAGGGCACAGTGAGGCTTCTGCAGTGCACAGCCTTGCTCCTAGCACAGTCACTAACAGGGCAATGCCCCCAGGATCCAACGCAGACCTCTGACTTGGGTAAAAAAGGCTGTGCTTGAGTCGCCCACAAGTCAGCAGTCAGCAGTCCTGGCACATTGGCATCTACTAAGTCCACCCCAGTAGCTATGGGGGCTTTGACAAAAAGAAAGAGGCAGGCACACCTGTGTAGGCTGACTTTGGAGCAGCTCCTCTTCCAGGTGCAGGCGTGGTGGCCTTTGAAGCACAACATGACAGTGCACACACTAGAAGATCACAGCACACACTAGAAGAACTTGGTAAGCCATGGTCCTGTGCTCAGAGACCTGACAGGCAGGAAATCAGAGGGAGAGAGAAAGAGAGAGAGAGGCTAGCTCTGATTTGTACCAGTTTAAATATCCTTGCCGAGAAAATTTTCACCAAGAAATAAAATGGAAAACTTCTAACTCTAACTCTGATGGAGTAGCTGGGATCAATCTAGACTACCTCCATAAACAATCACAAAAGAGGATGTCATGTGAAAAAAAATATGTATATAAATGTATATATAATATAAATATGTAGGCATATATATGTGTATTCACATATGCAATGTGAATATGTATTGTATGTATAATGTGTGTGTGTGTGTGTGTGTGTGTGTGTGTGTGTGTGTGTATATATATATATATATATATATATATATAAAACATACAGGGAGAAAAAAATACATAGTATTTGAAGGAATAATTACCAAAACCTTCCCAAATTTGATTGAAAGTATGAACCCTTCTATGCAGGAATCTAGCAGCTTAAAGAAGTCAATTAACATAATTACACAGGTCCACACTAAGACACATTCTAATTAAACAGTCAAAGACAGAATATCTCCCAAAGCACAGAGACACAACTCATCACACACAAATGATCTTCAATGATATTATGACAAATTTCTCATCCGACACTAGATTAACTATTAGACAGCAAGGGCAACAAATTTAAGTTGCTAAAGGACATATCTAATACCAACCTTTCTAACAAATATATATACTTCCTCCAAATGTGAGCGATGAGCTAAGTAACTAACGATGGCTCAGGCATATAATCCTAACTACTCAGGAAGGTGAATTGTGAGGATTGTGGCTCAGATATTCTGGACCTTGTCCCCTCAGGAGCAAGTTGTAGGACAGCTGTCCTTGAGAAGGCAGAGGCCTTTTTGCCATTTCATTGGTGGAACAAGATATAGGATAAGGTGGGCATCAAGAATGGAGGCTATTGGTTAGTGTCTCCACAGAAGCAATTTATGAGATTCAGGAGTCTTCTATAAGGTCAGAGGACTTTGAGTACTGTCCTAGTGGTTTCAAGAATGGCATAATAGTGACCAGAGCAACCTCAAGCCAACATGGAGTCCTTAGCCACAGTCTTTGAAGCCTATGAGCTACAGTAGCAATGCTGGCAAGCTATGATTGGTCCACTTTTTCTCTGACCTCACTGGCCCAGACTCTGATTGGTCCATTTCCTCTATGATGTCACTATGCTGGGCTGTGATAGCTCCATTTTGAGAGGTCATGCAGGATATATAGGAAGCCACTATACTCCAACCTATGTCAGTTAACACCTTTAGGAGCTCTTGATTGGTGACCCACTGGACTGTCTCAAAGCTAAATTCATGATTTTTTTGGCTGGGGGGTGAGTTGTTATTTGGATTTTAGTATTTATTTTTACTTTTTCTGGGTTTTTCAATATTTTATTTAGTTAATTTTAGGTAGACTTGCTGCCTGCCACCATAGCAGAAGCATGGAAGAATACAAAGAATCATCCTCCAGATCTTTGAAGGAGGAGATCATCAAACAATACCAGACGAAAGAGCTCATTGAACATGGTACTAATGGACAAGTGAAGCTGGCCCATCCTCACCTCACACACATGGCAGTGGCAGTTAACATACTCCTGAAAGGAGAGTTCTCCAGTCATCAGTTAAAGAATGAGGTGGACATTTTTAAGACGGTATGGCACAAACACATCATGAAGTTGTACCAGGTGATGGAGAAGGAAGAGTATATGTATTTCATCATGGAACTGGTCAGTAGAGGATACCACCTGGGTTGGATCTGAAAATTCTGCAACCTATATGAGGATGAAACCAAGAGGCTCTTCACACAAATTATAAGTGCTGTTCACTACCCACACTAGAATAGAATCACACACCAAGACCTTAAGTCCAACAACATCTTCTTGGATACCAAAGGTAATATCAAGGTCAGCGGTTTGGTCTGAGCATCTGGTTCACCCTGGGGCAGTTGCTATCGAATATATGTGCTGCTGTGCTATTCAATCCCTCTAAATTTTCCTGGAAAAAAGAAATGATGGCTGGGTGCCAGTGGCTCACACCTAGCTATTCAGGAGGCTGAGATCTGAGGATCACGGTTCAAAGCCAGCCCAGACTGGCTCTACCCTCTGAGCAGACTCATACTGATACCAAAGACTAATATGAGGAGGAAATGGCAGTGGATAGAGGAGGCTAGCAAAATAGCTACCACTCTTCTCAGAACAAGCTATTGAATGTGGGCCTAAGAACAGAGCAGTTCCAGACAAAGGGGAGGAGAGCCCTAAGAGATATCAAAGATAACTTCACTTGAAACACAGAAGACCCTGTTATTGAGATGGGAGAGATTTGTAGGTGGTCCACTAAAAAAGAGTTGTAAGTGGGATTCAAGAATGGAGATCAAAACATTTTGCCCAGCAACACCCTCAGTCCAGCCAAGAAGACAGATGCATCAACTGCCTTAGGTTTCCTCAGGAGAGATTCCAGCCAAGGGGCACCTTATATTGCAGTGTAACTGAACGTTGTAGTTATCAAAGCATGTAATTTTTGTGCATTGTATCAGTTCCTTGCACATTCAAAACTACTTGAATTACACTTGAAATACACCCTAGTCTTTAAAAATATAGTTTGATTTATTTTATTCTTTGCAGTCTCGTTATATAGCCAAGTCTGATCTTAACTTCATAATTCTCCTGCCTAGTATCCCAAGTGTTGGGATTACAGGTGTGTACATCTATGTTATCCATCATACTATTATTTGCATGTTTCCTTAAGTTTTAATACTTTATTTTATCCCTTGGCAGTACTGTGGTTTTGATTCAGAGGCTGGTGCTGGGCAAGCAAGTGCTCTACCTTTTGACCCCTGTCCCCAGTCCCTGTACTTCATTTTACTTTAGATGAGTTCTTATTGTATTATTTTGCTTGGGTCAGAATCAGACTGTGATTGTAATGTATTTTCCTGCTGGGAAGCTTATTTTGTCCTTTTATATTTTTTGTAAATATAATTTTTCTTCTTATTAAAAAGAAGAGAAGGTACACAGAGGCGTTACATTTATATGTCATTTTAAAATTCAAAATCTTATTTTAAAAGAGTAAAAATGCAAATAATCACTAAAATTTATCTCTATAAAAAAATGACTACCAGATTAAATTTTTTTGGAGGCTAGGTAAGTGGCATTTGGTATTGTTCTCACTTCAGCTCTAGACAATGCTTCACAGTTCCAGGCCTGCATGACCTAAATAAAAACAAGTAAAAAGTAAGAAAAATGATCCTTTAAGGCACAGCTGTGGAAGATTTGAAATACTCTTGTGTATTGTATTGACCATTTTTACATTTCTGTGGTAATGAAAAGTGATATAACAATTATGGTAGAATTTGACACATTCTTCTAACAAAACATAGCATGACCACATTACCCAGCAATCCCATTGCTCATTGCATAACCAAAAGAACTGAAAAGAAAAAACTAATAGCTCATATGCCAATGATAACAGCAACATTTACAAGAGTCAGAAGTTGGAAATACCTGGAGTGTCTATCAGATGAACAGGTTTATAAAATATGAGGTATGCATAAATGGATTATGCCTTATCCACAGAAAAACTGCAATTTAATATATGTCTGTCATGGATGGACACCAAAAATAATCTACTATTTATGTGAAACATATTGACTAAACCATTTCATAAGAGAAACTGGAAGATTAAAATTTCTGGGGCAGGTCATTGGGGTGATTATTACTCAATGATTGTGTGGATTCCATCAGTATCGAAAAGATAGTTCACAAATAGAGGTAATGGTTACAAAGCAGTGTGGATATAATTAATGTCACTGAATTTTATACCTGCCTAGCAAGCATGAAGCTCTGCGTTCAACCCCCAGCACATCCAAAAAAAAAATGCTAAATCTTCCTTCTGTTACCTACCTTGAGTGGTAGGTGTTTTTCTACTGTTTTGATTGTATTCCTCAGAGGATCTCTGGTGGATCTCTGATGTTTAGTCATGCATTACAGAAAATCCATTATTTGAATATTAATTCTGAGTTTTAAAGGAAACCTCATATATTAAAATGAGAGCAATGCTTGCAGTATTAACTCAAGAGGCTAAAGCAGGAAGATCCTTACACAGTTAAGGCTTCATAGAGAGATCATGTCTAACTGTGGTATCTGCTGAAACTGGAGGGACAATTATTTGTAAGCAATTACAAGTGAGAGATAAGAGAGAGATAAGCTTTTGATCACATTATATTTTGGTCATGTCAGCTTGTATTTAATATTTACATGATTTTTAAAAATTTTCCTTTTTCCCTTACTCTCAGTATGTCATTTTGAAACTTTGTACTATGTTCTCATTTGCCACATTAAAAAAAAAAAACATAGTTTTTCTTTATATCATATTAAACATTTTTTTAATTTTTTCTATATTACAACTACTTTTATTTATTTTTGAAAGCTTTTAGCATTTTTTTTTCTGCATATAGGGAGTGGCCACTCTCTCAGAGATTTTTCTCAGTTCTGCCAATTGAACCACAGATCAACTTCCAGATTCATTCTTTGAAAAGTCTCATGCAAAGCCCAGCACAACTAAGGAGGCTGAAATCTGAGGATCTTGGTTTGAAGTCAGTCTGAGCAGCAAAGTCTGAGATTCTTATCTCCAATTAATCACCAAAAAGCGGTGGGTAGTAGAACTCTAGCCTTGAGTAAAACAGGGCAAGTTCAAGCCCTAATACTGGTAATTACACAAACAAGTCTCGTGGACTTTCTTGCTTGGGCTGGCTTTGAACTGCAGCCCTTAGATTTCAGCCTCCTGGGTAGTTAGAATTAACAGGCATGAGAAACCAACTGCTGACTTATATTAATTTTTTTTGGTCGTTCATGGGGCTTAAACTCTGGGCTTAGGTGCTGTCCCAGTGAACTTCAGCTCAAGGCAAGCACTCTACCGCTTGAGCCATAGAACCACTTCCAGTTTTCTGGTGGTTTATTGGAGTTAAGAGTCTCACGGACTTTCCTGCCCGGGGTGGCTTGGAACTGTGTTCCTCAAATATCAACCTCCTGAGTAGCTAGGATTACAGGCGTGTGCCACTGGTACCCGGCTTATTTTACTATTTTTAACCATCTCTTTCTTGCCTTCAACCTCAATACTTTTTTAAATTTTGTCCAGTAGACTTGATCTTTGGGCCACATTGCTGTTTCTTAGTTATTTTGAAGTGGGGTAGGGGTTGAACTCTCAGCTTGGGTGCTGTCTTTGTGCTCTTCAGCTTAAGGCAAATGCTCTACCAGTTTACCCACAGAGTCACTTCAGGTTTTCTGGTGTTTAATTGCAGATAAGAGTCTCATGAACTTTCCTGACCAGGCTGGCTTTGACCCATGATCTTCATATCTCAGCCTCCTGTGTAGTAGGATTACAGGCTAGAACCAGCAGTGCCCTTCTGTTTCTTAGCTTTCTGACTCAAGGATGATGTTTTACAACTTCAACTACAGCTCCACTTCTAGCTTTTTTTGGTTTATTGGACATAAGTTTCAAATGTACTTTTCTGGGTAGTCTGGCTTCAAACCATGATCCTCAGATTTCAGCTTCCTGAGGTGCTCTGATTATACATATGAACCACAAACCCATTGATCAATTAAAAATATTAATATGTTTTATTCACTTTTATTTTTAAAATTTTCCTTGCTTTTATTGTTGTATATGTTCTAGTCCTGGGACTACAAATCAGGGCCTGATACAATGCCAGAGATTTATTTCAAGACTAGTAGCTTGCCACATGGGCCAAAGTATAATTTGTGGCTATACTTGTTTTGTCTTCGTGCTTGAACTAAAGCCCTGGGTGCTGTACTAGAAAGTGATTGCCCAGTTTGCATCTTTGGTCACAGCTCAACTCCAGGTTTTTGTTTTTTTTTTTTTACTTCTTGGTAGTTAATAGGAGATGAGTTTTATGCAAAGCCTAGCATGAATCAGTGGGCTGAATTCTGAGGATCATGGTTCAAAGCCAACCAGGGCAGGAAAGCCCATGAGACTCTTAGCTCCAATTAATCAATGAAAACCTGAGAGTGGTAGAGCTCTGTCCTTGAACAAAACAACGTAAGTTCAAGCCACAAGATAGCACACAAATGCACATACAGAGAAAGCTTCATGGACTTTCTTGCATGGGCCAGCTTTGACCCATGCTCTCAGATTTCAGCCTCTCTTCATCCTCTCTCCTTTGAAAATTTTATTGGCCCTGTAGCTTGACCTCTGACTCTAAGGCCTATGTGTTAGCTTTTAAACTCAAGGCTGGTGCTTTACCGCCTCATCCACAGCTCAAGGCTTTGTGCCATGTGGCTAGAGATAAGAATGTCAAGCACGTTCCTTCCTAAGCTGACTTGACTCTGCAATGCTCAGTTGTCAGCCTCTTGTGTAGTAAGGATTACACACATGGCCATCAACATTTGGGTCATTTTAAAACTTTAATATGTGCTTGCTTCCACCATTTTTCTTTTTCTTTTTCCATTTTTGCTTGTCTTGGGAGTAGAAATTGAAGCTCAGATGTTGTCTCATGGCATACATGGGACCAACCATAACATTTGGCTTTTGAGGGGAGGTTAATTGGAGAGAAAAGAATCAAATAGAGCTAGGCCAATTTCAGGAGGCTGAAAATTTAGGAGAGTTCATGACACTCCTATCTCCAACTAACCACTAAAGTCTGAGAGTTGTAGACCATTGAGCAAAATAGTGCAAGTTCAAGCACCAGGACTGGCAAACACACACACACACACACACACACACACACGTGTCTTATGAACACTATACCTGAGCTGCGCTTTAAAGAGTACCCTCATATGTCAGCTTGAGTATATAGAATTACAGACATGAGCCACCAATGATTGTCTCATCAAAACCTCTGTTACTTGGTCTTTCTTCTCTTCTTCTACCCTTCTTTTCATTTATTTCACTCCTTTTGTGTGTGTTGGTGCTGGAGCTCGATCTCATGCAAGGCCTGGCCTAATTCAGAAGGCTGAAATCTGTCCATCATGGTTTGAAAGCAGCCTGAGCAGGAAAGTCCATGAAACTCTTATCTCCCTTCAAGCAACAAAAACTTATCCCCAGTGTGGCCACCACACACAAAACAGTCTACTGTAATTTCTTGATTGAGTTTGCCTTTACACAGGATCTTATATTTCAGTCTCCTGCATTTCTAGAATTACAGACATGAGCCAACAGTTCTTGGTTCTCTACTTCCAAGCATTTAATTTTCTTATTGTGATCCTGAGGCTGGATCTCTGAGCCAGGGCACTGTTTCAATAAGTTATTCTTTCAAGGCTGGTGCTTTACAACTACAACCACAGCTTTATTTCTGGTGTTTTTTGCTGGTTAGTTGGAGACTTATGCACTTCCCTGTTCAGGCTGGCTATGAACAACAACCTTCAGATTTCATTCTTGTGAGTCAGTAGGATTACACATATCGACCAAACATTCGTGCATGGATCATTTTGAAAATTTAATTGGATTTTCTTACAGGGGGGGGGGTTCTTTTTCTTAATCCTGGGGCTTGAACTCAGGCCTTGGGCACTGTCCTTGAACTTCTGTTACTCAAGGTAAGAACTCTACTACTTGAGCCACTGTGCCACTGCTAGCCTTTTTTATTTATGAGGTACTGAGGATACAAATCCAGGGATTAAAACATGGCAGGCAAGCACTCTGTCACTAAGCCACATTCCCAGCCATTCTTACACCTTTCTATTTGTATTTTTATTTTCTTGTGTATGCTGGTCCTGGGTCTAAAAATCAGCCCAGTTGCAGTCCCAGAAGTTTTTATTCAAGACTAGCACACTAAGACATGAACCACAGCATAACTTGTGGCTATTAGTTTTTGTTTTGTTTTAAGTAGCTACTTAGATTTGAGTCAATGAATTCTACCGGGGCTGGCTTTCAACTGTGATCCTCAGATTTGAGCCTCCCGAGTGGCTACTGTCACAGATGTGTGCCACCTATGCTTGGCTCATTATAAGCTCTGGAATTAGTCATTTATTCTCCTAACTTTTCTGCAATTATTTATTTTATTGTTTGTGTGTATGTTGGTCCTGAAGTTAATATCAAGATCTGGGTGCTGTCCCAGAAATTATTTTCTCATTTCTGCCATTGAAGCCACAGCTCATCACCAGGTTTTATTTTTCTTCCTTTTGGTGGTTAATTGGAGATAAGAGTCTCATGTAAAGCCCAGCAAGACACAGGAGGCAGAAATCTGAGGATTGAAGTTGAAGCTATCCTGGATAGGAAAGTCCATGAGACTATTTGCATCAACTAAATACTCAAATTCAAGCCCTAGGCACACAGTAAAAAAGCCCCATGGACTTTCCTGTTTGGACTGGTCTTAAAATGTATCTTCAGACTTCAGCTCCATGAATAGCTAAAATAATAAGCAGGAACCACCAGCCCCAGGCTTATTTTCAAATCTCAAATGGTCATTTCTCCTCTTCTTTCAGTTTTGTTTTTGGTCGACTTTGCGCTGAATTATGGACCAGGGAACTGTTTCCCAGTTTTTTTTCATGAAATTTCAGTACTTTACAACTACTATCACACCTTCATATCCAGCTTTTACTGGGTAGTTGGAGAAAAGAATTTCAATCACTTTCCTGCCCAGGCTGGCTTTTAGCGGTGATCCTCATATTTCATCTTTCTGAGTAGCTAGGAATACACACATAAACCAATAACTCATGACTCATTTTGAAACTATAATTTTCTCATTCTCCCATCTTTTATAATTTGTGCTTTTTTTTCTTTTCTTTGTAAGTGTCTGTGCTAGGGCATCAGCACCAGGGTCTGTGTGCTGTCCCAGAGCTTTCTGTTTAAAACTAGCACTCTACCACATGTGCTAGAGCACAGCTAGTGGCATATTTTTGGTGACAAGTGAGACATAAGAGTCTCAGGGATTCTCCTACCTGGGCTAGCCTTCAACTGTGATCCTAGGCTTTCATTCTCCTGAGTAGCTGATAGAACATCAGTGAGCTACCAATGTCATTGGATCTGTCATTGAACTCTGTCATTGGATCTTCCTTCTGCATTTCTACCCTCCTTTAATTCTTCTGTGATTGTCCTGGGGCTTGAACTCAGTGCTTGGTTGCTGTCCCAGAAACTGATTGCCCAATTCTGCCACTTGAGCCATAACTCAATTCCCAGGTTTTTTTTTCTTTTATTTTTGACAATTAATTGGAGATAAGAGTCTGAGACAAAGCCTAGCATAAATCAAGCTAGCCTGGGAAGGAAAGTCCATGAGACTATGACCTCCAATTAACCACTGAATAGTTGGGAGTGGTAGAACTCTATCATTGAACAAACCAGCACAAGTTCAAGGATGGCACACACAAGCTTCAGGATGGCACAGAGATGTACACACACAAAGTCTCATGGATTTTCTTGCTTGTGTTAGCTTTGAACTCTGATCCTCAGATTTCAGTCTCTCTTCTTCCACTGTCCTTTTTATTTATTTGTAATTTTTAGTGGTCCTGCAGCTTGACCTCTGGCTCTGGGGACTATTTCTTAGCTTTTTAAACAAAGGTTGCTACTTTATCACCTCAGCTTCAGCTCAGGGCTTTGTGCTAGGTAGCTTGGATAAGCATCTCAAGCACGTTTATGCCCAGGCTGACTTGATATCACAATCCTCAGATGTCAGCCTCTTGTGTAGTTAGGATTATACACAGGACCAACAACCCTTGTGTCATTTTAAAACTTTAATATGTGCTTGCCACTATCTACTGTTGTTTACTCTTTTTTTGCATGTGTGTGTTGTTACTGGGTCTACAAATTGGGACTCATATTCTGTCCCAGAAGTTTTTATTCAAGGCTATCCACTATTACATGAGACACACTATAACTTTTTGGCCCTTTTTTGGGGAGGGTGATTAATTACAGACAAGATTTTCATGGACTCTACTGCCAGGGCTGGACATAAACCATCATCCTCAGATTTTAGCCACTTGAATAGCTAGTAGAACATGTATGAGACACCAATGCTTGATTCATTTAAGCCTTTGTCACTCACTCTTCCTTGGTTACTTCTACTCTTCTTTATTTCTTCTGTGCATGTCCTGGGGCTTCAACTCAGGGTTTAGGTGGAGTCCCAGAAAATATTTGCCCAGTTCTGTCACTTAAGTCATAGCTCAAATTCCAACTGAATTAGGTGGCTGAAATCTGAGGACCACGTTTCAAAGCTAGCCTGGGCAGAAAATCGATGACACTCTTATCTCCAATTCACCACCCAAAATCTGCTAATGCTAGGGTACTAGCAAAGTATGGTACACAAACACACACATCACAAATACAAACACACACACACACAAACATACACACACACACACACATACACCCAAAGTTTCCTGGATTTTGCTTCTTGACCTGGCCTTGAAAGTTGATCCTCAGGGGTTGGGAAGATGGCTCAGAGGTAGAGCGCTTGCCTTGCATGCATGAAGCCCTGGGTTCAATTCCTCAGCACCACATAAGAAAAAAGAAAAAAGCCAGAAGTGGCGCTGTGGCTCAAGTGGTAGAGCACTAGCCTTGAGCTGAAGAGCTAAGGGACAGTGCCCAGGCCCAGAGTTCTTGCCCCGCGTCTGGACCCAAAAAAAAAAGAAAAAGAAAAAAAGAAAGTTGATCCTCAGATTTCTGCCTCCACGATCAACAAGCACCAGGCTTATGTTTCAATTTACAATTGGCCTTTCTTCTCTTCTCCTACATTTTTTTAGCACCAGGAATTGATCTCTGGATCAATAAACAAGTTTTTTTTTTTTAGCTTTTTCAACAAATACAATGTTTTACAACTACAATGATATCTACACTGGGTAGTTGGGTAAAAGAGTCTCATGTACTTTCTTGCCCAGTCTAGCTTTGAACCTTGAATAGCTAGGAATACACATATGAACCAAAACCAATGCTCATTTTGAAACTGGCTTTCTCTTTTCCCATCATTTTTAGTTTGTGTTTTTTTTTTGTTTTATGAAATGTGTGTCTAGGATTTCAACTTAGTGCTTAGGTGCTGTTCCAAGCTTACTGTTTGAGACTACCACTCAACCGCACGAGCCAAAGTACAGCTTGTAGCTTATTTTTGGTGGCAAATTAGATAGATGAGTCTCATGAGTCTCATGGACTCTCCTGCCTTGGCTGGTCATGAACTGTGATCCTTAGATTTCATCCTCCTGAGTACCTCATATAACATGTGTGAGCAACCAATGTTTGATTCATTTCAACCTCTATCACTGATAGAGGTTTTGTACTTCTATCCTCCTTTTCTTTTATTTCTTCTGTGTTTGTCCTGCAGCTTGAACTCAGGGTCTGAGTGCTGTACCAGATACTATTGCCCAGTTCTGCCAGTTGACCACAGATCAATTCCAGGGTTTTTGTTTTTTTTTTCTGTTTTGGTGGTTAATTAGAAATGAGTAGAGCCTGTCAAGATTCATGAGGCTGAAATCTGAGGATCAACGTTTGTACCAGCCTGGGCAGGAAAGTCCATGATATCTCCAATTATAACCACTAAAAAGCTGAGAATAGTAGAGTCTTGAGAAAAACAGTACAAGTTCAAGCAACAGGACTCTCACACAGACATACAGACACACACACACACACGTGTCTTATGGACTTTCCTAATTGGTCTGGTCTTTAAATATTATCCTCATATTTTAGCCTCCTGAGTAACTAGAATTACAGTTATGAGCCACCAATGATTGGCTGATTGGCTCATTGAAGCCTCGGTTATTGGTTCTTCTTCTACCCTTCTTTACATTTATTCATTTCATTGTTTTGTGTGTGATGGTCCTGGAGCTAGAACTCATGCAAGGCCTGGCCTGTTTCAGGAGGCTGAAGTCTGACCATCATGGTTCAAAGCCACGCTGAGCAGAAAGTCTAAGATCCTTACCTCCAATTAACTGCCAAAAATCTGGGAGTAGTACAGTTCCAGCCCTAGGATGTGCCACAAAGAACTGTCTTCTGGGCTTTCTTGCTAAGTTTGGTCTTTACACTGGATCCCCATATTTCTGCCTACTGAGGTTCTTGAATTACAGGCATGAGTCACCAGCCCTGTGTTCTATTTTTCTTATCTTTTTTTTGTGATCCAGAGGCTGGATCTCTGAGGCACTCAGGGCACTGTTTTGTAGCTTTCTCACTCAAGGCTGGTGCTTTACAACTCCAATCACAGCCTCACTTCTGTTTTCTTGTTTGTTTGCTTTGCTGGTGATTTTATGATATGACACCATAATCCTCAGATTTCATCTATCTTAGTTTCTAGGATTACACACATGAAACAAAAACTCATGGCTCATTTGGAAAATTTAATTGGATTTTCCAATACATTTTTTAATTTCTATTTTTTATTTCTATATGTATGCTGGGCTTTGGGCTATAAATCAGAGCCTGGGTATTGTCCCAGTACTTTTTATTTTTGCCGGTCATGGGGCCTGAACTCTGGGCTTGGGCACTGTCTCTCAACTCTTCAGCTTGAGGCTAGAGCCCTACCACTTGTTCCACAGTGCCACTTCTGGCTTTTTTTCTTATTTTTTGCTGAGGAATTGAACCCAGGGCCTCATGCATGCAAGGCAGCACTCTACTACTGAGGCAACTTCCCAGCCCCGTCACAGTACATTTTTAATACTAGCATGCTAATACGTGAGCCACAGCACAATTTGTGGATTTTTTTTAAAAACTGTAGTTGGCTAATTAGAGATAAGTCCATGGACTCACCTGCCTTGGCTGGCCTTGAACACTGAGTCTCAGATGTGTGACCCTTGAGTAACTTTAATAACAAGTGTAAGCTACCTCAGTTTTTATTTTATCCTCTGAAATTTGCTCTCCCTTTTCTTCTTCTACCTTTCTTTTCATTTATTTATTTTATTCTTGTTTGTACTGGTCCTGAAGCTTATCTCAAGATGTGGGTGCTGTCCCAGAAATCAGTCTCATTTCTGCCATTGGAGACACAGCTCAACCTCCAGCTGTTTTTTTTTTCTTTTCTTTATTTTTTTCGTGGTTCATTAGAGATAAGAGTCTCATGCAATGCACAGAATACCTCAGGAAGCTGAAATCTGAGGATCACAGTTTTGAAGCCAGCCTGCAAAGGAAATTCCATGATTCTCTTTATCTCCAGTTAGCTGGTAGTGATCCCACCAAAAAGCTGAGATTGATAGAACTCCAGCCTTGAATAAAGTAGAACAAATTCAACTCTCATGACTGGCACACACAGAAAAATGGCCAAAGGATTTCCCTGCTTGGGCTTGCCTTTTAAATGGTATTTTCTGATTTTAGTCCCCTATGTAGTTAATATAACATGTGTAAGCCACCTGTGATTGATTAATTTGGAACTCTGTCACTGGCTATTACTTTTTCTACACTTCTTTATTTCTTTTGTGGTGGTCCTTAGGCTTTAACTTGGGGCTTTGGGGTTTGTCTTTTTATGTCTTCTATATAACTTGTTCCAGTTTTGTTCTAATGTTTCATTTGTTTATGTTGCTTTTTATATCTTACATAAGTAAATTTTTATATCTCACAAAAGTAACTTTTAGCTGGTGGCTCATGCCTGTTATCTTACTCAGGAGGCTGACATCGAGGATCACAGTTTGAAGCCAGCACAGGCAGAAAAATCTTGGAAATTCTTATCTCCACTACACTACCAAATGTACTAGAAGTGAAGATATGACTGAAGTAGTAAATTACTAGACTTGAACAAAAAACTCAGAGCCCAGGTCTCAAGTTCAAACCCTTCGACTGGCACAAAAAGAAAACTTTCATTAACTTATATTATACCAGGATTACTGGTGTGAGACACCAGTTGGTTTTAAGAACCAACTTTTGTAGCAGCTGCCACTTTTGATGTTTTCCCTAGGAACTTTTATGTTGTTTTTTTCCATGCCTTACATTTACATTCCATTAAATGGCATTCTTATTTCCTTTGTTTGGAGGGACATATCAATAATTCAATGACAAATCAAAAAAGGCATGTCTTGAATTTTTCTTTAATTTAAATAGGAAAGGGAAACGCTGAGTCTAAACCTAGCAGAGAGTGAATGACGGTTTGTTTAATGTATTCGTGAATGTGGGAGCCTGCCATTTTGGGTGCTTTCGTGGTGGGGTCATCCTGCAGCTTCACAATAACTTCTATGATGTCACAACCTCTTTTTCCATCACAATGGATAGGTGTCAGCCACTGATCTCACCTTTATGTGGACTTAGATACACAAGGAGGAAAAGAATAATTAGAATAAATGACTATTAACAACAAGACCACAGCTTGATGAGTTTTCCTGACTGAATTCTGATATTACATGAGCAGAGCAGGCTCACCTCTATACAAGGGTACTAAGCACTAAGGCACATCTCTACACAAAGCTACTAAGCACTAAGGACCAGGCACTGCCGTAGGCAACTGGAGAAACATGTGAATACAGCTATGAATGGCCTTCTCCATGCAAATTTCATGCTGAAGGAGAAAACCAAAAATCCCAATGATAATATCAATGAATCAGAAAGATGGTAATCTGGGGAGACAACTTCACATTGAGGATGGGAGGAAGAGACATATGATCTAACAGCAGGGGACTTCATCCATGCTGGCACCAATCTCAATCCCAGATCTCATCCTTCTGAGTAGCCAATTATAGGTATGAAGCACCTGCAGTGGGCTCTTTGATATCAATATCTAACCAATGTGTGCTAAGTTTCTCGGAAGTCTCTTGAGAGGAAGGTTCAAAATTAAGCATATTATGTATCCTAAACATTCATTTCATTATCTTCTAATTATTTGAATATGAGCTGTATTCCTCACTTTTTGGAAAAACCAAGACAATTTTTTTTTCATTGTTCAAATCCTGGGGAGGGAAGGAAAATCACAGCTTCTTTGCCAAACTAGAAAGTAATAGTCATTTCAACTTACCAGCTTTTCCAAATAGTATGTCTTGTCCTTGATGGATTTTTCATCTTCAACAATGTTAGATGGATGAAATTATAAATGGGAGAAAAGCAACCACATAGTAGCAAGTTTATCACAATGACATATAATCTGTCCACTTTCTATCCAATGAAAACATTTGCCACAAGAACTAAAAAACTTGAATAAAAACTTGGAGATTCTACTCTTTATACAAAGTTGTTTTTTTGTTGTTTTTTGTCAGTCGTGGGGCTTGAACGCTGGGCCGAGGGGCAGTCCCTTAGCTATTCAGCTCAAGGAAAGCACTCTAGCACTCGAGCCACAGCACAACTTCTAGTTTTTTGGTGGTTATTTGTAGATAAGCTTCATGGAGTTTCCTGCACAGGCTGGCTTTGAACTGCAATCTTCATGTCCCAGCCTCCTGAGTAGATAGGAATACAGACATGAGCCATCAGCACCTAGCCAAACTTGTATTTTCTTCAGTTTTGCTGGCTTGAATGATTACCAAGGAAAAAATAGAACCTAAAATTATTATTTTGTGCTAAAATTTGCAATAGTTTTACCACGAAGAATAGTGAAATATTTAGAATTACATATTTTGAGAAAATGTAGCTTATTAGCTTTTATTGTTCTAAAATAATAGAATCTCTTTTTTGTAGACACTGTACTCTGAGTTCAGAACTTGTACATGTTGACAGACACTCTATTCTGTGAGCCACATCCTTCTCATTTTTAAATCAATCATCATTTAAATAATTTGAAGCTCACAGGCATCTTTTGTTAAGATTAAGTAAAATAAGCCTAAACTCCTGCCTTTTGAGTAACAGAAGAAATCCTAATATCTAGAATATATAGACAAAAAATGAAACACCCTAAGAACAAATAATCTAATCAATAAATAGGCAAGGGAATTGACTAGATAGTTCCCCAAAACTGATGTAGGTATCTAAGGAATACATGAAAATATTCAACACCGTTAGTAATCAAGGAAATGCAAATCAAATCTATGTTGAAGTTCATGTCTGCCTAATCAGAATGCCTATTAAAAAAGAAAACAGAAATACTTGCAATGAGGTGGGGAAAGATACCCTACACAATGATGGCAATTAAGTGAATCATTACAGCCCCAACAGAAATCAGTGTGGAAGTTCCACACAAGAAATCCTACATATACACCTGAAGAAATGTAAGTCAGCCTTATAGTACAGCTATTTGCACACTCATTTTTTACAGCATGATTCAAAATAATCACATTCCAGAATTGGCCACCACAGGCAGAAAAGTGTGTAAAACTATTATCTCCAATTAACAATTCAAAATCTGGGAGTAGGACTGTGTACCAAGTCGCAGAGTACCAGCCTTGATGGAAGGAAGCCAATCAAGAGATTAATGTCCTAGGTTCAAGCCTCAGGACTGGCAAACACACACACACACACACACACACACACACACACACACACACACACACACACACACAATGCTTCCTATATTTTTTAGCCAAGTTTCTTATTCCCCTAAGATTCATACATCTATGACAGATCTAAATGCAATGGGAAAGAGATATTTATAATGATAAACTTCTACTGAAGAACCCAATTTTTTCTTGTTTTTTTTTTTGTGGTCTTTGGACTTGAACTCATGGCCTGAGTGCTGTCTGTGTCCATTTTCCCTCAAGGTTGGTGCTCTACCACTTAGATACAGTGCCACTTCCAGGTTTGTGATAGTTTGTTGGAGATAAAGAGTCTCAAGAACTCTGACCTCCACACACTAATTTCTAATTGCAATTCTCAGATTTCACATTCCTGAATTGGTAGAATTAGAGGCCTGATCCACCAATGCCGGGCTAGAACCTGAGTATTTTCACCATTGCTCATTGGAAGAGTTCAATTCTTTTTCCTCCAGAACACTTACCAAGCACAGTTCTCTCTGGATGGTAATCAAGCAAATACAGAGGCACCAGTAGCTCACACCTGTAAATCCTAGCTACTGAAAAGTCTGAGATATGAGGATAGTGGTTCAAGGCCAGCCCAGACAGGAAAATCTGGGAGACTTTTAGTCCCAATTAACCACAAAAAAATGCCATATGTTGAGTTGTGGCTCAAGAAGTAGAGCTCTACCTTGATCAAATACCTCAGGGATAGACCTCAGGCCCTGAGTTCAAGGCCCAAGACCAGTGCACATGCAAACACACACAATTTAATAACATGGTTCTCAAACCTAGCAAGGTGCCATCCTAATCCATTAATGTCATGCTTTGTTATGAGAACTGGAAAAGTCTAACGTCTGGAGTGGGCTGGTAAACAGCATCTGGACATAGTAATTAGCTCACAGCCAGTCAGACCAACCCAGACCGGAAGCAAGATTGAGGTGGTGCAGGCACATGGCCCCTACTCCCCTATTCACCCAGACTGGAATCAGGAGTGAGGTGACACAGGTAAGCAGCCCCCACTCACTAAGACCGGAAGACAGAGTAAGGTGACAAGGGCACCAAGCCCAGACTTATCCAGCCAGGAAGCAGTAGTGAGGTGATGCAGGGACATGGCCCCTACCCACCCAGACCGGAGGCTGTCGTGAGGTGACACAGGCAGCATGGCCCTTACTCCCCCACTCATGCAGACCAGAAGCAGGAGTGAGGCGACACAGGCACGTGGCCCCCACTCACCTAGAGTGGAAGCAGGAGTGAGGTGAAACAGGCATGCAGCCCACACTTACCCAGACTGGAAGTGGGAGTGAGGTGGTGCAGGCACACGGCTCCTACCCACCCAGACCAGAAGCAGGAGTGAGGTGACACAGGCATGCGGCCCCTATTCATCTAGCCAGGAAGCAGAAGTGAGGTGATGGTCGCATGCCACACCAGAGGCATGATCCTAGCATTCCATGGCAGCTCTCTTCTCTCCCAGCCTTTGTGAAGGGCTGCTAGGTTCCATGATGCACTCCGGAGGTCAAGGGGCTGGAGCCAAGGTTGCTGCTGCCTCCCCCAACTGTTACTCCACCTGCTGCAGCTATGGTAGCAAATTTAATAAGTTCTAATTCACAGACCATATACTATGAACTATTAGTGTCTTCATGTACCATGTTCCACTTGCTAGTCACTTAATTGTATAGTTGCCAATGTCTTAAGTGTTCACTGACTTATAAATATGCTGGAATGGAAATCCTAATATCACTGATGTCTTTTAATTTCTAGGAATGATGATTTTGAAATGACCCTTTCTGAAGAGAAGAGGAGGGGACACAGACTCAACTGTTCAAGAGTGCCTTTGGTTGACACTCTATTGGCCCAAGAATGAGTCGACACAGCTGGTATCCAGTTGTTTTGTGTTAGTCTTTGGGTCATGTTTTCTGTTTGGCCTTGGAGTCTTAGGCTTCTCTTTGTAGACACAGAAGATGGGAAAGTAATTGCCAAGGCTTATATAATCAGGAGCCATTTACTTCCTGCCCTTCTGAAATGGCATCTCACTACATAGCCAAGATGGCCTTGAACTTATTTTGCTTCTGCTTCAGCTTCCCAAGTGATGGAATTACAGGCTTACCATACCATGCCGAGCTATCTCTCATGGACCATTTGAAATAGAAAAATCATGACATGTGTGCTTTATCTACTAAGAGACTTGTGCAAAGACCAAATAATTTACAACCTTGTTGTTAAGAATATAGACTCATATCCAACTGAATTTCAAATTCAATTTTGGTTTCTTACCTGCTTTGGGTTAAAGAGGTAGACACTACATCACTGAGTTTTATTCACTTGTACAGAAATGTGGATGGTGCCAGGGACAGGTGGCTCATGCCTATAATCTTACTCAAGAGGCTGAGATGTAAGGATTGTGTTTTGAATCCAGCCCGGGCAGAAAAGTCACCATTAGAATAGGAGGACAAGAGCCAAACTGATGAGCCAGATACTCTACTGAAAAATGGTTTAATATGGTACATTGTTTCCCACATGTCAGTTTGTCATTCTGCTTCTAGTCAGAAAATTTATAAGGCTCAGAAAAGGATTCAAGCTCTCTGTTAAACCATACTGTAGCCATTTTGATTTTTATTAAAGGAATAATCAATTTAGACATTGGTAGCTCATGCCTATAATCCTTGCTGCTTACGAGGCTGAGATCTGAGGAACATGATTTCAGGCCAGCCCAAGCAGAAAGTCCATGAGACTTGTCTCCAATTAAGCAGTGATAAACCCAGAAGAAGAGGTATGCCTTAATACAGTATTATTCCTAAGGAAAAAGCTTTATTTAAGCTGCCCTAAAACTTCGGGTCATATGTTGGGACATTGCCACGTACAATGCTGCTGGACCCTGCCTTCCTTTGGTGTGTTTGCCTAGAGCCCGGCTTTCACTCCTGTGGATATAGGCTGTTTATCCCACAACCTTGGGGGTGACATCATCCGTGTATGGAATATACTGCCCAGACAAAAACCTATGATGGAAGCAATGATTGACAAGGTGTTAGTCCAAAGTTACAATGGTAAGGATGTATTCTGTTTAGCTTTTTTCTTTAGTTAATTGCTTTTAAAAGTTTATCTGCTTATTTAATGTACTCTAGGAAATCAAAAGTTAATATTTGGAATTTTTGGTGCAATTTGCAACTAGGCAAGTAAGAGCACCCATTGCCCCCAAATTCATCATTTAAAATTATTAAAACTCTGTTCAGATGTTTTAGTCATCAGAAATTTGAGCCAGGGATGGGAGCTCACACTTGTAATGCTAGCTGCTGGGTCTTGACAGATACAGAGAGGATTATGATTTGATGTTAGCCCAGGAAAAACATTCAAAATATTGGATCTCAATCAATATTGAACCCAATGCATTGTGCTTCTTATTTCATCTACTCAGAAAGGGTAAAAAGAAGGATTATGGTCTATGCTGGCCTGGTCATAGACATAAAACCCTACCACAAAAATAGCTAAAGCCAAGCCAGGCGCAGGTGGCTCATGCCTGTAATCTTAGCTACACAGGAGGCTGAAATCTGAAGATCACAGATCAAAGCCAGGCCAGGCAGCCCAGTGAGACTCATATCGCCAATAAACCACTAGAAAACCAGAAGTGGTACTGTGGCTCAAACAGTAGAGCCTTCACCTTGGGCTGAAGATCTCAGGGACAACACCCAGGCACAGAGCTCAAGTTACATAACCAACAAAAGAAAAATGAGGACTGGGAAGGTGGTCAGTGGTAGAGCGCTTGCCTTGCATGCCTGAGGCCCTGGGTTCGATTCCTCAGCACCACATAAGCAAAAAGAAAAAAGCCAGAAGTTGCGCTGTGGCTCAAGTGAAGAGTTGAGGGACAGTGCCCAGGCCTAGAGTTCAGGCCCCACGACTGGACCCCCCCCCCCCAAAAAAAAGAAAGAAAGAAAGAAAAATAACTAAAGCCAAAAAAAGCAGGTGTATGGCTCATCTGATAAAATACCTACCTAAAATGCATGAGGCCCTGAGTTTAAGTTCTAGGATAGAAAGGGGGAAAGGATGTGAAGGAATAGAAGGAAGAAAAGAAGGAAGGGAGGAGTTATTCTGTATATTGTACTTGCCTAGCTATTTCATTAAGGTGGCTTCTCATTCCTTTTTTTTTTTTTTTGG
The DNA here is from genome assembly GCF_019054845.1 of Dipodomys spectabilis. NCBI lineage: Eukaryota > Metazoa > Chordata > Mammalia > Rodentia > Heteromyidae > Dipodomys > Dipodomys spectabilis. The sequence goes on along the minus strand of NW_024871165.1, from coordinate 708,552 downwards.
TCGGTTGTTGGGCTTGAACTCAGGTCCTGGATCCTGTCCCTGATCTTTTGTGCTCAAGGATAGTGCTCTAACACTTTGAGTTACATTGTCACTTATGGTTTTCAGTGCTTAATTGGAAATAAGAATCTCATAGATTTTCCTTCCTAGGCTGGTGTTGAACCTTGATCCTCAGATCTCAGCCTTCTAACTAGCTAGAATTACAGGTATGAGCCATTAGCTCTGGTCACTCATTTGTTTTCTTTCTTTTTATTTGTAAGTCATGGGACTTGAACTCTGGGTACTGTCCCTGAGCTCTTCAGCTCAAGTGAAGTGCTCTACCACTTGAGCCAGAGCCCACTTCTGGTTTTCTGGTGGTTAATTGAGGATAAGAATCTCATGAGCTTTCCTATATGGGCTGGCTTTGAACTGCAATCCTCAGATCTCACGATTACATGTGTAAGCCACCTGCACCCAAATTCCTCATTTATTTTCTCATGGTGAGTTCAAGCTGATTTCTCTACTCCTTGTAGTTCCTAGCAACTACAAAGTAGTCCTAGAGGTACCTCATCGTTTATAGTAGTCCTTAGGACCAAGTGATTGCTGAGTGCAGGAAAGCAGATGAGGCAATATAAAATACAATGCTATCTATCTATCTATCTATCTATCTATCTATCTATCTATCTATCTATCTATCTATCTATCTATCTATCTATCCAGTGGAGAGAACTAACACAGTCCCCCACTACCACAAATTATACAGTCGAATTTCCCACATTTGGGGAAATCTCAGGGGTCAGCACATCTGAAGTGCAATAGATAAGCCTGGCCCTGGAAAACCATCTTCATGATCATAGTATCTCCCCTGCCAGGTAAGTAACAAGTGCCAGGTAAGTAACAAGGCTGACTTGGTATTTAAAAAACTAACAAACACATGAGAGTAGTTCACATTTGTAATCCTAGCTACTCAGAATGCTGAAATCTGAGGATTAAGCTTTAAATACTAGATAAATTTTGCTGAATTTTTATTAAAGCTCCTTTGGTGTTTTTAATTGAAGGTTTTATTTATTTTCTTATTTTACTGTTTCTTACTGTGACTACCAAAAACCTGAGTGACTTCCGTGGCTTGTATTCCTGGATTACTTTGGAGGTGCTCTAAGACTTCATCAGTGGCCAGACTTGTTCTACTCAGTGGAGTAGCCAGCCACAAAGTTGTAAGTGACAATACTTACAGTAAGCAAAATTACATAAAATTAAAAATTCAGACACACAGTTACACTAGCCATATTTCAAATAAAAATAGAATTCAAGTTTCAGTGAATGTTAGTAAAGTTATAATGCATTCATTTTATCTGTGTCCCCTGTCACACTGCCACAGAAGAATGGAATACTTAGGACATATCATGTGACTCCCAAAGCCTGGATGTACTTACTCTGTTCCTTTACAGAAAATGTTTGCCTGACCATGTACCCTAGTGAATATCATTTATTATGCAGAGCTACCCTCTTTTCTATATGCTGTTATTTCTCCCTATCCTTTTCTCCCTCCCTCTCTCTTCCCTCACCCAATCCCTCCCTTTCCTTGTTTTAGGGATCAAAACTCATGCATGGTAAGTTGCTAAGCTGAATCTCAGCCCTGTGTATGATTTTGTGTTTGGTGAGGGGGTACTTTTTCAGGGCTTGAACTTTGGCTCTGGACACTATCTCAACTTTCTTCCTCCCTCCCTCCCTTCCTTCCTCCCTTCCTTCCTTCCTTCCTTCCTTCCTTCCTTCCTTTCTTTCTTTCTCTCTTTCATTTTGTCAGTCATTGGGCCTGAACTCTGAAATCTGGGCCTGGTCACTGTCCCTCAGGTCTTTAGATGAAGGATAGTGCTTTACCATTTGAGCCACAGCACCACTTCTGGCTTTTTCCGACTTATGTGGTGATGAGTAATGGAACTCAGGGCCTTATGCATGCAAGACAATCACTCTACCCCTAAGCAACCTTCCCAGCCCTCATTTTATTTTAAAAATAAAATTCAAAACATGCCTTTTATGAATCCTCATTCAATTTATTGAAACATAGTATATATTCTTTAAGCTGTTTTTAAAATATTTTTAGTGTAAAAATATTATACAGAAGGTTTACACTTACATGAGTAAAGTAGTGGGCACATTTCCTAGTGAGCATTGTCACCTCCTCCTTTCTTTTTCCCCAAACATCCCTTCCCTTCCCACCTTCCCAACACCTCCCATCCACCACAAAAGTTGTAAAGTTTGTTTTCAACATAGTGTTTTGTACATCTCATTGTTACAATGGGTTAAACTGTATCCTTATTTAAGCATCTTGTTATGTACATATAAGACGCAGGTCACCAGAAACAAATACAGTGAATACAGAGTAATACCCTGGAGGAAGAACATACCAGAGAAACAAAAAAAATCACATAGTACATTATAAATATGTTAAAAACAATAGCAAGGAAGAAAAAAGCACTTGAGTTACTATCTTGAGGTTTATTTCACTTAACATCATCCTATATGGTCATATGTACATAGCTTTTGATTTTTTCTTCTTGTCCTAGACATATACTAGTTATTGAAAAAAAAGGGAAACTATAAGACCTACGTTTTGGGGGGGCCTGGCCTACTTCACTTAATATAATTTTTTCCAAGTCTTTCTATTTCCTAACAAGTGGGGTGATGTAATTCTAATGGAGGCATAGAATTCCATTGTGTACGTGTGTGTGTGTGTGTGTATAAATATATATATATATATATATATGTATATATACATATATATACATATATATATATATATATATACATGTATATGTATATATACATATATATGTCACATTTTCTTGATCCATTTATCTACTGAGGGACACCTGGGTTGGTTCCATATCCTAGCTATGGTAAATAATGCTGCAATAAACAATTGTGCTGGTAGCTTTAATATAGCCTTGTTTGCGATCATTTGGGTAAATGCTCAAAAGTGGGATTTCTGGGTCATAGGGAAGCTCTATGTGGAGTCTATTGAAGAATATCCATACTGCTTTCCAAAGGGGATGAACAAGTTTACACTCCCACCAACAATGCAGTAAGGTTCCTTTTTGACCACATCCCCTCCATCATCTGTTATTATTAGAGTTCTTGATTATAGCCATTCTAACTGGGGTGAGGTGGAATCTCAACATTGTCTTGATTTTCATTTTTATTCTTCATGTGTCTATTGGCCATTCCTATTTCCTCTTCAGAGACCTTTCTCTTTAAGTCTTTAGCCCACTTATTCATGGGGCAGTTGTTTCTTTGAGGATTTGTTTTTGGGGAATTTAATTTTTTGAGTTCTAAATATATTTTAGATATGAGACCCTTGTCCATTGTATGGCTAGTGAAGATCTTCTCCCAGTACTTGGGCTTTCTATTGATCTTGCTAGCTATGTCCTTTGCCATGCAGAAGCTCTGCAGTTTCATGCAATCCCATTTGTCCAACTTTTCTATGATTTTATGTGTTTCTTGGCCTTTATTAAGAAATTTTTGGCATGTGCCAAGGAGACCTAGAGGTTTTCCTCTTCCTTCCTGTAATGGTTTCAGGCTATCTCCTTTGACTCCAAGGTCTTTGATCCATTTGGAGTTGATTCTGTTGCAGGGTGCTATATAAGGATCTAGTTTTAGTTTTCTACAGGTGTGAAATATAGTATATATTTTATAAGTCTTTGTCCATCTCTCTAGAGGCCTCCACAAGTTTATATGTATTTGTAGCTTGGGAAGGGAAATAAGATTTAAATCAGGACAGTAGGAGGCTATGGTTTATAAGGCTCATTTGAGACCCTTTTGGAAGGAATGTTGACTTTTTCCATCTGATATCCTACAGATGACAATCTTGGTACAGGTATTGAGTAGACTGTCACAGGATGGGAAGCTTGTACTGATTTCTCCTGACTTTCCCTGGGGACAAAGAAGGTGAAGTAGCCATAGGCATGAATCTGTAGGGGGATTGCAATTTATTTGTACTGACTGTGTATTTCTAATTACTGTTGCCACAGGCCAGTGGGTGAAAGGTTTTTTTTCCTTTCCTACTTTAGCTGTAACTAGTTATTTTTCATTTTTTAAATTTTATTTTATTGTAAAGAGTCTATAGAGGGGTTAGAGTTACATAAATAAGGCAATGGGTACATTTCTGGTCAAGCATTGTTACCCCTTCCCTTGTTTTTCTTCCACTATCCCTTACCTCCCCCACCTCCCACACTCCTCCCCTCCCCACCCGAAGTTGTAAAGTTCATTTCCAACATACTGTCTTATGGGTGTCATTGTTGCAACGGGTCATCCTGTGTCCTTGTTTTAGCATTTTGTTATTTCCCTTCCCCTCCCCAAATTAGAAAAATGTATCTACAAGATGCAGGGTATCAAAGTCAAGTACAGTGACAACAGGGGATATACCACAGGGGGAAGAATATACAAAGGAAACCAAACACTTACATAATAAATCTAAAACAAAAACAACAAATGAACCCCAAGATATAGTAATTTGTTTTTATAGGACAGTTATTCTAAAACTCCCTAGACATCTTAAGTTTGGACTATTTCTTTTTTTCTGCCAGTCCTGTGGTTTGAATTTAGGGCACTCTACTGCTTGAGTCCCAGAGCACCACTTTGAGCTTTTTCTGAGTAGTATATCTTATATAGAGTGTCATAACTTTCCAGCTTAGGCAGGTTTCAAATAATGATCCTTAGTTCTCAGCTTCCTGAGCATCTAGGAGTACAAGTATGAGCCACTAGGACCTGCCTTGAATAATCCCATAGTTTTAACTACAGCTGTTTTCATATCCCCTACCAACAATGCTTTCTCATACTTTTTAAAGTTATCTCTAAATAGCTTAGGAAGGAGTTTGAGCATTGCTTAATCATTTTTTCACTTTCATTAGTATATACTAGTTGCACACACTGAGAGGTTTGATGGAGTTACTTCCACACACGCATATGATATACTTGCTCACATTCATCCTGACATCCCAGTGCCCAGCCCTTGAATTCAAGGCCCAGAACTACTGTGTACATGCAAACATTCACGGAGACACACACACACACACACACACACACACACACACACACACAGCAGAACAATTAGCAAAGGTTGTACTATGGATCAGGAACTGCAAGGAAACATGGGAAGGTAGATTGTCTTTTCCCAGTTTCTCTGTCTTCCTCCATTCTCTGCTTTTCCTCAGAACAACTCAAGCCCTCCACACCTCGCTTCTGTCTGTTTGAACACCCTGAGCCTGGCTTCCAGTATGCCATTCATAGGGAGCTGCCCTTGCCTGAATAGATGGTCCTCAAAGTAAGCAGACGGTCTCAGGTTATATTTTATTTTTCCATTTGGAGTGTGAATGCAGGCCCTGAGACCATAAGCAGCATCTTGAAGTGTATGGACAACTGTTTTGAGCTACAAAACTAACCTCAGAAAACAAGCAGAGGAAGTGGGATGCAAAATACACAACCTGAACCAATAGATCTATAGGTGACTGAGAGCCAATTTCCACATTAATGGCGTGAATATAAGGGTGAGTCCATCTGAAGACAGGTCTCCAACGATTTCATGGGACCCCATGGACAAGACACGTGTGTGTGTGTGTGTGTGTGTGTGTGTGTGTGTGTGTGTGTGTGTGTGTGTGTGCCTGAAGGCTGGGCTGAGGCTCAGGCTGAGGCTGAGTGCAACCTGCCCTTATGCCTTTTTTGCTGCTCTACCACTTCATCCACAGCTCCACTTCTGGCTTTTTTGGTAATTGATTGGAGATGAGATTCTGATGGACTCTCCTACCATGGCAGGCTTCAACTATGATCTTCAAATCCCAGCCTCATGAGTAGCTAGTATTAAAGAAGTGAGGCACTGGAACCTGTCAGGAAGCCTCTTAAATAACAGAGCTATTTTTAGGGAGACAGGAAACACCTCAGTCCAAAAGATGGTGTTGAGTTTTCATGTTTTAAAAGAAAAAAATGCACTCAATAGTGAAGTGTGAAGTAATATTGAAGGAAAGAAGACAGCAAACTTTCATAAATCTGGTGTTGTGAAAGCCCATCAGACATGAGTGTTTCATATAGGAATCAAAATAATATCTATGTGGCAACATTGAGACTCACCCATGTGGTCACGTGAACTGGTTGAAGACCTATTCTCAGACCGACTCACCTTCAAAAGTCTGGGATTCTGCTCTGTGGAAGATGTTTCCCAGTCACACTTGTAAGTCTCTTAGTTCTGTTTTTCACACTTCTCATCCCTCATTCTTAGTATTCACCAAGTATCTTTTCCATTGCTGCTCCAGAAGATGCTTTCAATGTCACTGTAAGAAGTGGCGCTGTAGCTCAAATGGTAGAGCTCTCACCTTGAGCTGAAGAGCTGAGGGACAGCGCCCAGGCCCAGAGTTCAAGCCCCACGGCCAACCAAAAAAAAAAAAAAAAAGAATCTTTGGGGCTGGGAAGGTGGCTCAGTGGTAGAGCACTTGCCTTGCATGCTCGCGGCCCTGGGTTCGATTCCTCAGCACCACATAAGAAAAAAGCTGGAAGTGGCGCTATGGCTCAAGTGGTAGAGCACTAGCCTTGAGCTGAAGAGCTGAGGGACAGCACCCAGTCCCAGAGTTCAGGCCCCACGACTGGACCCCCCCCAAAAAAAGAAAGTAATATCAATGTCACTGTAAGAATTCATCTAATAAGAGAAACTTGTTTGGAGAACTTTAATACTTATATTAATAATATCATTACTAATAAAGAGTATTATTCAAGAACTACTTTAAGATAAATAAAACGATTCGGAGCAGTTATGTAGTTTGGATATTAAATCTGATAACACACATATATTCCTAGGCCATTACAAATCTGTAGTTACTTCAATCTTACAATACAAATGTTCTTAAGAAAGAAAGTGTTGATAATATAAGCAACCCAGTAGTTGTTGAATGAGATAAATATAGTGAGGACTTCTGTTGAGCTAGTACACACTGGTTCTTGCTCTGAAAGCATCACCTATCTGTTCTGAGAGCCAGTCAGGCTTAAGTAGGACACATGCTTCCGGATGACAGACCTGCCTGGCATTCACTGCCTAAGTCCATTCAGGCCCACAGCCCATAGGCAATATAGACCAATCTTCAGAACAGTCATCCTGACTTTAAAGTTCAAGCCTCTAATCCTAGCTCATCAGCAGACTGATGTCTGAGGATTGTGGTTCAAAGTCACCCTGGGCAGCAAAGTCTGGAAGACTCTTACCTCCAGTTAACCACAAAAAAGCCACAGTGGAAGGTATAAACTGAGAGCAAGGGAAGGGGTGTAATTGTCCCCCAAAAATGTATTCATTACCTGACAACTGTTTAATTTAACTGACTTAACTGTTACCCCTCTGAACATCATATTCCTAATAATATTTTTTTTAAGAAAAGGAAAGATGAGTCTGTGAAGGTGGCTCAATGGTAGAGTGCTTTCCTTGCATTCATGAGGCCCTGAATTCAATTCTTCAGTACCATATAAGCAGAAAGAAAGCTGGAAGGCACACTGTGGCTCAAGTGGTAGAGCACTAGCCTTGATCTGAAGAGATGAGGGACAGTGCCCAAGCCCAGAATTCAGGCCCATAACTTACAAAAAAAATAAAGAAAAGGAAATAAAAAAGGAAGAGTATTGCTGCCAGGCTCAGTGTCCAAGCCTGTAATCCTAGCTATTCATGAGGCTGAGGATCAGTGATTGAAGCCAACTTGGGTAGGAAAGCCTGTACGACTTTTATCTCCAATTACGTGCAAAAAAACCTAGAAGTAGAGTTGTGGCTCCAGTGGTAAAGCAGTAGCCTTGAGGGGAAAAACATAAACTACAGGGATAGTATCCATTTCCTGAGTGCAAGCCCCAGAAAGGCACAGAATAAAAGAAGGAAAGACACTATGAACTTGGTTTATCTGTACCTGAGATGTCCTTGTTAGAGACGATTATGGACTGAAACTCTGAACAGGGCATACTAGGTCTGGCATTTTTTCTGCACAAACTGTGTGCACAACCATCTTAACTCCTTCGCTATTCTATAGTTGCAGGTTGCATTATCTTCTCACCATGGAAGAGGTCCAGTATTTACTTTCCCTAGGGTACCTGCTTCCTTGTCTTCTGCTCTTTATTCATGGACAGCAGTATTTTAACTGAGAATGCAAGGAGGAGGATTGGGAAGGCCTTGAAAAAGAGAATTTGCTAGAAGTGGGTGAGACGGTGGTGATAATGCCCAGGACCAGGTGAGCATTTTGGTGATGATTGGGCATGGTGTGTCATTCTTTATCAATATGCTGAGGGGCCATGGGCATGAAGAGGAGGCCTCAATGCCTCCTGGGGTCATACAGATTACACAGATATAAGCCAGCTAATCTTCCTCTCACTTTCCCAGCATGGAGTTATGGGCCCTGCCTGGAAGGGGACTCATGCCCAAGTACTGACAGCTATCCACACAACATCCAGTTGTGTCCTCTACGTTGTTACTACATTGAGAGCAGTGCAGCACAAATCACATGGAGCATGTCTAAATCATTAAAGGGATGGGAAAGTGGTTCTATGTTATATGGACCAAGACAGACAGAGAACACCATATAAGTTCCCTTTCAGAGTCCCCACTTCTGTTCAATGGCCAAGAGAACATACAGGAAAACCTCCAGAAGGAGGAGCTATGTTCCTAACCTGGACCCTTCACTGCATGATTTCCCACAGCTTATGGATACAATAAAACTAAATCTCTCCAAGATCAGGCATGAAGTCTCTCAGAGACCATTGCCCACATCTGTGAGGAGAGCATAGGAGGTAAAATGGACTGTCAGGGAGGGGAATAGCCACAGAGTGTCTCCGTGACATCTCTGGCATCCAGTATTCAGATAATTAGGGAAAGGTTATGAAAGCATATTTGGTGTGGATAATGAATCATTGCAGCAGGTGGCACAGAGGATGGGAAAGCTAGTTGAAGAGTACATGGGTCCCATCAAGTCCCAAGATGTGCAGATCTACCATCAAGAGAGCTGGACATTATGTTGGATATGTTACATGATAGCCTTTGCTAATGCCAGGTCTTAGACACGTGTTATACTACAGCGACTCTGCTGTCTACTACCACAAATGCATCACCAAGATCATCCTAAGGAAGAACTTCATAGACATTATCATCTGATTGTGTGTGAGGTCTGGGGTGGGGGGGTGTATGTGTGGACACTAGAGATTCCACTTTGGGTCTGGACAGTGCCCCTGAGCCTCTTTTGCTCAAGGCTTGTACTATAGCTCTTAAGCCACAGCTCCACTTTCAGCTTTTTTGATATTTTATTGAAGTCTCACAAGTATTTACTTACAAGATAAACTTTAATTATGAGGTGATATGATTTTAAGGATGATATACTACTATGCAAATGCAATAAATAAAAATGGGAGGTAAAAAGACACTCTAAGGACTATATAGGAAGTTTTATGAAAGCCATGAAAGTATATCTTAAAAAAGTGTTATTAGTGACTTAAACAGCAGTGCTAAATTTTTTGTCCTGTATAAATGAATGAAGTCAGTTATTTCTGTTTAAATGTATAATGTTATTTTTCTCTTTTTACTGTTTGTAATCCATACTATTAATATTAATAGGTGTAGGAGACTCAAGCTGAGCTGTTGAACCTGGAAAAGGTTTGAGAGGTTGGAACATCACCTGAATAGTACTCAGAAAGCTGAGAGCTGACTATGCAAAGTTTAAAACACAGCTCTGTGAAGTAAGCCAGGCCCAAAGAAATATAAGTCCCATGGTTTCCCTTATTTGAAATAACTAGTATATGTCTGAGACAAACAGAAACTGTCAGACAAGTTGATGTTAGGTGAAATGAACCCCAAGATAAGGATTCAAATGTTTTTTTTTTCTTTCTTGAGATTGTTTCCAACATATTTATAAAATGATTTCTTTGTTGCTTTGTATGTACCTCCCCATGGAATTAGCCCTGCTTTCACTGTAGTTGATGTTGGTATAATTTGTGGAAAGGAAGGAAAAAAAAAACAAATTGTTTAAATAGGGATACTGGTGGACCCATTGCAAGAATGAGATGTACAACACGTTATGTCAAAAAGCGAAATTTACAACTTTGGGGGGGGGGTAGGAAGAGCTGGAGGGAGGGGTGGGGGGCACGACATGGGGAGGGATGGGAGATGGGAAGGGATAGGAAGGGAAAACCAAGGAGGAGGCAGCAATGCTTGATAAGAAATGTACTCATTATCTTGCCCATGCAATTGTAACTCCTCTGTATGGTATTTTCACAATAAAAAAAAAAAGAAATAAATATATAAATAAGGTTACAGGTGACCCCATTAAAACAATGAAATGTATAAGATGTTATGTTGAAAAATGAACTTTACAACTTCGGTAGGGGGTGGGGGGAAGGAAGGGGGGTTGAGAGGGGAAGGGATGGTAAGGGGAAACAAAGGAGGAGGCAACAATGCTTGATAAGAAATGTACTCACTATCTTGTCAATGTAATTGTAACTCCTCTGTATGGTATTTTCACAATTAAAAAAAAAAGCACAGCTCTGGAGAGTGTTAAGCTATTCCCCCCTTCCATAGTGCTTTAAAGGCCTTGAAGCCTGGGAAGTAAAAGAATTGACAACTTAACCTAGGAAGCTAGATAAAATAGACCAAATGTCTGGATTTTCTCTAGGTTGTATTCTCCTTTCTCAAAACAAAAAGGGAACCAGTGTTTCTCACTCACTGTGGTGGCTCTGATTGCCATATAGAAGCTTCATTTTTGCATGTATCCATGGTAACCTTCCCAGTGTGAATCCAAATAAATATGATTGCTTGTATGACCTGGGGCCCAAGTGCCAGTAAGCCTTGGGACCCCAGGTCCTCATTGATTTTTTTTTCTTTTTCTCTACACCTGTCCGTGTATTTTCTAATTTTCTTCAGCTTGGTATCCTATTGCACTGCCTTGGGTTGCAATTAGCAACAAATATGAATATTCTTGAGTTGTAAAACATAAAGGCCTTACAAACTTTCTTATCCCAGATGGCTTCACACCACAATCCTCAGATCTAAGCCTTCTGAGTAGGATTACAGGCATAAGCCACTGGCAACCAGCATGCATCTGAAGACTTGATGTCAGTGAGATCTTTCTTGGGGAATGTCTGCACATCTCAGTCCTCCTCAGCTCTGTTACTTCCTGTTACCCAAACAGAGTCAAACACTTTCACTCCTTTATGTTCAAAATCCTTGAGGTTAGTGAACTGACTTGCCTGCCATGTAGCTCCTTTCTATAAATACAATAGTGGGTTTTACTCCTTACCATCGATTAACTAAATTAACTGGGATCCACACAGAGGTGACATGTCCTTTTCTGGATTGCACACCGTACACCTATGTTTTACTTTATCTAATAAAGTTAACATAACTTACCTTGTTTGAGGGTTCTTAGTTCCCATATTTCTTCCTTCTCATCCCTCTTTCCCTTGCACAGAGGGAAGAACCATTTGGAATTGTGAAGAGTGAGTTTTTAGTCATTTTCTGAAAAGCTTTGCCAATGGATCCTGATTTCCAAGTCCTGAGTAACTGGCCTGTAAAGCCTTGTTCTTTAATCTCTCCTCAGCTGACACAAATGACCATATATATCTAAAAAAGGCTTTGGGAAATGAGTTCAGGTTATCAGTTAGGAATCCTTATTACCTGGTCACTGTGCACAAGTTGTTTTTGTTTTTTTGTTTTGTTTTGTTTGAATAGTGTACAATTAGTACCAGAATTAGACTTCCAAGTATTTTTTTTTAATTCAAAGCTAGCAGGCTCTCTTATTTGAACCACAGATCAACTTCTGCCCCACACTCTTTATCTTTTGGTGGTAAATAGGACAGAAGTTTCCCACAGGAAGCCAAGGGCACTACACAGTATCCTCAAACCTGAGGACTGTGGTTCACAGCCAGCCTGGGCAGGAAAATCAATGAGCCTCCTATTCCCAACTAATCAGCAAAAAGAAGTGGAACTGTGGCTGAAGTGGTAGAGCAGCAACCTTGAGCATAAAAAAAGCTAAGAAAAAAAGTTTTAAAAAAGGTAAGTGAAAAACAGATCTAGCACTAAGACAACCACAAAATAAATTTTTTTAAAAAGTGCAAGAGAGCACAAAGAGTCTTAAAAGTGATAAAAATTAACAAGAAACTGGTGGCTCACACTTGAAATTCTAGCTACTCAAAACACTGAAATTGAGCATTACTATTCCAAGCCAACCAGGACAGGAAAGCCCATAAAGCCCATTGTGTGTGTGTGTGTGTGTGTGTGTGTGTGTGTGTGTGTGTGTGTGTGTGTGTGTAAAAAGCCCATTTTGTGTGTGTGTGTGTGTGTGTGTGTGTGTGTGTGTGTATGAGTGTGTGTGTGATCCTTTCTGGGATATGATCTACAAGTTTTTGCTTGACCATTTCCAATCTTTTGGAGGTTAATTTGAGATAAGAGTCTCATGAACTTTCCTTGTCCCCTGACAATGAACCGCAATCAGTATAAGTCAGGATCTTGTGGGAGTGTCTATACTTACCTCCTACTAACCACCAAAACTAAAAAATGAACCAAATTGCAACTGTTACTAAAGTTTTAGAGCATTCTATCCTTCAGCAGCATTGGTGAGGCCCTAAAAACAAGACAGAGAACCAACAAATAAATAAATGTATTTGAAGAAGAAAAGAGCCAATTAGTTTTTTATAATATAGACTCATATCTTTAATCCAAGCTGAAATGTAAAGATCACAGTTCGAATCCAACCTGGGCAGGAAAGTCCAACTAACTTCTTTTTGAGTGTGCCAGACATGGGCTTGAACTTGAGGGTTTTTACTCAAGTTTAAAAATACTACTTCCTGTATCATGTGCTTAATTGGAGATGAGACTGATGGACTTTCTAGCCCAGGCTGGCTTTAATCTGTAATCCTTAGATTTTAGGATACTGTGTAGTGCCTTGGTTCCCATGGGACTCTTATTTACTATTAACCACTAAAAGAAAAATAGAGGCGGAAGTTGAGCTGAGGCTCAAGTAGTAGAGCCTGCTAGCTTTGAAATGAAAAACAAAATACCCAACACAAAACAAAACAACCCTCAGCGAGAGTCACTAGGCCTTGAATTCAAGCCTCCCCCCCCAAAAAAAAAGACCTCAGGAGTTGAGTTTTTGTTCCTGCTAGCTTTGAGCAAAAAACAAAAGGCCAAAAATCTCATGGACAGTGAAGTAGTGTGGCCTAAATGTAGAGCTGCTAGTTTTGATCTAAAAAAAACAAGCCAGGTGCCTCTGGCTCATGCCTGTAATCCTTGCTACTCAGGAAGCTTAGATCTGAGAATCACATTTGGAAGCCAGCCTCGGCTAAAAGGTCCCCTGGTGACTGTTTTTTCCAACTAAGTAGAAGTGGCACTATGTCTGAAAATAGTAGTGTGCCTACTGTGTCCCTGATGGACAGTTCCTAGGCATTGAGTTCAAGCCCCACAACTGACAATATCAATAAATTAATTAATTAAATACTGAGCATAAATGAGTAGGCCCTAATAATAAAGGACATGAACTTTGAAAAAGGGGGAAGGGACAATCAAATAAATGAAAAGGTGGAAAAGGAGCATATTAAGGCCTTCTAAATCAAAACTGTAATTCTACCTGCTCAGATTACTGAAAACTGAGGACTTTGGTTCAAAGCCAGCCCAGGTAGGAAAGTACAGGAGACATATTTTACTGTGTTCCGTATGGGGGCTTGAACTTGCTATGTTTTGCTCATGGCTACAGGTCTACTTCTTCCAACCTCTCGGTGGTTATTAGAGATAATTGTCTCATTGATTTTCTTGCCCAAGACTGGCATTGAAACATGATTCTCAGATTTCAGTCCTTTCTGTAATGCTCTTGACTTTCTGTTGATATTCTAATCCCCCATTAACCATAAAAAAATGCAAAAGTTGAGCTGTGGCCCAAGTAGTGAAACCAGCTACTATTAAGGTAAAAATAAATAAACCTCAAGGAAAGTCATCATGACTTAATTTCAAGACCTAAGAACCACCACTCAATTAAAAAAAAATAGAACCTCAGTCACTGTGACCTGAGTTTAAGCCCTAGAAAAAGAGCTGCAAAAAAGAAAAACAGCCTGTAGTTTACCTGTGGTCAAAGTTGTAGGTCATGGTAGTTTCAAGGGAAACAAAAAAACAGCATAATAGTTAGTGCCTAATAACAAATGCCAAAAAGAAAGAAATAATAAATAACTGAAAAGGTGAAAGAAGAGGTAATTAAAGATTTGTAAATGTTGACTCACACTTATAATTCTGAATGCTAAGGAAACAGAAATCTGTAGGTCATGGTTCAAAGCCATACTGGACAGGAAAGTCCATGAAACTTGCTTCAGTGTGTTCAGTCGAGGGACTTAAAATTGAAGTGTTTTGCTCAAGGCTACAGCTCTACTATCTTCCACCTATTAGGTTGACTGGAGTTAAGAGGCTCATTGACTTTCCTGCCCAGGCTGACTTTGAACTCTGATCCTCAGATTTCAAGCCTCTCTGTACTGCCCTGGACTACCCATGGAATTCTTGCCTCATATTAATCACTTAAAAAAGGCAGAAGTTTAGCTGTGGCTCAAGTAGTAGAGCCATCTACCCTTCAGTTAACTAAGTAAATCAATAAAACCTCAGAAAGAGAGGAGAGGAATGAGAGTGAAAGACAGAACATCTTACAGTAAGCAAAAGGAAAGAAATGTATATATCACCTGGAAGAAATAATTGTATTGTCAAAGCTTATAGAATTGTATTGTCAAAGCTAATAGAATTCACAAACTTTATCGACCATAATAATGACAATTTGCATTGTGAAGGTTAAAATATGTTTGTGACTTCAACTAAATATCACTATTCCACAACATTCTGAAATAAGAGAAATTTAGGTAATCACCTAATCTCAATAATAGTAAAAATCTCAGAAAGAGTCACCAGGCCTTAATTTCAAGCCCTAACACCAACGTGCCTAACTCCGGCCAAACACACACACACACACACATACACAGAGCAGGAGCTGAGTTCTCACGCTTGGAGCAGAAGCCAAATGAAACAAAAAGTAGACTGTAGTAGACCTATGGCTTAAGTAATAAAGCAAGCTGCTTTTAAGAGAAAAGAAAAGAAAACCTGAGTATGAAGGCAAGGCCCTAAGCCCCTGACTCTTCCCAGAATGGAAATCAGTCATGGAATCCAACAGAACGTGCCCCTTCAGTTCTAGGCCCTCCTATCAAAAATAGATGGTAGGCTTGTTCTTGGCTTCTGGCACAAGTACCTTGTGTAGAGGAAGCCCCTCCTCTTGCTTCCTGGATCCCAGAGTTCAGCCTCTCTTGTGAGTCAGGGTGGGAGGTGGATGGCAGTGTGGCAAGAGGTTCCAAATAGCGTGGCAGCTGTGCTAATTGACTTGAGGCTGACAGCTGGATGCCAGGGTTAAGTGATAACAGGTAGCTATCTCTGATTACCCAGCAGTAGGCAGACTGAGTTGGAACACCTGCTGGCTCTGCCTATCAAGTCCACCCCATCTCTGCCCCGTAACAAACAGACGTTTAAATGGGGATCTGAGTTGGCTGTGTCAGATTCCTGCTCCCCAGCCCTACCTGTTTTCCTCTGTGTACACCACTGCTGAGGACACACATCCAACTCTTTGCAGCCCTACACCATGAGGGAGATCGTGTACATACAGGCAAGCCACTGTGGCAACCAGATTGGCGCAAAGGGGAGCATGACACTGGCCTAGGATCCTAGTCTCAAATTTAGGGGGATGAGGAGGAAGAGGATGGGGTTGGAGGGTGCAGGTGGTGGTGGTCATGTCTAGGCTGAGGTAGGTGGGGCTCCATAGTAGTCCCTAACCTCCTGGAAATCAAGTCCCCCAGATAGTTTCCCCAATTTCCCTAATTTGTGTGGCCCAGGTGGGTGTGGTTTTTTAAGCAAGGCTGGGGTGGTTTCAAATCCCTTGCATGTCTTAGTCTTACCTGAGACTCAAGTCATTGTACTTAGTTTCCTGGGAATAGACTAATGCATTTTTGGTCTGATTTGAATGAAAGGAGTGCAGTGTCTTTGAGCTGACAGATACAGAGGATTCCCTTTTTGTCAACTGATGAGTATTAGATAATTGAGAACAGTTCATACACCTTAATGCAAATTTCTCTGAGTTTTCATGCCCTATCTCAGTTCCCTTAAGTTGGGTGTTTTCTAAATCAGTGGTTGTCGGTGTATGATCTGAGGACCCTTGGGGTTCTGGAGACCCTTCTAGCTGAGTCTTCAAGTTACTGCTTTGGCAATTTCATGTCCATATAAGGCCAGGTTCTCATCATAGAATCCAAACAGAATATGGTATCCCGTAAGATGGAATAAACATAGGAGAACCCAGATGTCTTCTATTCAGCCAGATAGCAAAGAGATTAACAAAACTAAAATACCATCAATTTTTGTGCTTCTTTTAATTTAAAATATCTAATTTTTTTACAAAAATATTTGTGTCAACAGGACTTGGGTTTCTTATAGTTATTTTAAAATCCATTGTTTGGACAGTTAACATTCTAGGCCATAATACACTTCTAGTTCCATCTCAGTTTGGGGAAATGCTAAGCGATGAGCACAACATTGACTGCACTGGCAACTATTATGTAGACAGCAGCTTACAGCTGCAGAGAATCGAGGTATATTACAATGAGGCAGCTAGTGAGTGTCTCCTGTCCGGCTTCCAATACTGTGGCAGAATAGGTCCCTGGGGAATACTAATGACAAGGAAGGAGTTCCTGCCTTTCTTAGGGTGGTATTGTAGTTCGAATTTGGGGCCTCAATCTTGTAAGTCAAGTGCTGTATCCACCTGAGCCACTCCACCATATATTTTGTTTTAATTTTTGAGTATACACTTGTGAATTTCCTCAGGAAAGCCTTTTCCTGAATTCCCCCTACCTGTACTTGCTGACTAGCCACACCTGGATTTTTTTTTTTTGTCATGGGGCTTCAACTCTGGGCATAGGCATTGTCCTTCATCTCTTCAATCTTTCTTTTCCTTTTATTATCAGGGGTTCCTTTTTTTAGAACTCTCTGGGCTTCTGGGATAACTCCTTCTAGCTTAGTTTAATTCATTAATTCTGCTTGTTGTAACATATTTGCAAACTTTAAGTTTTTATGTTTACTATGTGTGAGCCGCAAAACCGCTTGTGAAGTTGTAGGAGTTTTTGGAGGCAGCATCACATCAGATGATTGATTGGGGCATCGCCCACATTTAATCTTTGGTCCTAGTCTTTATTATTTAGAGAAGTCATCTCTATTGGACTGGAAAGAAACAACATGCTCTGTTCACGGATCAATAGAAAAATAGCCAAAACGAGAATAAAAGCAACGAATGTACAGCCAAGAAGAATATAGTAAGAATAAAGGTAGAGGCTATAAAGGTGCAGCCAAGTGTATGGGAAGCCTTGAACCAACACCCCCTTCCTGCAGGCATGCTTCCTTAAAGCTCTTTGTCTAACGCGATCTCATGCAGACTCCGCAGGAGGTGGCATGACACCAACTATTTCAGGTAGTTTCTTGGAGATGAGAGTCTCCCAGAATTTCCTGCCCCAGCTGGCTTCAATCTGCGATCCTAAGATCTCAGACTTTTGAGTAGCTAGAATTTCACCCTTCAGCAACCAGAGCCCAGTTGCATTGCCCTCTTTAAAATACAGATTAAATTTCTAAAAATAAAATTTGAAATTGAAAATTTTAAAGAGGGATGTTCAGTCACTAATATATATGTGAATAGTCCAAATCATAAAGCATAAATAAAGTGTCTCACCTTGAAATCTATAACACTTCTGGACTTCAGCATTTTGAATATGAATACTTAGCCAACAATAAATTCTTTTTAAGGTTTTTAAAGTAAAAAACATTGTTGTGATGTAGAAAAACCCAATAATAATGTGTAAACACTGCTTTTAAATGATATATATTGTCTTTCCTAATACAAACAACCTTACTGAAGTCTACAGAGTAGATTGTCAGTTTTTGTAACTGTCAATGTGAAATTCATTTAATTTTATATAAAGAGTTTCCATTCTACATCATTGTATACAAACAGAATCGTAGATAATTGGTTTTCCTGTGTAATAAACCAATGAAAAAGTGCAAACAAAAGGACAGAGCTATTTAATGTATTTGAGTTTTATAGATCTACATTTGGGGATGTCCTCACCTTGGTATTTTGTGTTGATATTGCTTAAGTAAGATATAAGACTTTAATCTTGTGGTTCCTTGGTTGAGAGTCGTTGTGTGGAATTGTGTCACTGCTATGAACAGTATTTTATGTTGTGTCTTTATTAGATCCTGTATATCAGGCAGGATGGCCAGTTTTCTTCATGTCATTGTTTAGGAAGGGGGCAGTCTCAAACTCATGTTTATATCATTTTAACTGATATCCCTTTTGAAAAATCAGGTTAAATGGCAAATTGCAAGTAATTGCCCAAGGTTGCTCTGAGTATTTGAATACAGGGAAATGTGCTATTTGATAACAATTATTGAAACATTATAACACAAGAAATATGAATTTTATGTATTTTCCCCAGGAAAGCATTATACTTGAATTCCCCCTACATCTACTTGCTGAAGAGCCACACCTGGCTCTTTTGTTTTGTTTGTTTGTTTTTTTTGTCGGCAGTGGCACTTAAACTCTGGGCCTATGCACTGTGCCCCAACTCTTCTGTTCAAGACAAGCAGCCCTACCACTTAAGCCACAGTGCCATTTCTGGTTTTCTATTAGTTTATTGGAGATAAGAGTCTCACAGACTTTCCTGCCCAGGCTGGCTTTGAACAGTGATGATCTCCAACTTCAGAGTTGCTAAGATTATAGGCATGAGCCACTGGTGCTCTGCACCTAGCTACTTTTAATTGGGGAAGGGAAGGGATAGTGGGAGAACAACAAAGGAGTGGGTAACAATGTTCGACAATAAATGTTCTCATTTCCTTACTCATGTAACTGTAACTCCTCTATACAGCACCTTTACAATAAAAATAAAATTAACAAAAAAGAGAAAGCTTCTTGCTGATAGGCAATGATGACTCACACCAATAATCCTAGCTACTCAGGAGGCTGAGAAATGAGAATCATCGTTCAAATCCAGCCTGGGCAGGAAAGTCCCTGAGACCCTTATCTACAATAAACAACTCAGAAAACTGAGAGTTGGACTGTGGCTCAAGTGATAGAGGTGCTAGCCTTGAGCTGAAGAGCTGAGGGACAGTGCCCAGGCCCAGAGTTCAAGCCCCACCATGAACAACACAACAAAAAAAAAGGTGTTGTCATCTTTCTTTTGCCCCATTAGACTCAAAGCCTGATGCTCATCTTTGCCTCCTGAGTAGCTGAGATTTCAGCCACCATGCCCAAAGCAAAGGAATAAAATGCATGGAAACAGACAACTGCAAACGTCCTTAAAGTTGCTGAAGCCTCTTGCATGGTGATTCATTCTCAAGATATCTTTACTGTTTCCATGTCTGAAATGCTGTAATTTCTAATATGAATGCTGAGAGCCACTTAGAATCATAAGCTCTGCTCCTAAGTTCCTTGTCAAGTATAGGCCCAAGTCAACTCTTGTTCCCACAGGCAACAAATATGTTCCTCGGGCCATCATGGTGGACCTAGAGCCTGGCACCTTAGACTTAGTAGGATCGGAATCATAGAGTTTCAGTCCAGACACTTCATATTTAGTATGTCAGCATGGTCCATAGAAGATGGCTAACAGGCACCCCTCCTTCCTAACATCCAGACACTCCAGTTCCCAGAGCTGAGCTGAGCCTTTATTCATCTAGATATCATCCTCACCTAACCCACCTATTTCAGTCCACAGGAGTCATGTCCCTGTCCACTCAATCAGCACAGATAAATACCAGTCTGCAAACAGCCTCTGAAGGGAATGATCAGCGAGCAGGGAACGCCTCCAACAAGGTTTCAGTGCTGCTGGCCATTTCAAATACCTGGCAATAACAGGGAACCATTTCAGGACACCAGAAATCAAAGCACAGCTATGTGTGAGCAAGGTGCAGACAAGTGCCTGCAGCTTAGCTTCCCTCTGACCATTCTGTTCTCTTGTTCCTCCTGTGAAAGTAAGTCCTTTTCCAGTATTGAGGCAGGCTCTGTTCATTTTTTTTGGTCGGTCGTGGGGCTTGAACTCTGGGCCTGAGCACTGTACCTCAGCTCTTCAGCACAAGGCAAGCACTCTACCGCTTGAACCACAGCATCCCTTCTGGCTTTTTCTGTTTATGTGGTGTTGAGGAATCGATCCCAGGGCCTTGTGCATGTGAGGCAAGCACTCTACCACTGAGACCCCTTCCCATCACCAGGCTCTGTTCATTTTTAGAAGTACGTGGTTTGGGTTAAAATGTATCTTCCTCCACATTGTCTTTACTTTCTTTAGAACCTGGGTGATTTGTAGGGTCCCAGATACATTGAAAACATTTCCTGGGGGCTAGGAAGGTGGCTCCGCAGTACCGTGCTTGCCTTGCATGCATGAGGCCCTGGGTTCGATTCCTCAGCACCATATAATCAGGAAAAAAAAGCCAGAAGTGGTGCTGTGGCTTAAGTGGTAGAGCACTAGCCTTGAGCTGAAGAGCTGAGGGACAGCGCCCAGGCCCAGAGTTCAGGCCCACGACTAGACCCCAAAAAAGAAAACATTTCCTTTATTTCACCAGTGTATCTAAAATAATAGCCAAAGTTGCTCAGAGGAGCCTATAGTCTTCACAATGCATATAGCAAAGTCATTATTCCTGGAGTATGTGTCTCATCATGTCTTTGTGTCTGATAGGCCAGAACAGAGCAGGCAATAACTGGGCCAAGGGCCACTACACAGAGGGAACCGAGCTGGTGGAGTCTGTGCTGGAAGTGGTAAGCAGAAAGGTGTGTCTGTCTCCAGGGTTTCTAGCTGGCCTACTCCCTGGGAGGTAGCACCAGGTCAGGCATGGGCACCCTGAGTCTCAACAAGATCCGAGAGGAGTTCCCAGACAGCATCATGAACACCTTCAGTGTCATGCCCTTGCCCAAGATGTTGGACACTGGCACCTTAGACTCAGTGAGATTGGAACCATTTGGCCAGAGTTTCAGACCAGACAACTTCATATTTGATATGTCATCATAGTCCATGGGAGATGGCTAACGGGCACCCCTCCTCCCTAACATCCAGACACTCTAGTTCCCAGTGCTGGGCTGAGCCTTTATCCACCTAACCCTATCATCCTCACCTAACCCTACAACACCATCTTGTCTGTCCACCAGTTGGTGGAAAATGTAGATGAAACATTCTGCATTGACAACAAGGCCCTGTATGACATCTGCTTTTGCACCCTGAAGCTGCCCATGCCCACCTATGGAGACCTGAACCACCTGGTGTTGGCTACCATGATCAAGGTCACCACCTGCCTGCGCTTCCCTGCCCAGCTGAATGCAGACCTGCGCAAGCTGGCTGTGAACACGGTGTCCTTGCCCTGCCTGCGCTTCTTCATGCCTGGCCTTGCACCCCTGACAAGCCGTGCCAGCCAGCAGTACAATGCTCTCTCAGTGCCCAAGCTCACCCAGCAGATGTTTACACCAAGAACACGATGGTCACCTGTGATCCCCGCCATGGCTTCTACCTGACAGCGGCTGCCATCTTCCGAGACCGCATGTCCATGAAGGAGGTGGATGAGCAGATGCTCAACTTGCAGAACAAGAACAGCAGCTACTTTGCAGAATGGATCCCCAACAACGTGAAGACACTTGTGTGTGACATTCCCACACATGGCCTCACGATGTTGGCCACATTCATTGGCAACAACACGGCCATCCAGGAACCCTTCAAGCACACCTCAGAGCAGTTCAGTGCCATGTTGCAACACAAGGCATTCTTGCACTGGTATACAAGCGAGGGCATGCATGAGATGGAGTTCACTGAGGCTGAAAGCAACATCAATGACCCGGTGTCCAAGTACCAGCAAATCAAAGATGCCACTGCTGATGAACAGGGGGAATTTGAAGAAGTCTTTTGGAAGAAGAGGTTTAAGATTTTCCATTGCTAGCAGTGCAACAGGAATGCCAGGGCCTGCCTACTGCTTCTCAAATAAATGGTGCTATCCTGAGCTACTGTTGTCCTGCAGTGGGACCTTGCTATGTATCATCATGCTTAGCCTTCTCTGTCAGGAACTCACTGACAGTGAATGTAAAAATGCAGATTTCTTTTAAATATGATTGTTTTAAAACCCTATTTGTATAAATAAAGAAGTATACATTTTATACCCTGAGCCCTTATTCTTCTTTAGAATCCTTTTTATTCTTTCAGTGTATTTGAAATATAAATTTGGACAGAAGGATTTAATCTTAGCAATATAGGACTGGTGCTCAAGAGGAGTATTAAATTCATGGTTTTTCTGCTATTTTGAAGAGGAGGATGACAAGTGCCAATGTTGTTGTTTTTCCTCCTGGCCCAGTTTTATAGTTTTCAATCTCTCAAAAGCATGCAACTAGCAAAAAAGCAGTTTGAAGAGAAAGAAAACTAGATCCAGATGCTACTTCTCCTTCAGACAACCACAGGTTCTTGTCTCATGTCCCATCAGAGGGATTTCAGTCACATTCCCCAGAAACAGTATCAGGAACACTGATCCCTGTGTTTAGAGTTCAGTTGGCAATGAAGCAGCACTCACAGGATGAGTGCAAGTTCCTGGTTGCCAGGGTAGTTTCTCAAGGTGTCTGGCAGCTTTAAGTACAGAAGGGATTCTAGATGTTTGAGGGAGTGAGAGGCTGAGAAGCTGACCAGTCCCATAGTGTATCAAGAACTGCTTGACACAGTACTTCCAAGTCAAGGAGAGGAGGGGAGACATGGCCTGTCCCAATGACCCATTCTCATGTTCATTTTTCCAGCAGTCAAAGCTGTCTGAGGCCCACAGGGTGTTGTAAGGATATAAGGGATGGATGGATCTAGCCTGTTGGGTATGTTTACTTTACATGAGTGAAACAGAAATCTCAATTGCTTAGAACCTACAATGGCCAGGAAGAGGGTGAACACTTCTGTTTTCACTGGAGGCCAAATCAATCACTGGTTCTTTTTGCCAGAATCTTTCACTCTTCTTTCAGTGAGGCTCCAGGCAGGTTGTCTGTGCCAAGCATTCCTCCATGGCCACCAATAACCTGTAAGAGTACCTTTTTCTTCAGAAAAAGGGCTATGGGAATACTGCAACTTATAGAAAGCTCTAAGGAAAAGGTACTTCTGGGTGAGGTGCAAGTACCTTGTTGCTAGTAAAGTTGGGAGATGGTAAGTTCCGTAAGTTTTCCTCTACCAGGCCTGAGGTTGGGGTAGGGTAGGGAGGGGTGGGATAGAGATCTTTAAGCCAAGCTGGTCTCACTCATTAGAAAGTAAACTGTCCCAGAGAGTGATCTGTGACTAGAAGCAGGTTATTTTGTGTCCTTGCCCCAGGGAGATCAAAGTGCAAATAGCTTCCATTGTGGGAGTCCTATGGAGTAAGTATTGATACCCCTGGGTCTCTAGTCCTAGAACTGACCAGGTTGGATGAACCCAAATCTTCTAAGGCTGCTGGGTCAGAACTGAAGGCAGGCCTGGCCAAGGCACTCTCATTCCTCAGTGGGTTAAGGATTGAGGCCAAGCTGTGATGGAGGCACCACCCATCCTATCTACCAGTGTTTGACTAAGAACATTTTTGTTTTCTCTTAAGTACCCATTTATGAGTCTTTTCATGAGTCTTTTCTGGTGGCTTTGGCTTATTTCTTTACACTTTTGAAGAAGTAGTTCTTGGTTCATAATTAATGACTCATGCCTCACTCCTTAGAAAACTCCTGTTGATAATTTTACCAGTAGACCACCATGTATTTCTCAGGCATGACTTTTGTTTTCTCCTAGCCAGAGCTCTGCATTCATTGCCACACAAGCTAATGTGGAGGTGATTCCTATAGATCGGTGATTTTTTTGTCCAATTGCTAAGTGCAGCATCTCCCTTATTCTCATGTACCTTAGTAATTGTATCAAATACTTAATAGAGTTCTTGACAAGTATGATAAACAAAGTTCAGAGGTGAAGATGCAGCTCAGTAGTAGAGTACATCCCTGGCATGCACATGACTCTCAGTTCAGTCCCCAGCACCAAAAGGAGGAAAGGCAACAAATGTTAGGCTCAGGAGAGGATACATTAGGACTCATAGAACAGCAGCACCTAGATTGGCAATGAGGAGTTGTGAAATGAGGGAACATTGGTAGAATATTTGTAGAGGGAAAGAAGAGAGCCCCTTGATGTGTGTACCCTTTTAGAAAGCAGAGGTAAAAACAGGGAATGAACCTCTGGTAGTCAGCCTAGGCCATGGAAGGAAGAAGCCATGACATGTATGTTACTCTATTGGGACCAGAGTGTAAAGTGGCACCACCATACCAGGTCATGGCCCAACAAGAACAAGTTTGTCAGAAACACATTCTTGCATTGGAGAGATGTCTTTTGACCACTTTGGCCATGTTAATATTTCCTTATGCTGCTTCTTTTTCCTTCCAACTTGTCATACCTATAGCAGATCCTGTCCAGGAGACCCATTCTCTCTAATCTTATTCTCTAAGTCTCCCAGTTTATAGCTCCATATATCCTAGACCAAAAAAGTAGGGGGTAGATACTCTGTCAGACATAGATTGAAACTGAAAGGTATCTTTGAAGTAGACTTTGACAAGGTTCAGGTATTGACAGTCTTGTGTTGATATGTGCTGTGATTGCAACCAGCTTCTGAGATGACAGTGGGAGAGAAATGGTGATAGGACATCATGGACCACTATGGTTTCAAAACCTTCGCAGGTACATCTCCATTCATGGATGTGCTATCAGCCAACATACAGATGTCTGTTAAAGGGATGATGGCCGGGAAAAGGAAATTTATTGGCCACAGATGAGACCAGCCTTTGGACAAGTGGTTGCCTTTCAGTGTGAGGCAAAGAATGCCTACCTATACAGAGATATTTTTCAGGAAGCAAGATGATTCACTCACATCTTCTTATCCACAAAATAATCTGAGAATAACTCTGGAAGACCAGGGGTGAGAGTCATGTGCTTTGTGTTTCTACATGACTGCTTTGCTTCATGGCTCTTTATGCTCTTCTGAAACCTCCTTCTGAGCTGGCCCACAATGTGCCCAGGAGGCAGGAATCAAAGGGGACTTGGAAGCTTGGCTGCTAATCACTCTGGCCACACTGACTTGGGGCTGTAGGCATGTGCTGGGAATCTGCTCCATTCTAATGGTATGGGCTCCAGTGGGAGCTTTGGTTCTTACCAGGAGAAGGTAACAGTGCCTCTGTTTTTGAGCCATCTCCCAGGTCAGGATGTCTTTATCTGCAGAGGCTGGAGCTTTGCCATATCTCTCATCATGACAGGTTTTTTTCTTTCGACTTTTTCTTTTTTCTTTCTTTCTTTCTTTCCTTCTCTTTCTTTCTTTCTTTCTTTCTTTCTTTCTTTCTTTCTTTCTTTCTTTCTTTCTTTCTTTCTCTCTCTCTCTCTTTCTCTATTTCCTTTTTCCCTTTCTTTCTTTCTTTCTTTTACTTTTTTTTCCTTTATTTTGTCAGTCATGGGACTTGAACTCTAGGCCTAGGGGCTGTCTCTCTGTTCTTCAGCTCAAGTCTAGCTCTCTATCACTTGAGCCACAGTGCCATTTCCAGTTTTCTGGTGGTTTCTTGGAGATAAGTGTCTCAAGGCCTTTCCTGCCCAAGCTGGTTTTTTACTGGCATACTCATATCTCTGCCTCCTGTGTAGCTAGGTTTACAGTCAAGGGCCACTGGTGCCCAGTTTGACAGGTTAATTATTTGCTAAACATAACAATGGCCACATTCTGTCCTGGGAGAAGTTTCCCCATCATCCTACAACACTGATGGTCTTAGTGTTGTGGCAGAGCACACAGCAAGGGGGCTTTCTATGCATGCATATTGACTAATACCTGAAAAGGCAGCTTGCAAAGGCCAAGGAGATTGTTGTTGGAGAGATTGTTGTTCAAAAGCCCTTAGTGCTAGGAAGACTCTAGAAATGCATACATCTCAACTTGCACTGGGCATTTCCAAATTTTAAGTTCTAGTGTTGTTTCTTTTCCTTTGTACACAGCTTGAGTAGGTTGTTCCAGACAAGGAAAGCTACCTACAGAAGGTCTGTGTGCTAGCTACACTCATACAGAACAAGTTCAGGGCTTGATTTTTGGTACATTTTTAGACTGCAATCTGTTCACTGGTGAGGTTTTTTAATGTTTCCAAGATCATTTTAAATGATTTTGTGCCCTCTCACCATATAACTTAGGTTTCTATCCTAAGCTAAATCAGCAACAACAATAACAAAAACAACAACAAACAGACTGGACTCACTTGTAAAGTAGTTAAAAGTGCCACCTGCTGTTCAAACTGCAGAAATACCCATTTCTTGTAACCTTCAGAGAAACAAAGGCTTTCTTCTTCTTCTTCTTCTTCTTCTTATTATTATTATTATTATTATTATTATTATTATTATTATTATTGTGAAAATACCGTACAGATGGGTCTTTCTTTTCCTATGCTATTCCTCTTGTTTCATAGTTACAGTGTATTTTGTCCCCAGCACATATGTCTCTCCTTCCAGAAAATAAGCAATGTACAGACTGTTTATTGCTGTTCTATGCAAAGCAAAGCACATCAGTCTGGGCATGAGTTTTCTGTAGTCTAGTTTGTCGACTAGTAAAACGCTTATAGTAGTCTGTACCCAAAGTGGTTCTTATCATTGGAACTTATGGTGACTTCCAGGTGATAAAAGAAGTCCAGAGTGCCCTGAAAACAGCCACTGCCGATGACAGCAGGTGTATCTCAGTGCACTGGGCAGCGTCTTCTATTGTGGCCTGGATTTAACTTACTTGATAGACCATCTCACAGATGATAGAAACAGAAAAGGCACCAAGATGGCAGATGCAATCAGGTTTGCAGAGCCAATGTGTTTGCATCAGGGTTGGGGTTAGTTTTCCAAGTACTAGAACTGAAGATCACAGCCCTGCATAGGCTTCAATGTCAGTCATTTAAGTCAGTTGACTCGATTAACTCATCTGCTCTTTCTGTGAGTCTGGTATTAATGACTGCTTATCAGAGGCCAACAACTGAAACCCAGCAAGTGCTCAGCATGTTGGCTAAGAGTGCTGTATAGATAATGTACAGCTGCATGGTACTTGTGCTGTACACTTCTCCTATGCTTCCCCAAATTCTAAATATTTCTAGTAGAGAGGAAAAAAGCTGAATCCAGCTAATGAGCACATCTTACATCTGTTGGGTTGTTTTAATAGTATTATCGTTTGATTGGACTCAAAGCCTCATACATGCTAGCATGCATTCTACCACCTCCTGCCCCCTTCTTGCTTTAAGTATTTTAAGTAATTTTTGGGCTTTGCTCTTCCCTCACGTACACCTCCCACAGAGCTGGTATTTCAGGAATGAACCACCTAGCCAGAAGAATTTGTTGAGATAAGCTCTGCTTGCTAACACTTTGCCTAGACTAGCCTTGGATCTCAATCCCCTCCATCTCTGTTATTCCCCAGAATAACATACCTATGGTTTGAAATATTATAATCCCATTAAATATTATAATCCCATTATTATTCTGAGTTCTCAGATTGGAGTTTTGTGGTGCTAGAAGGCACTGCTTTCTTACTTGACTTGAAATTACAAACCTTCATCAGTGGACATAATTCTGCTCTAGATTATCAGAACCTCATATCAATGTGTGACACTGCTCATTGTTAAATCATAGTTCAGGATATGTTGCATGACTTTAAGCCTCACTTTTTACACACACACACACACACACACACACACATACACAAACACACACACATGCCATTGTCTTCAGTGGTGACTTTGTACATCTTCTGTGAGACCACCTGAGTACTCTCCTGTGCATCTTAGAGCTTTTTTTTTTTACCAATCTTGCTGCTCTCCAGTCTGCTCCCTCCTCAGGTATCCAGTCTCTGCCCTTGACAGTGGCTGAGGTTTATAGTACTAGTATTAGAGAAAGAGAAAAGATAGATACAGATATTTAAGTAGAAACTTCATCTCTTGCACTTTTAGGTGATTTTAGATGCTTGTTTTCATCAGATCCTCACTCCTATTATTTCTCCCAGCCTCACAATGCCATGTCCTTCTCCTAGATCCCACAGAAGGCTCAAGTGATATTATAGGAAACCGAAACATTGTGCTTCTGTGAAACCTGCATTGCTGCTGCTTTGAGTAAATGCATTTTTATCAGTGATAATTTTGCTTAATGGAATATGGGAGAATCAGAAAAAACTACTTATTTAAAGCTGTTTCACTTAACCTTTCTCTTACTCAGTTTATTTAAATTAACTTCATATGCCTATGAGGGACATTACACAAAACAATCTTTCTATGTATTATATTTTTGCCTGTTTCTGTGGTATCATGACTCAAATTCCTTAAACTTTTTGAGGCAAAACTCTTCATTGTGGCAAATATTCAGAATGGAAGGAAAGGGAAGTGAGAATGGAGATCAATTAACATCTTACATCATCCACTGTCCAGGGCTGCTATTTCCACTATTGGAATTGATGATACCCAGTTTGCAGATTCATTGTCATGAAATGGCCCTTACATCATTGATAAAACTGAGTATCTTGGGTTCCCTTTATAGCATTGGACTTTTGATGTCTGCATACTATGTGTCTGAAGGACCCAAGAGCAAGCTTATCTCCACAGAAGTGAGGTCTCCTCTCATGATAGAGTGAGATAATGTGGGGACTTTCCAAAGGAAGAGGCTATTACTCAGCACTCCTATCTTACAGGATTTGGAGAGAGAACAAAACAAACCCATAAACTGGCCCTAGAACTTGACCTCTTCCTACTCATTCCTTTCTTCTTCAGATAATAAAGCTGAGTAAGCTGAGGAAGGAAGCACATTACCTCCTAATTCAAATTTTGTTGCCTGGTTTCCCCAGACAATTCCTACACCATTCCATGAGGGTTTGACCTAACATCTGATCTTGTCAAGTGTCTTCTCAGAAGGAATTCTATTGAATAATAATGTCTTCAAAAACTAACTTTGTGGAAAATCTTTCCTTCCCTTCCATATCTAAGACAGCCTTTAACTCAGTTCACAGATGATCCAGTGGGAGCAAATACAAATTGAGTATGCTGCATTGTACACCTCTTAATGTTTATGGGCTTTCATTTTAAGTTTTAAAGGATAAGTATAAAAACCAGGAGCCTGCTGGTTCATGCCTGTAATCCTAGCTACTCAGGGGGCTGAAATCTGAGGATTGCAGTTTGAAGCCAGCTGAGACAAGAAAGTCCATGAGACCCTTATCTCCAATAAACTACTAAGAAAAAGCTGGAAGTGGTGTTGGGATTTAGTTGGTAGAACACTAGCCTTGAGCACAAAGAGGCTGAGAGACAGTGCACAGGCCCTATGTTCAAGCCCCATGGCTAGCAAACACAACCACATGTATACTTACTTAACAAAACTGTACACATTTCCTCTTTAGGTCCATCATGATCTCCTACCACTAGCCACACTGCCGCTGGACTTTTGTAGTACATGATCGTACAGCTTTGTGGACCGGAGAGGTCTCTCCTGACAGGTCATTTCTACAAAGATTTGGTGGGTGGCTGTGTTTTAACAAACTGAGTTTCTGTTCAACTCATGTTTACAAATGAGTTTACACATCATCATTGCACCCTTCCTCTGAGCAGGGCTGCTGGTGAATTTAGCATGGACCTCTGAAATAGAGACATAATTTCATTTGACATTATTACCATTCCAGGCAAAAATTGAAATTCCAGTTATAAAACAATATATCAATCCTATTGAAATCCTGGTATTGATTTTCCTCAAAGACTTTGAAACCAGAATTTTTTTTTAATCTTGAAAATGTAGTACAGAGGGGTTACAATTACATGAGCAAGGTAATGAGTACATTTCTTTTTTGGGGGTTGGGGAGTCCGGTCGTGGGCCTGAACTCTGGGCCTGGTCACTGTCCCTCAGCTCTTCACCTCAAGGCTAGCGCTCAACCTCTTGAGCCACAGCACCACTTCCAGCTTTTTATTTCTGCTTCTGTGGTGCTGAGGAATCAAACCAGGGCCTCATGCATGCAAGGCAAGCACTGTACCACTGAGCCACCTTCCCAGCCCAAATGAGTACATTTCTTATCAAGCATTGTTCCCTCCTCCTTTGTTTCCCCTTACCATCCCTTCCCATCTCCCTCCCCATACCACACCAGAGTTATAAAGTTCGTTTTTCGACATAACGTCATGTACATCTCATTGTTGCAATGGGTCCATCTGTATCCCTGTTTAAACAATTTGTTTTTTCCCTTCCCCTCCACAAATTATAGCAACATCAAATACAGTGAAAACAGGGTTTATACTGAGGAGGAGGGACATAAAAAACCACAAAGCAATCATCTTATAAATATGTTTAAAACAATAGCAAGAAAGAAAAAATATGTGAGTCCTTATCTTGGGGTTCATTTCACCTCTGAACATTTCTGCTTGTCTCAGACATATACTAGTCATTGCAAATAAGGGAAACCATGGGACCTGTGTTTCTTTGGGCTTGAGATGAAAATTTTTTATATATGTACAAATATATCATGGGAGAAGCATGGAATCGTGGACAGTTTTTGATTCTTATGTGTTCATGTACCAGAGCTTTATCGTTAAACTCCATTGTGAGCTTTCAAATAATGCCTTGGGCCATCTCATTTAGAAACCTTAGATATTAGTGCAGCTTGTTCTTTTAAAGGATCAATTCTTGCATAATGCAAAACATTACTTACCTTGGGGGCAATTGGCAAGGCTGAGATGAGGTCGGCCTCACCTAACAGACAACACCTCACAACAATTGCTGGAATCTGCATCTGTAAGCCCTGTTCTCCTGTGTTCCTTACAAACCTCCCAACCTCCCTCCTTACAATATAATCTAGCTGGAAGCATTGACTCACACTTGTAATTCTAGCTACTCAAAAGTCTGAGATACATCCAGAGGATTTGTGTTAAGACCAGATCAATTAGAAAAGTCTGTTAAAATTGAGCCTCCAATGATTAGTACAAACAGAACTGAAAGTGTGATTCAAGTAGTCAAGTGCCAGCCAACTAAGCAGAAGACCCTGAGTTCAACTGCAGGACTTGCAGAGGGGTGGGGTGGGGGGAGGGAGGGGGGAGGGGAGATGCAGCACTATATTCCATCTGATAGTATTCAGAGGATGAGGAACTAGTAGCAAGTGCTTCAATAGCTGTTGTCAGTCAAGCCCTGGCTTAGAACTCTGATTATGAAAAGTTGTAGTTATTCTTCAATGGTCAGGCTCAAACTACCTATAAAGAATAACTTTATATGTATGTAGGTATAAGTTTATGCTTTGATCTACTGTGTGAAATCAGAACAAGAAACTACCTCTGAAAACAGAATCAGCTGTATGGTAGGGAGGAAGAAGCAGATTCCCTATATAGTATAGCATCAACCTCCCTGGAACTACAAAGCCTATAAAACAAATTCCAGCACAGCATTGGCTGTGTTTTATGGCAAGTGCTTGTCCCCTGCAAAGGCCACCCTCTCCCATGTCTGCTTTGCTCTCCAATTTCCTGTGGCAGTAGCATCCACCAACACATAATGGGATACAGGCATTGAGATGCTTGCTGATCTTTCTTTCCAACCTTATGTCTTAAATTAGCTTATCTCCATGTCCATAAGTTAATTTAGTCCAGTTTATAAGACCTTAGAAAATACGTGTTTCCAATTCAATGTGTAAAGTCTCCTTGCAGGGGCAGGTTATATCCCTTGGTCAATAACCCTTCAGTCAGTACCAGACAATCTTAGTGCCAAGTTCACTCTGAATTTTCCTTTTTCTTGGATACAAGAACTCCCTAAAAAAAAAAAAAAAGAACTCCCTGAAATCAGTATGATCTTTGGGTCTTCAAAGAGAAAAAGTTGGAAAGGCTATATGCAATAGTCAGAGTGGCCAAGAGCCACTGTAAATACGAAAGCCGTTCTGGCTATGTCACCTACAACCGGTGGCAGCAGCCACACCTGTGTAATATCCAGGCTGTAGGTAAGCCTTTACAACCTGCAGCAGGTAGATCCACAGTCTACCTTTTCTGGGAGGAGGCTTTTTAAGAAATCTTAGTTTTTATGATTTGCACAGTTTCTGCTTGGCAACTTCCAATCTAGAATATATTTTTGTCATCTGCTCACATATGCAATGTTTTTACTTGTTCCCTGTGTATTGTTTTTAACTTTAGAAACTTAGTGAATACTTTCATCCAGTCTAAGAAGCCTAATTTTGTATCAGTAAAGGGCCCAGCCATTGGACTAGAAGCATCCATATTGTCTCTTTGTGATGTGGTTTGGACTAAGGAAAAGGCTTGGTTCCAAATACCCTGTACCCCCGTAGGACAGGATTCAGATGGCTGCTCTACTGGTATCTTTCCCAAGGATATAGGAGGCACATCTGTGAGTACCTTGGTTAAAAACTTATTTTAGACAATGTCCTAAGAACCTGTGCTTTGGGTGTTGTTCCACTCAGGGTATCTTGTGTGTTCTCTGGGGACATTTCATCAAACCTACTTGGTTCATGTAGTGCTGTAATACTTCCAAGGAGAAGGCCTTTCCTCCCATGAGGAGCCTCCAGATTGACCTAAATCACACTGATATCCAGTTTTCAATCAAGAATTTTCTTTTACTTCACTTTAAAAGCTGCCCTTTTAAAGTGGCAGTGGGAGGCCATGCACTAGTTGCTCACACACACCTGTAATACTAGCCTTTGGGGAGGCTGATACCAGAATTGCAGTTTGAAGCCAGTGTAGGCAGAGAAACCCAAGAGATTCTTATTGCAATTAGCTTGGAAAAAGCCACTAGGGATCAGTGGCTGGAATGGTAGAGTGCCAGCTTTGAACAAAAAGAGCCAGGTTAAGAGCCAAAGGCCCTGAGTTCAATCCTATTATACACAATGTCCCCCACACCCGTACCCACACACCTTCCCCAACAAACACACAAGAGCAATTAGGGAGCAAACTTGCACAAATAAAAGAAGCGGGGAGAGGGGTTCAGTATAATTTTGTGGTTCATTTTTTTCACTATTTAAATTGCTCCATTCATGATGAGAGATTGTGTTTGTGGTTTCTCAATTACATATACCTTGTTCCTTAGTTCTAGAGACAGACTGAGAGTGTTGGCAGAGAGGAGAATGCACAGAGATTGAATTCTGTTGAAGGGAGGGACTGGATGTCAGATTGGATAGGGGACAAGTGCAACTCCTCCAGCTCCACCACTGAGTGTCCCATAGTTTGACCTGGCCAATTGGCATGATGCTGTCTTTGTACCCATCAGTGTGGGGAGTGTAGGAAGACCATTGTGTCATGGAAAATGACTGTAGCTGAGGGAGTTGCAGAAGGAACTGACAGCCCACAACTGAAATAACAGGATCTCCCTTTGGGGTTCACAGCTAAGTTTACCTCCTCATGTAGAAATATCCAGTATCCAAAGGTATCACTTCCTTGGGGAGCCTACAATGAGGGGAGATAGTACAATTTCAGGAGCAATCTTGGGAGCAATTAGGGTAAAATGAAAAAGAAAATGCGTGACTCCTCTCTGAAATTCCAGAGGGTAAGAGTAACTGAGGAGAGCAAGCTGTCAGTCACTGCTGAGTTGGTAGGGTTGAGAAGGAAGGCACATTGGAGCTGGAAGTCACATGTGTATTCCTAACTATTTAAGATGCTGAGATTTGGATGATCATTATTCAGGGCCAGCCCAGGCCAAAAACTGGGTGACATCTCCTCTTAAGCTAGCAATGAATATCAACTTCACTACAACAGGAAGCTTAAAATAGGTGAGTCCAGGCCCAGACATGTACCTGGATAGGAAGCAAGACCATAACTAAAAAATGACCAGCACAAAATAGGCATATAGCTCACCTACCTAGCAAGTACAGTACTCTGAGTTCTAACACGAGTACCATGAACAAGGGTAAGCATGGTGACCTCGGTGCCCCAGTGTGATTCACTGAGATGGCTGCAGCATCTGTTGCTCTGTAGGCTCCTGCCAAAGAGGAACAGTCCGTCGACATCCCTCAATCTATGTCTACCAAGACAGCAAATGCTGAGCAGAACCCCTCACAATGGCCAAGGATGGAGGTTTGGTTGGAACTTTGGCCCCTCAAAGGGGAGGAGAGCAATGATCTGCAGGACCAGATGGCCTCCTGAGTGAGAGAAGGGCAGAAGGAGGCAATGTTGAGGTTGGTATGAGGTTTGCGTTTAATGACTAATATGGCTTCAGTGGAAATGTTCTGACTTTGAATAATATGTTTTATGACATGTGAATCAAGGGAGAGCTAGGGCAGTGAGGGAAACACACTTGTGTAAATTTTCCATAGGTTGAAACTTACTCTAAAGTCTAAGTTGTTTTTGAAAACTGAAATGTGGAGAAGTTGATAAAAGAGTACAGCTCCCCAGTACTGGCACTGTTCTCTGTAGATTTACCTGCCCTATCCATCCCTCTACTGGTGGGTACTTGTCCCCAGGGTGCCTTATACCCCATCCCAGTGTGCTGCTCAATCCAGAACAGCTGCTGTTGGGCAGGGAGGATCAGGAAGCCCTGATGCACTCATGTGCCAACAGTGCTTCCTTCCCTTGAGGCACAACACAATCCAAAGCTCTGCAGCACCCTATCATTGCTATGAATTGGAGCCACCAACACTTGGGCTTTGCCTGCATTATTCCCCCACACCTCCAGACCAGCCTTTTGGGGACTTCTGAGACCTGGAGAATACGAAAGGGAGGCCTGGAGGCAGCATCTATTCCCATTGGAGCACTGAGTTTGCCACAAGGACCTAACAGGCTGAGAATCTTGGGAATGAACAGTTCAGGGTGGCTAAACCTTGATACTCTCTGCTAACATGTCAGGCATTTACTGACATTTATATTCTAGCCCTCTGTGTCCATCAAACCATGGCCATTTGGGGTGTGTGTGTATGTCTGATAAGTCAGAAAGTGATTGGCTAGCAAACAAGAATGACCAGTGCTAATGGGTTCACATGGTTGACTGTATTGGCCCTTTATGAGAGATCTCTGGTAGATCTGAATGTGATGTTGCAGTTGACAATTCTTTCCATCAACTCATCCCTCTATTTATCATTCAATTCACATCCTACTCCCTACTTTTCCAGCTCTCTGACCAGCAGTCCAGGTTAACACTCAGTATTGTTCAGCCCTAATACTTTGACATCAAGTAGATGACCAGTGCAGTCCCATTTGGGGTTATTTTCCTCTTCTTGTCACTATAGGATGATACTGTAAGGAAGTGGTCAGTCCCCTCCTTGGCTTGCATACCCACACTGTCTGACCACAACCAATCCATTTCTATAAGCTCATAAGTTCTTAGTAAGTATGAAGGTGTCTTCTCAGAAATTGCATGCCACGTTTTAGGCTCCTGTCTTTCTTCACCTGTAGCCTAGCATACCTTCCTTGGGCAGATTACTGAGTTTTTCTGAAACTTCGCCAGCAATTTGAGAAGAGTAAGGGTTGGACTCAGGTCTCAGCCTCCTACTTTCCTGATATCCAGGAGTCCCATAAGTACAAGAGGGTATTCTGCCCTCACCTTGGAGGTCCATGTTCAGCACATGAGGGTATCGGGTCAGGTCCCATAGTGCTCCACCTGGCATTGAAATGCTGTTTTGTCCATTTTACTATGCTGTGTCCACCTATCCCTACCTGATTAAGGGTAGATCTTTAAGCTCATTGTGAGTTATTACTGAAGAAGGTGACTTGCTAACAATTAAATGCTAATTCTACCACTAAAGAATCCTTATTTCCAGGAAAATGTTAAGATCATTGTAAACAATAATCTGGGGGAATGTGTGGAGGTGCAATGGTATGGGAGGATGAGGGTCAACTAGAGGAAAGACTAAGTAAATATGGATAGGTAAACACCATCTAACCAAATGGCATTTTGGAAATGGAATCTTTGTACTGAATGTTTCAGTAGTAGAATTCTTGATGGTTCATTGTGTTTGGAAAGATTCAAATTGGTTTGAAGTCTCTGCAACATAAGCACGTGTAACTTAATATTATCAGTGTACACAACAAGTGCATGAGTATGTGAAGTTATACACATACACACACATACACAAAGTTGGAATTGAAGAGATGTTATTAGTACAGACCTGGGACTAAAGGGCCTGTGCTACCAGCAGCACAAGGTGACCTACACTATGATAGCTCTTGCTCAGATTGTATGCTCACCGTAAGCCATACTTCCAGCCCTTCTTTTGCGATTATTTTGAAGGTGGGATCTCAAGACTTTCCTGCTTAGGCTGGTCTCGGAGCCACCATCCTCCAGATTTAAGCCTACTGATTAGCTAAGATCACAGGTGTGAGCCACCAATCCTGGCCCACTGCTTGTGTGCTTAAGTGGAAAATGGTTAACAGCCTTGAATCAGCCATGTCATTCACACTCGGCAAAATTCAGGAACTCCTTTTATTGTCTTGCACATCCAATAATTTGGAAAAGTGAAAAGCACAAGTCAGGAAAGACTCCCTAGTAACAAACAGATGTGTATGGAGCTAGCTGGGAAGAAGGAAAATGGACCACCATGACAGTGTGCTGGCTAGAGACAGATGGCTCCAGTTAGACCAGATGGAGAGAACCAGATAAAGGCGTGAATAGAAAGTAAATGGAAGAGAGCGATGTTAGAGCTATTGGCTGACTTTCAAAGGGAAGAAAACAAAAAGAAGTAATGAGGCTAGTCATGGTGGTACATGCCTATGATCTGCATACAAAGGTAGCTTAGCCCAAAGTCCTACTTAGATTAGACCCTATCTCAAAAAAGAGAAGAGAAGTTACTGAGAGAACAGAGTGGAACCACTATCACCGAGTTCTCTGGACCTCAACATGTTGGCATATACTATTGAGAATATATTTCTATTGGCTAGCAGGACTAGGCTGTGGCTTCCCTACTGTATGTTGAGAAAGAAAATGATACTCTAAGATGGGAAAATTCAGTGGTCCTAGGGCCCTTCTCCTTTATCCATTCTCACTTGTCTGCCTTGAAGAACTGACTTAATATAAAGAACAAGGTTTAGTGAGATTTCTGATAAGTGTTTACTTATAATAGATCCTTTTCCCCCAAGAAGAGGCTGCTTAGTCAACCTGTGGATTAGCAGAACATTCCACACTCTTCAGATGCTCATGACCTGTCCAAGACTGTGCTCAAATGCCAGCCTCACTTAGGGTGATGTTCAGAACCTTGCAAGGCTTTCTGCTGAGGAACAGGTCCCCTGCCACTGTGTTCATCTTTTTTGACTCTCTTGAAGGGTGGTGAGTCAGGCATACCTGTGCCCTCCAGCATTTGCTCGTGTGCTCTGTGCACTGCGTGGAAGTAAAAAAGCAGTGGAAACTGTAGTGTCCTCTGGGCACTTTTCATGAAGATTTCATCTCTTGAGAAGGGAGACTCTATCCACTGCTTGTTTACCTGAAGCCCAGAAGCTCTGGGTCTGGTTTTCAGCACCGCCAGGGAAACACAGAAGGAAGTCATCATTTCAACCCATTCTCCCCTCTTCACCCTGCATGAGCATCTGAGAGCCTGTTGCTGGAATGGTAAATCCAGACACTTTCCTCTGAAACCAAAATGAAAACCTGGGACAAAATTAAAGTCAATGTAAAGTGAATAAGCATGTATCGATGTATACACTATTACATATTGTAAAAACAAAAGAATGTCCACTTCCTTCATGCAGTCATTCGAAGTCATGTGTCAGACTCACTCAGCATGGCAATAATTTTGGGAACATCAAAGTCCTGGCTGCTTTGTCTCTTATAGTTATATCCACATGGTGAAATGTGATATCCAGTAGTAATAGCTCAGCCATTAGAACATGGGCTCTGTGTCTCAGGAACAAGTCACTTTTTGTAACTCAGAGAGGAAAAGAAACCCCAGACAGCCATTCTATGCCTGGCTGACTTCCATAAGATTAACAATTACTTGGCCTTATTTATGGCTCATTTTCTTGCATATGAAGAGTTCACACATGGGAGCTGGCTTTAGAGGACAGAGTGCAGATAAAGGAAGTTAAAACAATAATCTCAAACACAAAGTAGACCTTTTCTAGTTCACATTTTTGGAGTCCATATGATTCTGAAGGAGGTTATGCCTTTCTCATAATAGCCCAGCCCATCTGCCCATTGGATCATGACTCCACACAATTCATAATTAGTGTCTACTAGCATGTGTGCCACAGGGTCTGGGATTTGTGAGTACCCATCCTCAGTGTTGACAGTGGGGGATGAGGCCCCCTCTGTCTGCTTGCATCATGTTTCACATCTCAAAACTCTCCTTCCTTTCAGGCCAATGAAACGATGCTCAGTGGTTGGAAGCTGACCACACAGGAGACTTGTGGCAAAGGCCTGGTCTCCCAGGTTTCTGGCCAGGGAAGTCATGGTTCTAGTCATGGAGCTTGCCTCCTGTAATACAGTTGTTCATGTAGTTGGTTCTTTTACATGTTAGCTTTTAAAAAATAAAATCTTGGGCTGGGAAGTTGGCTTAGTGGTAGAGTGCTTGCCTAGCATGCATGAAGCCCTGAGTTTGATTCTTCAGTAACCACATACCCAGAAAAAGCCAGAAGTGTTGCTGTGGCTCAAAGGTTAATATGTTAGCTTTAAGCAAAAAATGCTTAGGGACAGTGCACAGGCACTGAGTTCAGGCCCCAGGAATTGCAAAAATGAACAAATTGTTGATCAGCTTTTACCACTTCAGGCCATAAAAAAGGGTAACAAGGCTCAGTACTGCTGCTACAAGAGCTCATGTCTTCCCACAAACAGAGGGTAAGGCTCATGTCTCTCACTTTCCAGTACCCAGAAAACCCTCATATGGTGAATGGATCAATAAAATGTGGTATATATGTATGAGCTTACATATATATATATATATATATATATATATATATATATATATATATATATATATATATATATATATATATATATATATATGTATGTATGTATGTATGTATGAGGTTACATACATGTATACCACATTTTATGTACATATATGTATATATAGATATAAATATATACATATATGTGTGTATATGTACATATATATACATATATATAAATGTATGTATAAACACACACACAAACAGAGAGAAATCCCACTCATCCATCAGAGAGCATGATACACTACCATTTGTAATAATGTGGAAAGACTGGGAAAGCATTATATTATGGGAAGTAATCCAGACCCAGAGAACACAAGCTTCATGGTTTCCCTTATTTGTGGCTGCTAGAATGCTCCAATAAACCCAAAAGCAAATACACTCAGTTGTATACTAATAGTTACAGATGAATTAACTGAAGTATAGTAGACTCTATGAAGAGAAGAAATAGTGTGGTATTTTTTCCTCTAAAGAAATGTTTAATGGTTTGCCAAGAAAACAAAAACTCTCAAAATTTGCCTGCCAATCCATTCACTTGTTAATAACTTAGTAATTAAGGATGCTCTCACCAGAGTGGGCAAGAGTAAGCGTAGTAGTCACACACATTTTAGTGACTAAAATTCCAAAGCCTACTGACATCACAAATAAATGTATCATGTTTAAAATTTTAATCTATTTCTATTTCCTAACTTTCCACACCAAGAATTATTGTCTTACAAGGGAATATGAAAATAAAAACATCCATTTGTGGAAATGAGCATGAGGTTAGTTGTTCTTTCTCAGAAGTTTGTCTCAATGAAAACAAAGAAATAAACTTAAATGCTGGGGAAAATAAACGTTATTACTTCATTATACCATAGAAGAATGTAAACTGTGAGCAAGGTAAATATGGCAGGCAAAAATAAGGCAAATAACCGAGTTTCAGTGAAGTAAATTTCTTTTTTCTCATTGCTATCTAAAACCCTCCATCTCTGTGTTCTTCTGGTACACAGCTGAGAATCTAGCAGACCTCTTAAGGACCAAAGCAGAATGGACAATCTCCACACAGGCCAGATGAACACAGTGAGTTGACAAGTACCCAAGGAGTGGGTGTTTCAATATGGGAAACTGTTGGAATAATTATTCTTTCCTCATAATCCAGAAAAATGTTCATGCCAAGGTCCAAAAATGTCCCCAAGTCAGGCTTATAAAGGCCACAGGTGAAAAAGAAATAATCTAACATGAAAGTTAAATGTTTCAAACAGAAATGTGGTTATGCATGACTGTAATCCTAGAACTCTGCAATGTGAGGCAGGAGGATCTTGACTTTTAGTCCAGCTAGGCAATAAAGCCAGGTCTTGCCTTAGGAAGCTGAGGTTTCCTACTATCACTTGCCAAAGAATAACTACTTGCACTAGAAGCACCATCTGAGATTTCCATGGCACCCTGTCCATCTTCACATTCATTGCCTTTACTGGTTTCTTCTCTGTCACCATTTTCTAGTCAATCAACTACAGTTCATCTTCCTTGGCCCTATCTTCTGCACACAAATTGCTCCTGCCAACAGTGCCAATCCTATTGTTTCTCTGTATTTTAAACAGTGTCCTATCTTCATCTGATTGATCATTTTCACTGGATCTCCATGGTATACTTGTGAGCTCAATTACTAGATGTGGTTGTTTCTTTGGTCTTGGAGATAATTCAATATTTCAATAATTCAATATTTCAGATGTCCTGAAATCCCTCTCCAAACTTGAGCCATGCTTCAGAGAGGGAAGCAGCAGCTGTGCCCACTCTCCTAAGACTTGCTCTTCTGACCTGTGGTGGACTCTTGTGAAAAGGATGGGTACTCTATGTCCCACTTCCTTTTCCACTTGGATCTGCTGGTGCCATCACCAGAGACGTGGTATCAATCAATGATAATATACTTGTTTGGAGAGAATAAGACAAAAACCAATAAAGGAAGCACAAGGAAAGTATATGGTGTTCAGTGTGAAAATAGAAAATTCATAGTGAAGCAAAATTTATGCAGGTTAAACCTTCATTTTCAGAGGCCATGAAGGTCAAGCCATCATACTAGTTCTTCATGTCTGTGTGTAACATTTATCCTCATGCTCTTCTGTGGTCATGTAGATCATACGACCACCAGGAGTCACTCGAAGTACAGGATACATTTGGTGCAGGGGTGGAGGGGTTCTCCTGGAGGCCTTTTTTGGCACTGACAGGCCAGTGATGAGGGCAAGAAGGAGACAGCAGTAGTTGCAGGGATTACTGCCAATTATTAGATATTAAATTATGTCTCCAGCCGGGCGCTGGTGGCTCATGCCTGTAATCCTAGCTACTCAGGAGGCTGAGATCTGAGGATCGTGGTTCAAAGCCAGCCCGGGCAGGAAAGACCGTGAGACTCCTATCTCCAATAAACCACCAGAAAACCGGAAGTGGCGCTGTAGCTCAAGTGGTAGAGTGCTAGCCTTGAGCTGAAGAGCTGAGGGACAGCGCCCAGGCCCAGAGTTCAAGCCCCACGACCGACCAAAAAATAAATAAATAAATAAATAAATAAATTATGTCTCTATTTAATGATGCGTCCCAGTTGAGCAATTAATAAAGCATTAATTAATAATTACTCAATATCCTGTTCTTGTTTATTATATATGTACATATATACATATATTTACATATTTTATAGATTGAGGCAGATATCTATATATAATTAAATTATACATCATGTGTCACTACCTATTATTAGGTATTTAATTATGTCTCCATGTAATTTTTATTCTGGTAATGCTTAATAAAATATTAATAAAACTTAACACACTTCCTATAATTGTTGCATCTAATTTAATCTAGAATGATTCACTAATTCAACCCTTTATCATTTATTGTAGTGACAATTATTCCACCTATGACATTTATTACATTTATGACATCCTATTACATAGCATATAGATTTGCATCCAAATTATACATCCTAACTGACACTGAGCACTTTCAAAGAAAAAGAAAACGTGTCATGCTCAGCTTCTCACTCCAAGATTATACTTTTGGCAGTGCTGGGATCTAAATTCAGGGCCTAGAAGTTCATGAATGAGTGATTGTAAGCACAGCAGCCAATTCAGCTCCTAGGCAATTCCCAGGCCCTGAAATCAAGCCCCATATGTTGACTCCATATTGTGCTTAGTGTATCTATTCACTAAATTTTTTCTTTTATGCATCTATTTGCCATTTATTTTATTGACTGTTATTACACATGGAATATTTATTACATCTATTACAGAGGATATAGATTTGCCTATGTATGAAACTTCACACCTGACATCCAAGACTTTCACAGAAAAGGAAAACATGTGTCACCATGGGCTTCTTACTCCATGATTCAATTTTTGTGAGTGCTGGCATCTGAACTCACAGCCTACAAGGCCCAATGCATGAATGGGTGAATGTCAGCACGCCAGCCTGGTGCATACTGAGCCCACAATTAGTTCCCAGCACCTGAGATCAAGCCCCAGGGTTTGACAAAATAAGAACAGATTGACATGCAGATGGTAGTACACAAATAAATATAGATCTTTATAGAGTGCCAGAGATGTCTATATAATATTCAGTTATATATGCTACATTACTACCAATTATTGGGTACTTATTATGCCTCCATGTAATTAATATTGTTTTCATCCTTAATGAATTATTAATTAAATCAACCACTGTCCCAAAATAATTGCGTCCATGTAATTAATAGTATTCATTTAGTGTGCCAAAAATATTCATTAAACTCCATCGGCCTCCTAAAATCACTCTAATTTTATAGTAGTATCATTCAGGAACAACCAATTCAACCTTGACATTCATAACCTTCCATCGGTATTCCTATGAATAGGAACGAGACTCCTAGGGTCTCCTGCCATTGGTAAGGTCAGGACCGGACTTCCCACCCAGGGCCTATGTTGCCATGTTGGCCTATGGCTTCCCTGATAGTCTGCAAGCCTTCAGCAATGCTAGGTTACCAACACTTTTCAACTGTGTCATTCCGACCCAGGAAGGTCACCTTGCAAAGAAAACAAATGTAAAACTTTCAGCCATATGCAAGGTGCCAGGGTTTTTTTTTTCTTGTGTTATTTTTTTTCCTGTCAGCCTTTGGGGCCCAGGAACCCAGGTTCAGCTGTGGGTCCAGTAGCTAGAGTGAAAGAAGCTGAGGCAGAGTTGTCGGACCTGAGTTCAAGCCTTGTGCTTGACAAAATAAAAATGCATACATACATACATACATACATATATGCATACATACATACATGAAAAATATATAAAATATTTTGAGGCTCCTTGGCTTGGAATTCAGGCCATTTTTTCTGCCAGGCCTGGGATTTGAACTCAGGGTCTGGGTAAATCTGCAGCATTGTGGGGAAGGGGAAGCTCACCATGCTGGAAGACAAGAAAGTCAGACCTGTCTCCAGGGCCGGAATTCAAGTCCTAGCACTCATATACATTTTAAATCCATGGTTTATATTTACATACACGTTTACTGCATATTGCAGCTAGTGTAGTTATTCATTTTATTCTGTTTTATTTATTTATTATGTATTTTAGTGAGTATGATTACACATATAACATTTTTTACATCCTATTTCGTAGGATATAGATTTGCCTATGTATTATACATCATTCCTGAGACCCAGGACTTTCACCGATAAGGAAAATAAGTGTGACAATTGGCTTCTTCCACCAGGATTAAGTTTTTGGCAGTTCTGTTATTTGAACTCCGGACCTAGAAGGCCCACTTCATGAATGAGTCAATGTTAGCAC
Organism: Dipodomys spectabilis; assembly: GCF_019054845.1. NCBI lineage: Eukaryota > Metazoa > Chordata > Mammalia > Rodentia > Heteromyidae > Dipodomys > Dipodomys spectabilis. The sequence continues at coordinate 664,894 of NW_024871165.1, read as the reverse complement.
ACCAGTCTGATGCAAGTGAAGCTCTCGGGCAACTTTGAGGACCTGAGATCAAGCCCTAGGGGTGGCCAATATATAAACACATAGATGTGTAGATTTCAGTGTGTGTGTGTATTTACGTATGTATATGCATCCATAAATGTATACAGAGACAGATAGACACTTATGTAGATTTTAGTGTATAACTCTATATAAAGTGATGTCTATATCTTACTTTTATATATTCTAATACTACCACCTATTTGGTCTAAAATTATGCCTCCATTAATTAATCACAGTACAAGACTTAATAAATATTAAATTATCAATGAGCTGTATTTATTGCATACAAACTTATAGAATGACAAGCTAATTAGTAATTCAATTAGCACATTTCAAACATCCTATTAGTGTTCCCATATATAGGAACAAGTTTCCTAGGATCTTCAGCAGTGTGTAGGTGCCAGTCCCAGAATCCAACTCAGGACCTAGATGTGTGAGTTGAGCTTCACTAATAGCCCACCAGCTTTCAGCCATGCAAGGTCACATTCAATTTTCAAGCCAAGTCATTGAGACCCAGGATGGTCACAGTGCAAAGGAAACAAAGGTAAAACAGTTATGTAAAACTTCCTGGTTTTTTCCTCCTCCATTTGTGTTGGTTTGATTTTTTTTTTTTTTTTGCCAGTGCTGGGAGTTGAACTAGGATCCTAGGATCCCTGGATCATCTGTGGGTGTAAAAAGCTGCACCCCAGCCTAGAGTAATCATGGTTTAAGACACAATAAAATGCTTCCTTGAGCAAAAAGAGCACAGGGAAAATGTCTAGGTTCACAGTTCAAACCGCAGGACCTGCCACACAAAAAAAGAGCCAGTAACTCCATGTGTCTGTGTATCTATGCATGTATTTCTATTGGTAAACATCCAGATTCTCTATGAACAAAAGCACCCAGCTAGGAAATTTGCTTTGAATAGAATGATTTCATAGCACAGAGAGTGCTTTCAAGACATTGCATGTTCCGGGGCTCCCCTCACTGTTCCCAGTGTAGCCTGAGTGTTTCTGTGCACCCCAGGCAGCTGGAGGAAGTCTGCTTCATTGTTGGAACAGGCAGACAAAAAGCCTCACTCCTGTACAGCGTTGTAGCAATTCATCTGGGGGCAATTGGTGAGGATGAATGTGGGTGGGCTCTGAAGTCCAGGAGAAAAAGGCCTCTTTGTACCCCAAGCTCTTTCTCTCCCCAGTGCTCTGTTTTGACAGGAAGCCTTCATTTGTGCCACCTCCCATGTCAGGCCTGGGTGATGTCTCCGAGCTCTTCAGCTCAAGCTCTACCACTTGAGCTACAGCACTCCTTCAGGCTTTCTGGTGGTACACTGGAGATAACCATCTCAAGGAATTTCCTGCCCAGGCTGGTTTGGAATGTGATCCTCAGCTCTCTGCCTCCTGAGTAGCTAGGATGACAGGCACGAGTCAGCAGCGCTGGCTTCCACTTCACATTGCTAAGTGGTGAGTAGGAGATAATAGTCTCATGGGACCTTTTTTGTCCCGGATAGTTTTGAACCCAGACCCTCAGATCTCAGCTTCCTGAGTAGGCAGGATGACAGACCTCAACTACAGATGCCTAGGGTCCTTGGTTCCACGTGATAGGGCACTAGCCATGAGCCCAACAGGGAAGGGTCACAACCGAGAAAAATAAGCCAGGAGACAACTCATTAGAGTTCAATACATACATAATTTTGGCCCTGATATGGGGACATATTTGAGCTTCAACTTTCTTATGTGCACAATCATCTTATTTGTGGACCAGATGAAAGAATGCACCCCGTGAAAGACAGCACAAAACACCTCATGAAGGTCTCATCACATAGCTGTATCCCACAAGCTGTCATTAGAATTAGGGTGTTTTCATCAGTATCACCATTCTTTCAGAAACATGTCACAAACTGTACAAAGTTCACATCTAATGGTTTAGAGGGGTGGGTTTTTTTGGGGGGGGAGTTAGCCATGGGTATTGCACTCTAGGGTTGAGGCTACTGTCCTAAGATCTTTAGCTCAAGGCTAGAGCTCTAAAACTTTGAGCCACAGCTCAGACTTTTGCAGACTTCCTGCCAGGGCTGGGTTTTAAACCCACCAGTGTCAGATCTCAGCCCCCAGGTATCTTAGATGACAGGGGTGAATGAGCCAGCAGCATCTGGTTCCATGGAGCTAGCTGGGTTGCAGTGGTTTACTTCTGGCTAAGTCAGGTTAGATGGCAGTTGTCAGTACCAGACTCCCAGCTTGCCCTGTGATGAGGTATTTGCAATCCTATCCTTATATCATTGTGCTCAGAACATTCTTTTTTTTTTTTTTTTTTTGATGTCAGACTGCACGACTTCCGAATTTTTCTGTGCATGTGGTAGTGAGGAATAGAAACCAGGGCTTTGTATGTACTAGGAGAGCACTCTACACTGAGCCCCAGGAGTGACAAGTATATATACAAATAAATGTGTAGATTGGTAGATAGATAGATAGATAGACAGATAGATGTATATGTATAAAACAAGAGAGATGTCTATATATTATGAAATTGCATATATGATAGTACTACAATTGGCAACTAAATTATTCCTTCCTTTTTTAAGTATCATGATTGAATACATAATAAAGTAGTAATTGAAAATTAGTTAATGTAGTATAATTGTGTATAATTTTATAATATGAAAATCATACACAAACTACTAATTTAATTGTTACTTTTATAACATTCCATTTTTATGGATGTATCATCAGAATGGGTTTCTTAGAACCTCCCACCATTCATTAGTGGTAGTCCTGGGATTTGACCTCCAGGCCTAAGTTGCCAGTTTTGGCTATGGCTTCCCTAATAGTCCACCAAACATCAGCAATGCAAGGTGCACTTTCTGGGCCTTGTCATTTAGACCCAGGATGGTCACAACACAAAGGAAAAAAAATAGTAAAACCACCTCCTTGAACTTCTCAGTTTTATCCTTCTCCTTATTTTTTTTTTTTTTTTGCCAGCCCCAAGATTTGAACTCGGGTCCTAGGATCCCAGGGTCAGCTGTGGCAGAGGTGCCAAGACCTAAATACTTGGCCAAAAAATAAATAAATAATAAGGCCCTGGCTTGGAATTTGCACCATTTTTCTGGCAGGTCTGGGATTTGAACTCAGGGTCTGGGTAATTCTGTGGCATTGTCCTTAAGACAAGAAATTCAGATCAGGTCCCAGGGCCTGAATTCAAGCCTCAGCACTGGAAAAAATAATATTCACATATGAGATCTATTTACATGCATGGGTTTACTGTGTATGACGTTTACTACCCTTATTTATTTAGTATTGTTACACATGTAACACATTTATTACATCATATCACCTAGATTATATTTGCATATGGATTATACATTATACTGAGACCCAGGACTTTCACGCAGAAGGAAAAAAAATGTGTCAAAGTTGGCTTCATACTCCACGAATAAGTTTTTGGCCATGCTGGGATTTCAACTCATGGCCTACAATGCCCAATCTATAAATGGGGGTAACAGTCTTAGCACACCAGCCTCCAGAAAACTGAGCTGCCAGGAAGTTCTGAAGACCTTCGATCAAGCCACAGTAGTGCCCAATATATACATTGATAGATATGTATATGTATATGTGTGTGTGTGTGTGTGTGTGTGTATATATATATATATACTGAAAGAGAGGGAATGTGAGGATATTAAATTATATATATATAATTACCAATTATTAGTTATTACATTATGCCACCATTTAATGAAGTATCATGGTTGGATACTTATACAAGCATTAATTAAAAATTAGTCAATATCCTTCAATTAGGGAAATCATACCATAGTGCTAGAATGGAAGATATAAATCCAATAATATTTGTGTGGCATTCTAAAATAGAATCATGAATTAACTGCAAATTTAATTATTATTTCATTAACATTCACACAAATAGGAATGAGTTTGTCAGGATCTCCCTCCATTTGTGGGTGACAGTCCTAGCAATCAAACTCCAGGGTAGTTTACTTCAAATGCAAACCATTGGAATGACACGGTGAAGATTTCAGATTGTCATGGTTAAAAAAAGAATAAGAAAAGAAAGCTAGGTGTCAATGGCTCCTGCCTGTAATCCTAGCTCCTCAGGAGGCTGAGATGTAGAGAATGCCAATTTGAATTCAGCCAGGGCAGGAAAGTAGGTGACATTTATTTCTAAGAGATCACAGGAAAAAAACAAAAACAAAAACAAAAACAAAAAAAATATGAGTGGGATCGTGACTCAAGTTGCAGAGTACTGCCCTTGAGCAAAAGGAGCTCAGGGACAGGGCCTAGGTTCATAGTTCAAGCCCAGACCTGGCCCCCCTCCAAAAAAAAAAGGCAGCAGTAACTCCATGTCTCTGTTTATGGATGGATGATATATGAATGATGGGCATTCAGCAGGTTGTCCATGCTCGGCCCACCCAAGCTGGGCAAGCTGGGACAAGCCCTCAGAGTTCCTAGGCTGTAGGAGTGGTCGAAGGTTCTGGATCCATATTCTCTATCCCTCCGTAGTGTGTGAGCCTAGACCTCTGGGGCCTGGTGGCTCTCACTCATTCATCATTCCTCGTTGCCTAGTCACAGACTGGTCCCAAATCTCGGCAAAGATATGACATAGTCAGCGATTTCTATGCTGAATGGGGTAAGCCAATAAATCCCACCCTCATAACTCCTGTTACAATTCAGCCTTGGGCTGCGAATGTGGCTTAGCGGTAGAGTGCTTACCTAGCACGCACAAAGCCTTGGGTTCTATTCCTCAGTACCATGGAAACAGAGAAAGCCAAAAGTGGCACTGTGGCTAGCCTTGAGCAAAAGAAGCTCAGGAGCAATCCCAGACCCTGAGTTCAAGCCCCAAGACTGGCAAAAAAAAAAAAAAAGTGAGCCTGGTGAGACATATATTCTTCTGGGACTCAAGTGGTAGAGTGCTAGCCTTGAATGAAAAAAACTGAGGGACAGAGCCCAGGACCTGAGTTCAAGCCCTAGTACCAAGATGCACCCACACACACAGGAAGGTGGTAATGATGAGCTGAGCCAGAACTGGGGGCAGTCCTGAGGCATAGTCATAGTAAACTCTCAAGCCAGATCATGTGGTTTCTCCCTAAGTCCTTCTTGGGCTGAGGGGTCTGGGCCATGGTAGTAAGTTCCAGGGAACCTGCCCCTCCATCCATGCATGGGGCCACAGGACCTAGGGAAAGAACACTACGGATGCGCCTTTGTAGTTGGCCCATGATTGCAGACCTTCATTTGCCCCCAAGCACTGGTGAGGTAAAAAGGGCTCTGAGCCCTGGGACTCCACGTGCTGCTAGAAGCAGCAGCCAGCCAGCTGTGGATTTGTGAGCACACAAGTTTTTCATGAGCCCAACTCAACACCCACCCGAGGTGTGCCTGACAGATTTACACTCTTGTGATCCTTAGATGAGTGGGCATTACCTACCCTGCCATCTTGCAGCTTCTGCCCCTCCTTGCCCAGATCTCAGCCTCCTGAGTAGCTAGGAATATGAGAGCTTGAGCTATCACTATCCTTCTTGGCTAAAACCAGAGTACCTCTCTACCAGCCTAGCACCCATCTACAGTTACCCCTCCTACTCCACCCCTACTCCTCCAGGCTTCAGAGGGATCATACCCTTCCCTGAGGACAAAGAAATATGATCAGGTTTGAGCTTTATGTTCTCCACATAGTCAGGGGCTTCTGGGAGCTGAAGTGTACTGTAGTTCAAGTGGTAGAGCACCAATCTTATGTAACCAAGCTAAAGAATACCACCTAGGCTTTGAGTTCAAACCCCGGTAAATTCACAAACACAAACACAAACACACACACACACACACACACACACACACACACACACACACACACACAAAGCACACACAAAGCACACACAAAAACATCCTTAACAGATCCCAATGGCTTATACCAGCAATCCTAGCTACATAAGAAGCCAGCCCAGGCAGGAAAGTCCGTGAGACTCATCTCTCCACTAAACTACTAAAAAAGATGAAAGGTGAGCTGTGGTTCAAGTGGTAGAGTGTTAGCTTTGAGCAATGGAAGCTCAGGGACAGTGCCTAGGCCCTGAGTTCCAGCTCTAAGATTTTTTTAAGACACCCTTTGCCACCACTCCACCCCCAATTAGGCCATAAATCCAGATTTTGGTCACCCTGGATCTCACTCCTGCCACTTTCACAGCACTGCCACAAGTGGCCGGTGTGGGGCCAGCACTGGATTAAGAAATGAACGTACAACAAGGGGAGCATAGCCAGGTCAAGGCTAATGCCCCAGAACATTGAGGTATTGGCCATACTGGTCTCTCATCTCCCAGTTGCCTGGACTTAGAATCTAAAGTGTGTGCATCTGTATTCTGGGCATCCAAATTGTCTAGAAGGGCCTGAGCGGCCAAGCTGGGGCGGGGGGTGAGATAGACTTTCCTGCGACAAGGTATGTTGACATTTCCTAGACACTGACGGATATTTCCAAGCCACCTTGGCCTCACCACACATGTAGCCCCGGATCCTCCTTGCTTGAGCGGCCTTTGGTCAGCAATCAAGCTCGAGCTGTCCAGAGCCACCAGAAAACTTCCATCCCCCACTCCACTGCCAGCGTGCAGGGAGGGACGTGCAGCCAGAGACCTAGCTAAGGAAAAGGACAGGACATCGCATGACTGAGGCCCCCCAGAGGCATGGGAGACCCTATGCTAGCTGGCCATGCTGACCCAGAATCCAGAATCCCCTGGAGGCGCCCAAAGATTTGGACAGGCCGGACTTGGGCCCCAAAGAAAAACTGGAATGCAGGCCTCTGGCAATTTAAGACTCATTGTAGACCCTGACAGGGTGCTAAAGGGCAAGGTCAGTGTGGAGGAGGGGCACCATCCAAGGTCAGAAAGAAGCAGACAGGCACCCAGGGAGGAGACAGAGAGAGATGAAGGACACATCATGTTTACACACACACACACACACACACACACACACACACACACACACGGTAGCCCAAGGCCTCAGCAGTCCCTGAGCACCCTGAACATCCCACACCCAAGAAGATGGCACTACCATTCTCAGACCAAGTGTAGACAAAACTCAGGACATCTCACACATCTGGAATGGCTCATAACACATCTTGGCATTTCCTAAATGTACATACAACTATGCAGAAAACTCAGCTACTTTATTTTTGGGTTTCAGTCATGGGGTTTGAACTCTGGGCCTGCACGCAATCCCTTAGCTCTTGAGCTGAAGGTGGGCGCTCTACCACTGAAGCCACAGTACCACTTCTGGCTTTCTAGTTGTTCACTGGAGATAAAGTCTCACCGATTTTCCTGCCCAAGCTGGCTTTGAACCGCGATCCTCAGATCTCAGCCTCCTGAGTAGCTAGGATGACAGTTGTGAGCCACCGGCAACAATCGGCTTCAGCCACCTTCTAATACCAAGGGAAAACCCAACTCATCAAGACACAAACCACATGTAACCCTACACTTCAGACTTTGTCACCAGCATCCAAAACCATTCTTCCATGAGTGGAGAGCATATAATTGACACTGCCATCCCACCCTTGCTCCCATTCACCCACTCCCTGCCTACCACAGGCCACGACCTCTGGAGTTCTTGGTAAGGCATCACCCACCCTGTTATGGCTTCATACTGGGGCAAAGCCGGGGAGGCCAGCATCTGGTCTCCCAACCATAGCAACCATACTGCTTCAAAATCTCTTGCAAGCAAGGAAGGGATGCCTTTCTTTCTTTCCTGGTTTTTTTTTTTTTCTTTTTTGTTTTATTTTTCTTCTTTTTTTGTTGAGGGGCTTGAACTCAGGGCTTGGGTACTGTCCCTGATGTCGATTTTTCTTCAAGGCCAGTGCTCTACCACTTGAGCCACAGTGCCACTTCCAGTTGGATTGGAGATGAGCCTCTCGTGGTACTATCCTGCCTGGGCTGGGAAATGAGATCCTCTGGATCTCAGCCTCCCGAGTGGCCAGGATGACAGGTGTGGGATGAGAGGGGTGAGCGACTGGCTTAAGGTGTCTAGTCCTTCAGAATTTCCACCTAGTCCTCCTCTAGAAGCTACCACGTAGACACCCCTCTACCTCCCTCAGTGACAGCAAAGGGAGGCTCAGAATCTGAGTGGGGCCATGGGGATTAAAGGGCCCCCTCCACATCACTAGCCCTCTCTAAGCTCCCATCTGCCTCCTCCTGATTGCCTGGTCTTCCAGGGCAGATCAGACCCACAAGGAGTTCTGGGGCCTGCCCTATATCCTCCTGCCCCACCCAACCGATACCTGAGGATTTCTGGGTCCAGCTGCTCCATATCCCGGTGGAAGACGTTGGGAGGGTTGCTGATAACTGGATCCACGGGTGCCCACGGCAAAAGGAGTGTCCAGCTCCCCTCTGTCAAAGGAGACACAAAGCACGAATGGATCTACTGAGAGCTTCAGGGCACAGCCATCCACCTGTCACCAAGGTCCCTGGGAGAACTGTTTTGTGGTGACAGCCCTGGGGCCTGACATTGGGACCCCGACGCTGTCCCCGACTTTCTTTGTCTCCAGGGGAGGGCTCTTTCACCTGAGCCACAGTGCCACTTCCAGCTTTTTCTGTGTATGCAGGACCTAGGAATCCAACCTGTGCTTTCCTGCGAGCTTGATGAGCCCTTTACCTCTAAGACACAATTCCAGCCCTGGATAGCTGTTCTTCTATGACCCCTCAGACCTGTCTCAGGACAGTCTCGCACATCTATACCAAGTCGCACATCTATACTGAGTCTCTCACCAGCAGCCCTGGCTGGAAATGAACATGCTCTGATGTGTTGTCCATCATATTCAGCACCTTTGCTCTCTGTGCTTCCTGTCAGATCCTCAATCTTAAGCAAGACCCCCTTTTCAAGTGCTGCCTCCAAGAAGACCATTCCGATCACCTTGGCAGAGCTGGAGCCTCTCCTCTCTGCAGTCTTCCAGCCTTGAAAGGCTCTGCCTTCCAGCCAATGTGGGTTGACAGTGCACAAAGGGAAAGGCCTGGATTCCATCACTGGAGGATCACTGAGGATCTGGGAGCTGTCTTTCTGAGTTTTATTGTTCAAGGCTGGTGCTCTACCACTTGAGCCACAGCTCCACTTCTAGCTTTTCAGTGGTTCCATGGAGAGTAGAATCTCACGGACTTTCCAGCTTATGGCTGGCTTCAAGCTGTGATCCTCAGATCTCAGCCTCCGGAGTAGCCAGGATGACAGGCATGAGCCTGAGCCTGAGGTGATGGGCACCAAAGGCTTTTATTTTTTTTTTGCTCCTGTTTATCTCCTGTCAACTAGCAAGCCCAATTTAAAATAATCATTACAGGGAATCAAAATTCTCTCTTAGGTCAGTTAATCCAAGGAGATAATGTGTCTTTGGAAAAGGCTAGTCTGAGTTGACTTAGGGGTGTTTGTGTGTTCGTATGTGTGTGTGTGTGTGTGTGTGTGTGTGTGTGTGTGTGTGTGTGTGTAAAAGTGTCCAGGATACCTACTCTCATCTCTGCGGTGCCTCATTGTCCCAGCAGGGAGTGCATCCAGGATCCTAACCCCAAGGAAGGTGGGGGAGGGGAGGGTACCAAAGGTCACATCCAGGGGGATGATCCGAATTCTGTCCTGCAGCCTAAGCCTGGACAGATAATGGAGAGAAGGAGAGGTTTAGGGGAACATCTAGGGCAGCCCCTTACCATTGGCTACAAGTACCAGCAGAAGACTGTATCCATCTTTCTTGGTAGTCAGATAAAATGTGTACATTGTTCATTTATTTTATGATTGTGTCCTAGGACTTGGATTCAAGGCCTGGGTGTTATCCCTGAGCTTCTTTTGTTCAAGGCTGAGGCTCTACCACTTGAGCCATAGCACATCTGGCTTATGTGTGGGTTTGGGGAGGGATGTGAGTTATGGGAGATAAGAATCTCCTGGACTTTTCTGCCCGGGCTGCTCTGAGTCACAATCATCAAACCTCAGCCTCCCAAAGAGCCAGGGTGATGGGTGGGAGCCATGAGCTCCTGACTGCCACCATCCATTCATAATCCCTTAGGCCCAGCGCCGGGCCACCCACAGTACACCTACTTGTTGGGAGTAGGAAGCAGACATGAGTGGGTTTGATACTTCAACAGCCTACCTATCTTTGAGCATTGTTCTGGGTCAGTCTGATGGAGGCTTCGTTCTTATCCACAGCAATGACTTGGCTCTGTCACAAGAACAAATGTCCCCTGGAAGGTGTCAGGTCTGGAGTCTTTCCTCTGAACCCCACCCCCCTAACCAAAATGACACTCCCCAGCAAAGGGTAGTACACACAGAGTGTTTTTATTGTCTTATAGCCAGGGTCTTGTCAGATAGGTGGGGGTATAGGTCAGAGGCCCAGGATTGTGCTGGGCAGGGGGAAAAGGCGACACCTTCTCATCCACTTTCCTTCAATGGTGTAGCAGAGGGATGTGGGGAAGGACACATGGGATGGACAATGAATAACCGTCACAGTCTAGCCAGGGCACAGAGGGGCTTACCTCATGAAGCTGCTTCAACAGGCTGAGCAAAACAACTCCTGACCCACAGCCCACCTTCAGAATGAGAGGGCCACCTTGGGTTCCAGCCACATGGGGATGCTGGGCTACCTCCTCCAGCACCCATTCAACCAGTTCCTGAGAGAGAGAAAGAGAGAGTGAGAGAGAAAGAGAAGGAGAGGGAGAGCGAGGGGGGAAGAGAAAGGGAGAGGGAGAGGGAGAGAGAGAGAGAGAGAAGACCAGAATTACACTTAAGCCAGGTGCCGGTGGCTCAGGCCTATAATCCTAACTACACAGGAGGCTGAGATGTGAAGATCATGGCTCATAGCTGGCCCTGGCAGGAAGATATGTGAGACTCTTATCCTCAAAGAACCAACAGAAAACCGGAAGTGATGTGGTGGCTCATGTGGTAGAGTGCTAGCCTTGATCTGAGGAGCTCAGGGACAGTATCCAGATCCAGAATTCAAACCCCACAAATGACAAGAAGTGGACTTCCCACCACAAGAAGTGGACTGAATAACACCCACTGTCCTAGGAAGCATGTCAGAGAAATCTGGCCGAGCTTCCTGTCAGCTGGGGGTCATGAGTAGTTCACGTGGCTTCACCATGACTCATTTTCCCCAGCTGCAAGACTGTATACAGTGAAGGATCCCCTTCCTCATGGGAATAGGGTAATGATGAAAGACAGACATGTTTTGTTTCATATTCCCACACCTGTTGCACTATTAATAACAGACCCCATCTGAGCCCTTTCTGTTAACTTCCTGTCATATAATCACAGAATTATTGAGAACTGTATCTGACACCTGCTCCCTCTGTGCCTGGCACTGCTCCAAAGATCCCTCTGTATTAGTCCCTTATTTCCTCACAACTGTCCCATGAGGAGACTGAGGTTCGATTGTCGACATCCAACCCAGAGCTTCACCTGTAGTGAAGAATCCGCTGCTGTGAACTAAGAGTTTGGGACAATCCATCTAAAATGATGACAGAGCAGGCGCTAAATGTCTACCACACCCCCCCCCCACACACACACATACACACAAACACACCTCCACCGTCCTTTGCAGGCAAAGATGTTTTACTTTCTTTCTTTTTGTTGGTTGTGGGGCTTGAACTCTGGGCCTGGGTGCTATCCCTGAGCTCTTCAGCTCAAGTCCAGCACTGTACTACTTGAGCCACAGCACAACTTCCAGTTTCCTGGTGCTTTATTGGAGAGAAGAGTCTGAGGGTCTTTCCTGCCCAAGCTGGTTTTGAAACCTGATCCTAAGATTCAGCTCCTGAGTATTTAGGATGACAGCCATGAGCCATTGGCACCTGGCCAAAGGTGCTTTTCCATGCCTGTCATACTATCCCCTCAGGAAACTGAGATCTGACGACTGCAATTGAATGCCACTCTTGGCAACAAAGTCATTGAGAACTCTTATCTCCAATTAAACACCCAAAAACATTGCAAGTTGAGCTATGGCTCAAATGGCAGAGTGCTAGCTTTGAGCATGAAAAAAGGGATCGGACCCAGGCCCTAGTTTTAAGCTTTTTCTAGCATAGACCCACCCAAAAAAGGGAAGCAGGTGAGCACACGGGAGCTCAAAGCTCACACATAATACTCAAGAATAACAGAATAGACCCCATCCTGCTCTGAGTCTCTACATTCTATGTCCTAGGTCATGGCAGTCTTAGATGGGACTGACCATGCACCAAGTCAGGACATTCAAGTACAATCTCATACTGAGAATCCCGTGATCTCATCAAGGACTCAAGATCTCTCACTGTCCTGCCTTGACACTGGGCAGTCAGGTGAGATCTAGTTATACAACCAAAGGATATGAGAATGAGTGAATTTCTCAGCCAAGGGATGCAGACTGGAGGGCTCTCGGTGCCTCTCTCTTGGGAAGGAGAAAAGGGCTGATCCATCTCAGTAATATTCCTGTGTTTGTGTATCCTCAAAGAAACAACCCTGCTCAGAGCCCAGTGCCTCTGGTTTTCTCACCAGCCTCGACCTTCAGTCTGCCCTCTCTAAATCCCACATCTGCCATCTAGACTAAAGGCTGAGCCAGCAAGGAGACCCACCTTTACCTCTGAGAATGGCAGTCACGGGGTCCTAGAGTCCCCTAGAGGAAGTCTGGGAGCAACACGGGTCTGACTCCTGCCATCATTCCCAGGCTGTCTTACCTCTGTCTCTACTCGAGGAATGAACACTGGGGGTGTAATCTTCAGATTGAGCCAGCAAAAGTTCCAGTACCCAAGGATGTACTGCACAGGCATCCTGCAGTGGACGACAGCGAGGTCGTCAATGGTGAACCCAAAGTGCCAGGACTTTTAATGGCCATGTGTCTGGGTCAAAGGCTCTATCACTGATGGTCTAGGTTGTCAGGTGAGGTCATGGCTTCAATGGCCTGACACACCTGATCTGGGATCATCCTCCCTCTTCATCTTCCTGCTTATCCCTTGCCACCCCCCTCTGGACACTCCCTCTCCCTATCCTCCCTAGCCTTTGGACACTTTCTTCTTATCTGACCAGAAAATAAACTCGGTGAGCCAGGGGACATTGAAACTCCATGACCCACCCTGAGCCCTAGGGTCTACCCGAGGCTGTTTCCCTCTGAAGTTGGCGACCACTCAGATCCTGGATGTCATGAAGTTGCTGAGGGGACAGTGGCTTGCTCCTACGTATTGTCTTTAGGCTCTGAAACTGTCCCCACAGAGATTGTGAATGGTTGGCTCCCTTGATCCAGGAACTCCAAACCAAGGCCTGCATGATCCCTTCTTCCTTCCTTTCCTCCTTTTCTCCCTCCATCCTTCCCTCCTCTCTTTCTCTTTCCTCTCCTTGTGTCACTCCTAGGCCTTAAAATCATAGACTGGGTGCTGTCTCTGAGCCTTTTTACTCAAGGCCAACAGTCTATGGCTTGAGCCACTCATCCACTTTTTTTTGGTAGTTAGTTGTAGATAAGAGTCTTATAGGCTTTCCTTCATGGGCCTTAAGCCTCAATCCTCCCATCTCAGCCTCCTAAGTAGCTAGGATGACAGGAGTGAAGCAATGGTATCCAGCTCAAACCAAGATTTCTTCATGTGCTGTGGAACCAGCACTGGAACCTTTCATCGTGTATGACCCTCCCCTTTCCCCCTGGGCTTGACACAAACTGTAATGGTTTATTGGATAAATAAATGAGCATCTGTCTATGACAATACTACAGAAAAGTCCCATCTAATTCAGGTAAGCATCCTGGGTGGGGGCAAAGCCTGATGTAGTTCTCCCACAGTTCTCCCTCCTCCCTCTTCCCACCCTCCTGGACCCACCGCACTTAACTGTTTTGGTTGCAAGGATGTGAGCCATGGTGTACTCACTGGATTCCAGGGCCTCTGGGAAGCCTATCTTCTCAAAAACTGCTGTCCAGCCACTAACCAGCTCTGTGGCACTCCATTCCCCACTCAGGTGTGAACAAGGTTGCTGTGAGGTGAACGCCAGGCTCATGGGGCCTTCTCTCCACTCCCTGGGACAGACAGGATGGTCCACTATATCTGGCCCCCAAGTTTCATGTTGCAGAGAAAGGATCCTTGAGGCATCCCGGGTCTCTGAATCTCCCAGATTCCAGTGCAGGTGCTGGGAATTGTTTCTGCTCACAGCTGGCAGGCTGCGGATGGCGAGGTCACAATCTCTGCTCCCCAAGACATTCTCAACTGTGGTGGTCACCCTAGAGAGAGCCGGAGGAGAATCAGCAGCTGCCAGAGAAAGGCAGTCAAGGCACGACGTTCGTAGTAGGAAACGATCTGGCTAGGGAACTCTGCCTGTGCCGCTTTGAACGTCATTGTTTGGTGGCTGAAATGGTCCATCTAATTTGACCCAGAATCCCAGACGTTAGTAGAAATTGCCAGCTTCAAGAAAAAACCTTGTAAAAGCTGGCATTTCACTTGTCCCACTCAAACTTAATGGGTTCCAAAATCAGTAGTTCCCTTTTCCTTCCAGACAGCCTACAGCAGGTTACAGAAAATGGCATTCAGAGAGCCTCAGGTAACTGCCATATCCTGATCCCAAGCAGGCTCTAGCAGGCGGAACACATTTGCCTACCATTGTCCAGCTGGAAACAGCCCAAGAGGGACACAGATTGGAGTCTGCAGGACTCCAGGGAGGACTGCCCACCAGTGCACTGCCCTGGGAGGAAATCCATGGCAACATTGGGGGCAGGGAGCCCCCTGCTCAGATGCCCATGGACACCGTCAATGCCCTGGGTAAGATTCCCCTCTCATCCTCGGTCATGGTGAACCATCTGCCATGTCACACCGTTCATCACTTCCCAGACCCTCCTAGCTTCACAGCCCCTGCCCTACACACCCTATCTCCTTCCCTAATTATGTTTGGCAGACACATTCCCAACTTTGAATTAGCTCCAACTATACACATGAGAACAGAATGTCTGGCTGGAAGATTGCGGCTGTGGTCACAGTAGCCTCATGAGCCTTCTGGCTAAAGACAGAAGGGCAGGTATCCACGCTGGTCTGCGGTGCACACAGGCCTCCTAGGTGAGACCTACGCAGGCCCAGCAGTTACTGCGGGCTGCAGGAAAGGGGGAGAAAATGATGGGAAGGAAGATGTAATGAAACCTTCTCTAAAGGAGCCATGACACTGTGAAAGAGAAAACAAAAATTGTGGCTGGGCTCATACTGGACATTAACGAAAAAAGAACAACAAATACGTGCACACAAATAAAATGGTTTGCTCATGCTAGGAAGGTGGCTCAGTGGTAAAGCACTTTCCTTGCATGCACGAGGCCCTGGGTTTGATTCCTCAGCACCATGTAAACAAAAACAAAAAAGTCAGAAGTGGCGCTGTGGCTCAAGTGCTAGAGTGCTAGCCTTGAGCTGAGGAGCTGAGGGACAGCGCACAGGCCCAGAGTTCAGGCCCTACAACCGGACCCCCCCAAAAAAATGCTTTTGCTCTTTTTAGACATGCTAACTGTACAATGAGAAAGATGATTTCTCTCTCTCTCTCTTTCTCTCTCTCTCTCTCTCTCTCTCTCTCTCTCTCTCTCTCTCTCTCTCTCTGTCTCTCTGTCTCTCATACACACCTAAACACACAGACTCAGAGCAGTGCCTCTCCTGAATTTGTTGATTTCTCATCTAGGCAATGTACCAACTCAAACACTGGAGTTCCCTTGTCAGAACCAGGGGCAACCACCCAAGGGGAACAATGCTCTAATAATGCAAAACCACCCTCCCTCCCTGGTTCTCCAGGGCCAGACCCTTCCCCTTGGGAACAACCAGCCTTGACTCCCCATTCACCAAAACCCTAGGCTAGGACTCTGGGTGAAGGAGTCCCGAGACACGTGGCTCCTCAGAGCCTAGACAGAAAACAAAGCAGGGGGTTATGGTGCCTCCAGAGAGGTTCTGACCTGGGGTGGGGGCGTTGTTGGGGACTTTGATGAGGTCCTAAAGGCTATATACATGGATGGAATCCCTACTTCCAGCCTACATACTTCTGGGCGACTTGACAGATTCTTGGGGAGGACAAGGAGACCAGATGGACTGGGAGTACTAGCAGAAGCTGGCAGAACTGGGAAATGGGATCACACAGTCAGAACTGTTGACAGCTGGGGTTGGGGGTACAGGCCGATTGTATGTCTGTCAGACGGGGTGTGTTTTTCTCCCAAATACCCGCATTCTATCTTACCCCAGTGCCCTCACCTCTCTACTGGGCTCTTCTGGGAATGTCCTCAGGTGAAAGTGTGACTGAGCACAGAAGACAAGGACTCACACAGCAAGGGGGGCCTATCTTCTGTATCCTACACCTCCCTCCCCATCAAAAAGGAAAAGACCTAAGAAGGCAGGTGTGGGGTACTGCTCCCCACCTCTGACTAAAGCCACCAGGTTCCCACAAGGGAGAGAAAGGATGCAGATGCAAGGCTGTGTGGCTCCCACTGCTCCAGGCCAGGGGCTCTGTGGTGACCCCTCCTTCCCATCCCTGCAGCTCCCCTTTTCCTGGGACACTGGCCACTAAGGATGAGGGTGGGATCCCCGGGTGGACACCCACCTCCAAACACCACCCTTGGGGTGGATTTGTGGCAGAGCCAGGACAGACTGTGGGGCATGGGGGAGGTGCAGGCAGGACAGGACTTGGAGGGGAGAGGGAAGGGTCCGGGTCCCCAAGGGTGGGAAGGAAGGGTACAGTGGGGGGCAGGGTATACAGGGGGGTGATCGTGGAGTGTGGGAGCGCAGGTCGGCCACACACGTGAGCTGCTGGGAGAAGCTGTAGGCTGCGATTCGGCGTGTGGGTCGGGAGTCTGAGGACCGAGGGCCGGAACCAAATCAGGGCCACAAGCAGGTCAAGGGCGCACCAGCTCTGCCAGGTGACCACTAAAGGCTCCTCAGGTCTGAGCCAGCAGCGCCATGTTTGAAAAGCAGTGTGGGCACTTGGTGGGGCTGCACACAGCTTCTGCTCCTCCACAGGCACCACCGCAGCCTCAGTGGCATCCTAATCTGAGGCCGCTGCTAAATCAGCAGCCACTGCCTCTACCGTGCTCCCTGCACCGGGACCTCAGACTCAGGGCCACCATGCCTGGGTGCCTCCAAGGGGCTGCATGTGGCAATGTGCCTGCCATGCAGGCTCCGCATGCTTTGCGCTCCTGACCAGGACAAACACAATGGTAGGAGCAGCCTCCAGCCACTGAAGCCATTTCCACTGGTGCTTGTGCTCATGCTCGCTCTTCTCCCAGCTCTCTCTTGGCCTCACACTCCTCTCCTGGGTCACCCCGCCCCTTCTGTGCACACACCCCTGCCCCCTTGGGCCCCAGGCCATTGCTGCCACCAAAGTGCGCTCCTGGGCCCCACCCCCACTTCCCCTGGGCTCCGCCTCCCACCCCTGGCCACAATTGCAGCCCTGACTGGGCCCTGAGGCTTCTAGAAGATGGCAATTACAGCCTTACCTCAGCTCAGCACTAACCCCCAACCCTAGTACCGGCTCAGTGGATCCAATCTCACCTCAGCCTCACCCCTCCATCCCCCTCCACTCCACACACCAAGCAGGTGCATTGTGACACATGTATGTGTATTTGTGTGTGTTTGTGTGTGTGTGTGTTGGGGATAACCACCTCTCAAGGACTCAGAACATAGCACCCTTTGGAATGACTCAGCACACAGCACACTTCCAAAATCAGCACAAAGCACCCTGTGTAAATGAGTCAGCACACAGCTCCTTTTGAAGGATTCAGCATGTAGTATGCTGGGTAGAGTACTCAGCACACAGCACCGTTTGAAGGAGGGAGTCTATAGCCCACAGTGTAAAGGACTCAGTAAAGGACTTTGAAACACACAGCACATAGCACTCTTTTCCAGGGACTCATCACACTCTGTGTTGAAGCACACTGTGTAAAACACCCAGTGCACAGCTTCCTTCAATAAATTCAGCACACAGAACAATTTTGAAGGACTCAGCACATACCACACTGTGGAAGCTCTCAGCACACAGCACCATTTGAAGGACAGTACAGAGCAGGCAATGTAAAGGACTTGGCACACAGCACTCAAAATATACCTCATCCCTCTCTTCTCATAGGCTCACACATAGGCAGGACTCTTTAGGATGCATTAGCACACCAAACCTTTTGAAGGACTCAGCATACAATACGTTGTATAATGGACTCAGCACAAAGCCCCCTTTAAAAAACCCAGGATGGCCCACTCTTCTCAGGGACTCAGCACATAGCACCCTTTGGGATGACTCAGCAAACAGCACCTTTTTGAGGACTCAGCACATAACTCCCATGAGGGAAGAACCCAGTAAATAGCGCCCTGTGAAGGACTCAGCACATAGCTGTATGTCACAAGTTCAGCTGTCACTAGAATTAGGGTGCTTTCTTCAGTATCACCATTCTTCAGAAACACTGCACAAATCCTACTAGTTCACATTTAGACAAGCTGTGTTTTATGGGGGAAGTCAGCTGGGGGTCTTGAACTCAAAGCTTGGGGGCCCTGTCCCTGAACTCTTTGGTTCAATGCTAGAGCTCTACCACTTGGAGGCACAGCTCCAATTTTGTTTTTTGGGGTTGTTCTTTGACAGGTCTTATGGTGATAAGTAAGGCCAAGTTGGGGTATCTGTGGGCAAAGGCTCTTAGCTCAGCGTGGAACTGACCTATCCCTTCCCTCTGTCCCTGGAAAGATGGGCCTCCTGGAGTTCTCTTGGCCTAGGGTGGAACAGACCAGCTCTGGCATCAGCAATCAGGGTGAGCAAAAGTCAGCTTGGGCCTAGTAACTTGCCCAAATTGAACTTTAGAAGAAAATGGCATGGGATCGCATGTTCCCCGTGTGGCCACCAGGGGTCAGGAGTGGCCCACCATAGGGATTGTACTTGCGAGTTGTGTTTACTCTTGCTTCCATTGGGCACCCATCATGATTCAGAGCCACGCTGGACAGGAAAGTCATTGAGACTCTTACCTACAATTAACCATTGAAAATCAAGTGGGGCTGTGGCTCAAGTGGCACAGCACTAGTTTTGAGCAAGAAAACTCAGGGATAGAGCCTAGGCCCTGAGTTCACACACACACACACACACACACACACACACACACACACACACACACTACATGCATGCAAAATCAGAGATTTCTACACTGCAGTCTTTGGGTATTCTCTACTTTTTCCCCCACTAAGCCTGGTGGCTGCTGGCCTAGGTGTTTGGTGCATCAACATCACCTGGCATCTTCAATTTTGGGGGAACAGAATGGCTAGAAGGTCAACCTTCCCCCATCCAAGCTACTTGACTGGGTCATGGTCTATCCAGGCCCTTTGAGGCTCCTTTACAGACTCGCCAAGATTCCTTCAAAAGGCATCACATACTGGGCACTGGTGGCTCATGCCTGTCATCCTAGCTACTCAGGAAGCTGAGATCTGGAGGATCATGGTGCCAAGCCAGTCTGGGCAGGACAGTGTATGAGACATGTCGTTGAACCATCAGAAAACAAAAGTGGCACTGTGGCTCAAGTGGTAGAGAAAAAGAGATCAGGGACAATGCTCACTGCCAACAACAACAGGGAGAGGCATTGCATGCTGTCTTTGGGATTGGCATGGGCCAAATATAATTGGAATTAATTATAATTGGAATTAATCAAGTCCTCCAAGACCAAGCAGTACCTCTTTTTGTACTGTGCTCCTCCATCTCGTCTCACCCCCTGGCCTTGTCCGTTCTTTGGGTCAGCATGGGTCTGGCTGGAAGGGAGGGCTCCAAGGAAGATCCCAGAGCAATCACCACACTTCTTTCTGCCCTGCTCACCCTGCTGCTTCTGCTCTTTGCCATAGATCTTCTTCCCGGAATCCATCCATGAGGTCATCACCACCAACATAGTGGTGAATGGTGGGTCTGGCCTAACTAGGGGCAGTCAGAGGTGGAAGTAGGTCTGGGACTAGGAGCTTCCACTTTGGGCTGACTTTTATTTCATCCTGAGCCTTGCAGTGGTGGGGAGACAGTGTAGACTTCACATTGAGTCAGGTAAAATCACAATCTGGAGGACCACTTGTGTGGGGAAGGATGTGGGACTCAGGGGGCCACGGTTTTTGGTGTTCTCTTGGGACTCCCCTCTCCCTCTCATCCCTCAATGGTAGAAGAGAAACTTCAACTCAGGGTGTGGGAAGAGGGGGCGGGGGAATATTTTGGGGGGAACCAGACTTGTGTTTCATATTCATCCTAGCCCCTACTTCCTATTTATCTGAGGAATGGCCATATGGGTTTGGGAGGGGGAAAAATCATCCTACCTGAGAATGTGGCTCACTGGTAGTGTTCGCCTAGCATGCCTGAAGCTCTTGGTTCTATTCCACACAGAAAAGGCTGGAAGGGGAGGTGGGGCCAGCCTTGATCAAAAAGAGCTCAGGGACAGTGGCCAGGCCCTGAGTTCAAGCCCCAGGGTTGGAAGAACAAATCTTTCTTTGTAGACTTTTTTTTATTGCTTTGAAAACAATTTATTCTTTGTGATAAGCAAAACATAGGACTCATTCCTGGCCACCAATGGGCCATTAGATGTCCCTTGAGTTTGGGCCAACTCCCTTGAGCCTCTACCCTACCCTACCACCAGTTTAACCTTCCCGTTGCCCGGCAGATGGAGGCCTGAGAGAAAGCCACTTGGTCACCTACTTCTGGTGGCTGCCAAGGCTTTTGAGAGTCAGTATGTGACTTAGCGAGTCATCATCCGCATCAATCTACAGGAGAAAGTGAGAGAGCACTCCTCCCCTGAGCCTGGGAGCTGTGGGCAGATCTGGATGTGGGGCATCTGGGGCAGGACATACTCCTTGAGGGAGTCCACTATGGGGTCACGAACCCTGACCTCTCCTCTGGCAGTTTCCATGCTGTCTTCAAGTTACTTCTGAAGCAGTGTTGGGGAGGAGGGTGGGAGGCTGAGCTTGTGCTGGCATCTGGACACTGCTGTCTGTGCCTTCCCTGGTGAGGAGTGACAGCAGCTCTGCAACACTCTCCTCTTCTCCATCTTCTCCTGGGAAAGCCAGTGCATGCACTGGGCTTTCTCCCAACACAGCTCATTCAGGACCAACATCTGCTCTTTACACACCATGAGGGACTCCTTGATAGTATGGATGTGTGCCGAGAGCTACCTGCATCAATGGTGGAGCTCACCTGCTGGACTCTGGAAGTACGCCTCACCAGGCAGATCATGGACGAAGCAGATTTTCTTCTCAGATGCCCTTGTCCCGCTTCCCATCCCCACGCATGCTGTGGTGGCAGCTCATGGGTTTGAGGGCTTGTGGCTGCAGCTCAGTCTGGCACTGAGCTGCTGGGTTGGCCAGGGGATGCCTGCAGCTGGCCCGCCATTCTTGTGGCAGGAGTTTCCCCCTGTGCATCTCATCCTCCAAGAGCACTCCCAGAGCCATGTCACTCTTGGTCTGGGGGACATCTCCATCCTCTGTAATGGTCACATGGGGGAGGGGAGATTTGCCTCCTTATCTTTTACTTCTCCAGGGCTCATGCCTTCCCCTTCCCCAGGGAAAGCCAGGAAGCTCAGCTGGACCTGCAGGCACTCCTCATGTGATCTGGTGGCATCCAGGCACTTGACAGTGTCCTGCCACTTTGGGGACATCACCTGGTCCCTCCAGTTTGTTAAGCCCTGCACTTTCTTCAGCTGCTCCAGCAGCTGGGTCTGCCTCACTAACTGCTGCTGTAAGGCCTCCTTCTTAGAGCACAGTTGCTCATTGGAGACAGTGTTCCATTCACAGGAGACTCAGAACTCCTGCACTGGCCCAGGGACTGCTCCTGCTGCTCCTGAGTCACTTGGCTCTCTCTCTCTCAGCCACCACTATCCATTTCTCTATCTTCTTCTCTGAACAGTCCTACTGTTCCCGCAGATGTTTCTTCATCTGCTGCTCTGAGTCCAGGATGCTGGCAAGCTCCTCCTTCTCACTGCTCACCCTGTGGAGAGCGTCCCACAGCATGGCCAGCTTTTCCTTCGGTTGTCCATCCCACACACATGCTCATCGTAGGGTCTCAGGGATCTCCTGCCGATCCTAGGCTTTCTCCTCCAGTCTCTGCAGTTGCTCCTGCTGCTCCACGTTCTCAAGATGGAGACTGGCTTTCCTGGACCTGGATGTGAAGTTGTTCCTCCAGGTTTTTCAATTCCATCTTCTTGCTGTCGGCCTGAGCTTGCAGCTGCCGCTTGGCCTGAGATGGTCCTGAGGGGGGCCGTGGCTTTACCAGCTTCCTTCTTAGTTCCCACAGCTCATTCCCTAGGTCCAACACATGCCTTGCCCCTCATTCCTTCTCCTCTGTCAGTTGGTTCAGCCATTGGGTCAGCTGCCATGCCTCCTCTTTCCATGCGGACCTCTCAATGCTCACGTCCTCCTTTAAGGTGTCTCTCTCCAGATTCGTTGTTGTCACCAGCCAGCTCAGGTTGTCCAGTAGTCTCTTCAGTACCTCACGCCCCTCCAGGGCTTGTTGGAACTTGCATATTCTCTTCTTCATGTTGCTCCTCTGTATCCACAGCACTTCCAGCTTCTCCTGCAACTCTGTGTTCACTTGATCCAGGTCATTTAAGCTTCTGGTATTTTCCTCCAACTGAAGGGTCACATCATTCAACTGTTCGAAGAACATTTTGGTCCCCTTCTTTGCAGCAGTGACCACAGAAGCTGCTATCTCCAGCTCTGCCACGCACCACTCTGTAGCTTGCAGGCAGCTGGTGAGAGCTTCGTGCTCCCTTTCTCTGTCATCAGTGGCCTGCTGCACTTGGGCCAGTGCACATTGTAAATCGCTTTCTGCTGAAACCAACCGCTGTATGGGTGCCTTGTGGATCTCTACCTCCATTTTTGGTGCTGCATTTATCTAGGCTATCTTCTCCCTCTCTTACTCCCATTGATCCTGCAGGTCTGTCTTTCCCAGCTTCAGTGATTGGATTTTGGCACAGAGTGCCTGGTTTCTACTTTTCTGTGGTCCAGGGTGGGCACCACATGCAGAGAGCAGCTCTGTGGATCCTTGGTGGGATTGGGACCCTTGACATCTGGACCCTGGTGGCTGTGACTGTGTCCAAAGGCAAGGTAGGCCCACGGTTGGCATCACCTTTGGCCGGACTCTTCATTCAATCCACCTCCCCAGTGGTGTTTGTCTTGGGGGTCCCTCTCTTTTTCGTGTTCTTTGTTTTCTTGAATGTTTCAGGTCTGTCGGGAGGATACTGCTGGTGTTCTTGGGGCAGTTTCTTGCCCACAGTTCTCTCATTGAGTCTTATTGTTTCAGACATCTGAGCGCTGGGACGGGAAAGTTGGGCTGGCCACATTCTCAGGCTCTAGGAAATCCTCTATTCTCCCACTCACCGACTAGGACATCATTTCCTACTCTACCTCAAAGTCACCTGGAGTCTCTTGCTCACCACTCAGCCACCTCTACCTTCCTCAACCGCTGGTTGTGGTGTCAACCAACAGAGGGAATCCAGGTGTAACTGGGAAGCATGGAATATGTGTGTGGCCACTATTCTTGTATCCCATTGGTCAAAAAGAACCATGAAAGAATGGGGGTGTGCTCGGAATACTGGGATGCAGACAGAATGGATGGAGTCAAGATGACAGCAGCCCCTTTGCCAGTTGGGGACAAGAGGGAGACCTGCTTTAGCCAGATGGCTGCACAGATTGTGTGTATGTGTGTTTGTTGCCAGTCCTGGAACTTGAACTCAGGATCTGGGCACAGTCCATGAGCTGTTCTTGCTCAAGATTAGCCCTCTACCACTGGAGCCACACAGCTCTACTTCTGGCTTTGTTCGCATTGAGGTTAGACAGGGGTCTCAAGGACTTTCCTTCCTAGGGTGACTTTGACCATAATCCTTCTATCACAGCCTTGTAAGTATCAAGGAGAACTGGTGAGAGCCACTAGTGCCTGGCTAATCATTGTTCGGGATTATGGCTTCCCCAGTAGCCTGCATGCCTTCAGCAATGTAAGGTGAAGTAGCCTTTGGAGCCGGAACACTCAGAACCAGATGGCCATGGTGCAAAAGAAGAAAATGTAAAAACGCCATCCTGCCACTTTTTTCTATGCACCCCCTGCCATGCACAAAGCCTGAAGTTCTAGGATCCCAGGATAGGCTGTGTTACCAGCGGCTGCACCCCAGCCTATGGTGATGAAAGCTGAGGCACGGTTGCCATGACCTGAGTTCAAGACCGTGTTTGGCAAAAAAGCAGAAAAAAAAATAGCTCCCTGGCTTGCAATTCATGCCGTTTCTCCTACCTTTGAATTTGAACATAAGCCCTGGGTAACTCTGAAGCACTGTGGACGAAGAGGAAGCTCACCATGCTTGAAGATAAGAAAGTAAGGCCTGGTCCCTAGGCCTGAATTCAAGTACCCACCCCGGAAACATTCTATTTATATATATTGTAAAGATAGGATTTGTACTTACATATAGATGGTCAGTCCATATCCTATTTGTTGTGGTTATTTATTGTATTTCTGTTTCATTCATTTATTTTCCATTTTTTTTATTGTGAAAATACTGTACAGATGGGTTACAATTACATGGGCAAGATAATAAGTATATTTCTTATCAAGCATTGTAGCCTCCTCCTTTGTTTCCCCATCCAATGCCTTCCCATCCTCCTATCAGCCCTCCCCACAATCCTCCCTGCTCCACTCACCCCCCCTCCGCCCCCCCCAGCACTAAAGTTTAAAGTTAGTTTTTGACATAACGACTTGTACATCTCATTGTTGCAATGAGTCCACCTGTATCCCTATTAAACGATTTGTTTTTCCCCTTCCCCTCCACAAATTATACCTACATCAAATACAGTGAAAGCAAGGGTTATACTGTAGGGGAGGGACATACAAAGCAACAAAGAAATAATCTTATAAATGTGTTAGAAACAATCCAAGAAAAAAAAAATATTTGAGTACATATCTTAGGGTTCATTTAACTAACATCACCTTATCTGATCTTTTCTGCTTGACTCAGACATATACGAGATATTGCAAATAAAGGAAACCATGGGATCTATGTTTCTTTGGGCCTGGCTTATTTCACTTAATATAATTTTTTCCCAAGTCTTTCCATTTGTTAATAAATGGGGCAATGTCATTCTTTCTCATGGAGGCATAGAATTCTATTGTGTATATATACCACATTTTCTTGATCCATTCATCTACTGAGGGGCATCTGGGTTGGTTCTATATCTTAGCTATAGTAAATGGTGCTGCAATAAACATAGTCATGCTGGTAGCTTTAGTGTGGTCTTGTTTGTAAACATTTGGGTAAATTCCCAAAAGTGGGATTGCTGGGTCATAGGGGAGCTCTATGTGGAGTCTTTTGAGGAACCTCCATACTACTTTCCAAAGTGGTTGAACAAGTTTACACTCCCACCAACAATGCAGTAAGGTTCCCTTCTCTCCACATCCCCTCCAGCATCTGTTGTTATTAGAGTTCTTGATTATAGCCACTCTAACTGGGATGATGTGGTATCTCAATTTGTTTTGATTTGCATTTCTTTTGTGGTTAGGGAGGTTGAGCATTTCTTCATGTGTCTATTGGTTGTGCTTCTTTCCTCTTCAGAGAAGTTTCTCTTTAAGTCTTTAGCCCACTTATTTATTGGGCAGTTGTTTCTTTGAGGATTTGTTGTTGGGGGATTTAATTTTTTGAATTCCAAGTATATTTTAGATATGAGATTTTTTATTGACTGTGATGATACATATTCCATTTATGATATTGATGACAACCCATCACATAGTATCTAGATTTGTAGATGTGTTCTTTTTTTTTAATTTTATTTTATTTTATTTGAGAACATACTGTACAGAGGGGTTACAATTACATGGGCAGGATAATGCATACATTTCTAACCAAGCATTGCAGCCTCCTCCTTTGTTTACCCTTCACCTCCCTTCCCAGCCTCCCCCCTACCCCCCACCCAATCATACCCCCCCGCCCCCCCCCCACACCGACAATGTAAAGCTGGTTTTGACATGACATTGTGTACTTCTCATTGTTGCAACAGGTCCACCTGAATCCTTAAACGACTTGTTTGTCCCCATCTCCTCCACATGTTATACTGACATCAAATATAGTGAAAGCGGGGGTTACACTGTGGGGGAGGGACATACAAAGCAACAAAGAAATAATCTTATAAATGCGTTAGAAACACATGCATGAAGGAAACAAAAACATTAAAATACATATTTAAGGGTTCGTTTTCCTAACATCACCTTATCTGACCTTTTCCGCTTGACTCATATCTATACTAGATATTGCAAATAAGGGAAATCATGGGGACCTATGTTTCTTTGGGCCTGGCTTACTTCACTTAATATAATTTTTTCCAAGCCTTTCCATTTCCTAACAAATGGGGAAATGTCATTCTTTCTGATGGAGGCATAGAATTCCATTGTGTATATATACCACATTTTCTTGATCCATTCATCTACTGAGGGGCATCTGGGTTGATTCCATATCTTAGCTATGGTAAATAGTGCTGCAATAAACATAGTTGTGCTGGTAGCTTTAGTGTGGTCTTCTTTGTAAACATTAGGGTAAATGCCCCAAAGTGGGATTGCTCGGTCATAGGGGAGCTCTATGTGAAGTCTTTTGAGGAACCTCCATACTGCTTTCCAAAGTGGTTGAACAAGTTTACATTCCCACCAACAATGAAGTAAGGTTCTTTTCTGTCCACATCCCCTCCAGCATCTGTTGCTGTTAGAGTTCTTGATTTTTGCTGTTCTAACTGGAGTGAGGTGATATCTCAATGTTGTTTTGATTTGCATTTCTTTTATGGCTATGGATGTTGAACATTTCTTCATGTGTCTATTGGCCATCCTTCTTTCTTCTTCAGAGAAGTTTCTCTTTAAGTCTTTCGCCCACTTATTTATTGGGCAGTTGATTCTTTGAGGATTCGTTGTTGGGTGGTTTAATTTTTTGAGTTCCAAGTATATTTTAGATATGAGACCCTTGTCTGTAGTATGGCTAGTAAAGATCTTCTGCCAATCCGTGGGCTTTCTATTGATCTTGCTAGCTATGTCATTTGCCCTGCAGAAGCTCTGCAACCTTATGCAATCCCATTTGTCCAACCTTTCTTTGATTTGTTGTCTTTCCGGGTCTCTATTCAGAAAATTTCGGCCTCAGACAAGGAGACCTAGGGTTTCTCCTATTCCATCCTGTAAAGTTTTCAGAGTGTCTGCTTTGAGTTCAAGGTCTTTGATCCATTTGGAGTTGATTCTGGTGCAGGGTGATATAGAAGGATCTAGCTTTAGTTTTCTACATGTAGTTAAACAATTTTGCCAGCACCATTTACTGAAGAGGCTGTCTTTCTTCCATTCTATTGTTTTAGCTCCCTTAAAGAAGATTAGATGGCTATAGGTCTATAGGTTCATTTCTGGGTTTTCAATTGTATTCCATTGGTCCTGAGGTATGTTCTTATGCCAATACCAAGCTGTTTTGATTACTATGGCTTTATAGTAGAGTTTGAAATTTGGTATTGATATTACTCCAGCAGTGTTCTTTCCATTGAGGAGCGTTTTTGCTATTCGGGGTCTTTTATTGTTCCATATGAATTTTTGCATTGCCTCTTCTATTTTCTTGAAGAATGAGGGTGGAATTTTGATAGGTATTGCGTTGAATTTGTAGATAGCCTTTGGAAGTATTGCCATTTTCACGATGTTAATCTTTCCAATCCAGGAGCATGGGAGGTTTTGCCATTTTTTAAGTTCTGTGTTGATTTCCTTTTTCAAGATTTTAAAGTTTTCATCATAGAGGTCCTTCACTTCTTTAGTTAAGTTAATTCCTAGGTATTTTATTTTTTGTGGGGCTATTACAAATGGAGTTGCTTTCCTAATTTCAGCCACACTTTTCTCATTGTTGGCATACAGAAATGCCATTGATTTTGGGGGGTTAATTTTATAACCTGCTACTTTGCCAAAGTTTTGAATCAGCTTGAGTAATTTGGGAGTGGAGTCTATGGGATTTTTAAATACAAGATCATGTCATCTACAAAGAGGGAGAGTTTTATTTCTTCTTTCCCTATTTGGATCCCCTTTATGTCTGCATCTTGTCTTATTGCTGTAGCTAGGCATTCTAATACTAGATTGAAGAGAAGTGGAGAGAGTGGGCATCCTTGTCTTGTTCCTGAGTTAAGAGGAAATGGCTTTAGTTTTTCACCATTGAGTATA
Source organism: Dipodomys spectabilis (assembly GCF_019054845.1). Classification (NCBI taxonomy): domain Eukaryota; kingdom Metazoa; phylum Chordata; class Mammalia; order Rodentia; family Heteromyidae; genus Dipodomys; species Dipodomys spectabilis. Next base: position 636,803 of record NW_024871165.1, on the reverse strand, counting down.
ATGCTGGCTGTAGGTTTGTCATATACAGCCTTTATTGTATTGAGGAATGTTCCATGGATTCCTAATTTTTCCAAAACCTTCATCATAAAGGGGTGTCGGATCTTGTCCAATGCTTTTTCTGCATCTATTGAGATAACCATGTAGTTCTTATTCTTGCTCCTGTTGATGTGATGAATAATATTAATTGATTTGCGTATATTGAACCAGCTTTGCATCTCTGAAATGAATCCTGTTTGAGTGTGGTGTATGATATTTTGTTGAGAAGTTTTGCATCAATGTTCATCAAAGAAATGGGTCTATAGTTCTCTTTCTTTGATGAGTCCCTGCCTGGTTTTGGGATGAGGGTTATGATGGCTTCATAGAATGTGTTCGGTAGTGAGCTTTCTCTTTCAATTTCATTGAAGAGTTGGAGGACAATTGGTGTCAGCTCTGCTTTGTAGGCTTTGTAAAATTCCGCTGTAAAACCATGTGGTCCTGGACTTTTCTTAGCTGGGAGGTCTCTTATTGCTGTTTCTATTTCAATGCTTGAAATGGGCCTGTTAAGATAGTTTAACTCATCTTGGTTTAGTTTTGGCATGTCAATATTTGCTAGGAAGAGGTCCATTTCTGTCAAGTTCTCAAACTTATTAGCATAAAGTTTTGAGAAGTATTCCCTTATAATGTTCTCAATCTTGGTTGTTTCCGTGGTGATGTTTCCATTCTCATCTCTGAGTTTATTAATTTGGGTGTGTTCTCTTCTTTTTCTGATAAGATTTGCTAAGGATCTGTCAATTTTGTTCAGTTTTTCGAAGAACCAACTCTTTGTTTTGTTGATTCTTTCTATAGTTTTTTTGGATTCTAATTCATTTAATTCTGATTTAATTTTGATTATTTCTTTCCGTGTAGTTGATTGGGGTTTATGTTGCTGCTCTTTTTCAAGGAGGTTTAGATGTGTCATTAAATTGTTTGTTTCAGATCTCTCCAATTTGTTGATGTAGGAGCTCAGAGCTATAAACTTGCCTCTGAGCACTGCCTTTGCTGTGTCCCAGAGGAGCTGGTAATTTGTGTGTTCATTTTTGTTGAATAGCATGAACATTTGAATTTCCTTTCTAATCTCTTCCATAAACCACTCATGATTCAGCAGTGTGTTCTTCAGCCTCCATGTGATACCGGACTTTCTTTGGTGGCTTTTGGTGTTGAGTTCTAATTTTATTCCCTTGTGGTCAGAGAGAATGCAAGGTATAACTTCAATGTTTCTGAATTTAGACAAGTTTGCTTTGTGGCCTAAAATGTGGTCTATTTTAGAAAACGTTCCATGTGCTGCTGAGAAAAACGTGTATTCTGATGCTGCTGGGTGAAATGTTCGGTAGATGTCTGTTAAGTCTAGTTGATCTATGCACCTGTTTAGATCTGCGGTTTCTCTGTTGAGTTTTTGCCGAGTTGATCTATCTAGTGGGGAGAGTGGTGTGTCTTTGGATCTTTGGATCTATATGGGATTTGAGGGAAAGTAGTGTTTCTTTGATAAATTTGAGTGCTCCATTGTTTGGCGAATAGATATTTAGAATTGTAATATCCTCCTGAAGGAGAGATCCTTTAATTAGAATGTAGCGACCTTCTTTATCTCTTCTCGCGAATTTTAATTTGAAGTCTATTTTATCTGATATTAGGATTGCAACTGCCGCCTGTTTATGGGGGCTGTTTGCTTGGTAGATTTTGTTCCAGCCTTTAACACTGAAAATGTGTTTGTTTTTACGGGCAATAGGTGACTCCTGAAGGCAGCAGATAGAAGGGTCTTGTTTTTTAATCCAACTAGACAGTCTATGTCGCTTAATTGGAGAGTTCAGTCGAGATAGGACTGAGAGGTATTTGGGAGTTCCTGCCATGTTATCTACCTTCTTGGGGGCTGCGAAAACAGGGTTCTTCATATGGTTCTTGGATTCTCAGTTTGGGTGCAGTTTCTTGGCCTTTGTTGCGTTCTTGTTGGTTTCCTATGTGTAGGACATCTTTAAGAATCTTTTGTAGGGCTGGTTTGGTCGAGATGTATTGTTTCAATTTTTCTTTGCTATGGAAGGTTTTTATTTGGCCTTCAGTTATGAAGGAGAGTTTAGCTGGGTACAGTATTCTTGGTTGATAGTTGTTTGTTTTTAGGGCATGGCATACATCATTCCAGGCTCTTCTTGCTTTGATTGTCTCTGCTGAGAAATCTGAGGTGGTTCTAATTGGTTTCCCTTTATAAGTGATTACAATTTTCTCCTTGACAGCTTTAAGGATCTTTTCCTTGTTCTGTGTTGATCCTGTGTGGATTATAATGTGACGGTGGGATGTCCTATTCTGGTCTGGTCTATTTGGGGTTCTAAAGGCTTCTTGTATCTGAACAGGCCTATCTTTTTACATGTTTGGGAAGTTCTCTGCTAGGATCCTGTTAAACAAATTTCCTAGACCATTAACTTCTGTTTCTAGGTGCTCCTCTACACCCATTATCCTTAGATTAGGCCTTCTGATGGTGTCTTCCAAGTGTTGGATAGATCTATCATACTTCTTGGACTTGTCTTGGATGGTTGTATGTTCTTTCTCTATAATATCTAGGCTGTCTTCAATCCCTGAGATTCAAACTTCTGCATGGTCTAACCTGCTGTCAAGACTCTCTACTTTGTTTTTTATCTCTTTTCCTTCTAATTGGTCAGCTTTAATGGCTTCAAGTTCTTTGTTGAAGCTCTGTTTTAGGTCTTGTATGTATTTCTTTACTTCCTTAATTTGGTGTTCAGTGTTTGTCCTCAAATCACTTAGTTGATTGGTTATGATTTCTTCGGACTCCCATTCCTTCTGTTGGGTTCCATTCAGCATTCCCTTTGTGGTCTCCCTGACTTCCTTCAGCTCTTTGTTAATGGATTCCATGAATGCCTTTAGTGATCTTTGTGTGTTCTCTACCTGGTCTCTCAATTCCTGTATTACTCTTTGATTAGCTTCCTCCCATTCATGGGATTCCTGTAGTTCTCTTTGAGTGTTCTCAGCCTGCTCACGCCATTCCTCCCTTTCTCTTTGAGTATTCTCAAGTTGTTCACGCAAATCCTGTATCAGTTTTTGAGTAGCTTCCTCACGCTTATGATATTCCTGTATAAACTTCTGAGATGCCTCCTCTCTCTCCCTATCACGCTCATACAGAGTCTTTTGTACATTGTCAAATTTCTCATTTATCATGTTTGCCAGCAGTGTTTGTAGAGCTATTTGGGAGCTCTCCTCTGGATTATTCATTATCTGTTCTAACCCCTGATTATCAAGATTGGGAATTGAGATATCCAGATCTGCCATTTTTCTTGCATTTTTCCGGCTTACTCTGCCCATTTGAGATGAAGATAGCACCAGTTTTGTGCTAGAACACTATCTTAAGGCAACCATCAACCAACGTTTGCATTTGTACAGTCAATAGTCTACAGGTACAATCTAGTTCAACAGATACATCTATCCGACATCAAACAACTATATGTTAAAGGACTTCGAACCGCAGAGAAGAATTTGGAAAACCAGAAATTATTAGGGTTAGGGAGTGATGTGGGTAAAAAATAGGAATAGATTGGTGTGGGGAGGCACAGGGAGAGTTAACTATGTCCTAATCAGAGTGCAGGAAATAGGTTGGGTAGGATGCAAGTAGAGAGAGAGAGAAAAAAAGAAGAAAGGGAAAGGGGAATGTAAAGAGACCAGAAAAAAAATAGAAACGTAAAAATTAATGTTATTATAGAGATTAAAAGACCATCTATTTAGAGAGGAATGTGAATATATTGAGAGAAAGGGAGGGACATAGAGGAGATGTGAAAAACTTTAAAATATGCTTAAAATATTATATAGGTATAAAGAGGTAGTACTGCTATTAATGAATTTAGGTCTCAGAGGTTTTGAATTGAGTAATAAATTTGTGGATTAAGTCTGTACACAATGGGGGATAGGATCTACTAGTTAACTACGGGTTTATCTGAGGATGTGCAGGAGAAGAGTTAAGTCAAATAAAGAAGAACAAAAGAGAGGAAAAGGTGGAAAGGATAGGAAAGCGAGAAGAAAAGATCAGAAGTTCAGTAGAGCTAGACAAAAAACAAAAAGATAATTAAGAAAGAAAGAAAAAGAGAAAGAAGACAAGAAAAGAAAGGAAAACGCACATTCACGTATTCCTAAAATAAAAATTATAAGAGGAGAAAAAAAAAGTTATTGGAAAACAGTTATTTTTTCAGAAGAGGCAAAAATTAAAGATTAATAAAAGTTTTAGAAAAGGAAAAAAATTTTTTTATATATATAAGGTAACAAAAAACAAAAAACAAAAAAAAAAAGGAAGAAGAAGAAAAAAAAAAAGTTCTTCGATTTTTTTTGGGGGGGGGGAGGGGTGGGAAGAATCCTGTATCTCCCTTTTGTCTGTAACCAGCCTCTTGTTGGAGTCTCTGGTCAGCTTCAGGTCCTGTGGCTTGATTGGTTTCTTAAGTCAGTTTGTTGGAACAGGAAGAAAAATGCTCTGCTTTACCCAAGATTTTGAGATCCCCCTCCCAGGTTAGTTTACTGGGAGGGTGATGTGTTTTGAGAATCACAAAAGAGGGGGATGCAGTGATGAGGCTAGGTTCTGGGTAGAGTTTAGGCCTTTCAACAAACAGTAGCTTTTCCCTGGGGCTATTTTGTGAAAAAACTCACAGCACCCAGCCTGGAGCCATTCTCAGGGTTTCTGTTTTTCAATTGATTGTGGTGGCTGCTAGAGGGAGGGGCAGCCTCTGGCTCTGGTTTCCCAGTGAGGAGAGCCACTCCAATGGCTGGCGCCTGAGCTGGGTGACTTTTCCCTGGATGGAACTGAGTCTGTGAGGTCACTTTGCTGTTAAGTTCTTGTGACCTGCTAATTGACTCGTTTTATTCCAAGGCCTGAGCTGGAGCTAGCAGCTCCTCCGAGCTTTGTCAGTATCCAAGATGGAGATCACCGTTGCTGGGGGGGGGAGGGGTGGCCTTCCCTCCTCTGCTCCCTGAGAAGGAGTGAGGATGTCGGACTTCTACTCACGTCGAGTCTTGGATCCTGGGTCATCTCTGGTCTGCAAACTGCAGGATGAAGATGTCAGCTCCTTGTCGGTTCTTGCTGGTGTTGAGTAGAATCCGCTCGTCCCCTGCGTTTGGCTCCTTCGTCCCGGACTCTCTGTGTCTCAGGTATGACCCCTCGGCGGTGGTCGCCGCCGCGACCCTGCCGCCACAGCGGCAGCTGCTGGCAAGCGCTCAGGTGTGTTTCCTTGGCTTCCCCTCTGTTGACTAACTCTCTGTCCTGTAATGGCACACTTGGTGTGATTCTCTGGCTTAGGACTGTTTACTGGAACTCTAAAACTGCTTTCTATTCAAGAGTTTGTTCAGATTCCAGCTTCTCCTCCACCATCTTCTGTAGATGTGTTCTCCATCATGTCTGACACCCAGGACTCTCAGAGAAAAGGAAAACAGGTATCACACTCAGATTCTTACTCCATGATGCAATTGTTGGCAGTGCTGGGATCTGACCTTAGGGCTTGGAAGACCCAATTCAGACCCTGAATGGGTGTGTCAACATGGCAACCTCTAGCCAATGAAGCTGCCAAGGAATTTCCAGACCCTGAGATTGAGCCACAGGGGTAGACAATATAGCCATACATGGATAGACAGGTGGTAGAACACCAATAAATATATATTTGTACAGAGTGCCAGAGACATCTACCTAGGATTCAATGACATCAACTATATTCCTACTACCTCTTAGGTATTTATTATGCCACCATTGAAGGAATAGTATTCTTTTCATGCTTAATAAACCATTCATTAAGATGAATCATCATCCTAGGATCATTGCATCTAATTTTGGACTAGAACAATGCACGCAGAAACTTCTCATACAATCATGAGTTTGCTAACATTTCATTGTTATTCCCATGCATAGGAACAAGTATCTTGGGATCATCTCCACTGGTAGGTGTCAGGACCAGGATTCAAGCTCAGGGCCTATGTTGCCGCATGGGACTATGGCTTCTCTGATAGCCGTTAGCCTTCTCCAATGCAAGGTGAAGTACCCTTTGCAGTCGTGTAATTCAGACCCAGGATGGTCACCATGCAAAAGAAGAAAATATAAAAAATCCATCCTGCGACATTTTTTCTGTCATTTTTCTGTCATTTGTTCCTGCAAAGCTTCAGAGCCTAGGATCCCAGGATCGGCTACGGGCCCATGGGAGCCCGCCAGCCTGAGGTGATCGAAGCTAAGGCAGAGTTGTCATGAACTGAGTTCAAATCCCATGCTTGGCAATAATAATATTAACATACAGTATCTCAGAATTCTCACCATTTTTTCTGCCACCTCTGAGATTCCAACTCAGGTCTGGGTAACTTTGTTGCACTGTGTGGGAAAGTGAAGCTCACCATCCTTGAAGACTACAAGGTCAGGCCTAGTCCCAGGGCCTGAACTGAAGCCCCAGAATTTACAAAAATCATTTACTCACCTATTTTACACATAGGATCTCTCTTTACATAGAGATGTGGAATGCATCATGCATTCAGTGTAGTTATTCTTTTTATTGTGTGCCTCAGTCATGGATGAATTTTGTATTTTATTGTATATGATGACAGCTATAACTGTGCTGACATGGATGACAACTGATTCCTATGAATATAGAGTTGACTGTATAGCATACTGCATCCTAGTTGAGACCCAGGACTTTCACAGGACAGAAAAACAGTTGCAACGATTAGCTTCTCACATCAGGATTCATCTTTTGGCAGTGCTGGGATCTGACCTTGGGGACTGTCAGGACAAAGAGGCGAATGGGTCCAGGTAAGCACACCAGCCTGTGAGCCACTAAGGAGCTAGGCTGTTCCCAGGACCTGAGATTGAGCCCCGCGGGGGGGGGAGGGAGGGGGGGGAAGGGGGAGCACAATAGTCATCCATTCATAATCTGATGGTAGTATGTAAATAAGTACATATTTGTATAGAGAAGCATGGTGACCAGTGATGGAATCCAATCTACCTTGTGACTAACGATTCTTGGATCTTCCCCAATGCCTCCATTTCATGACTGTGATGATTATGGTCATGTTTCATCAACTCTTCATTAATAATAATCGATATACCATGAGTCTTGCCTATCATTTCCGACTAGCATCAAGCAAGAACTACTCATTCAAAGATGAGATCCATCGAATTCCATGACTCTTCCTAGGTCCGGAAACGAGAATCTCAGGATCTCCTGCCATTCCTTCAATGTATGGGGGCTGACTGGGATTCGACCTCGGGGCCTCAGTTTCTGGGTCGGCCTCTGGCTCTTCTGATAGCCAACAGGCCATCAGCCACACCAAGTCACCTTCACTCTGCAGGCCAACGTGTTTGGACCCAGCATGGTCAGCATGCAAAAGAAAATAAATGAAAAAGTGCCAGGTGGAACTTCCAACTGCTTTTATTTCCCCTCGCGGCTTTTTTTTTTCCAACAAGCCCCAGGATCCGAGGGTCTGTGGACGGGCTGTGGGTCCAGATGCTGCAGCCTAGGTTGATCGGACCTGAAGCAGAGTTGCCATGACTTGAGTTCAAGCCCCAAGTCTGGCAAAAAAATTAAATTAAAAAATAATGAATGAAGCACACTAGATAAGATCTCAAATTGTTATACTGCTAGAGCTGGGATTTGAACTCAGGTCTGGGGAACCCCATTGCACTGTGGGAGAAAGGGAAGCTCACCATCCTTGAAGGCTAGAATGTCAGGCCTGTTCCAGGGCTTGATTTGAAGCCCAAGCACTGGACAAAAATAACAAACCCACCTCTTTTACACATAGGATCTCTATTTACATACAAGTGTGGTATGCATCTTGCATTCAATGTACTTATCTTTTTTTATTTTGAGTCTTATTCATGGATGTATTGTGTATTTTATTGAGTATGGTGACAGGTATATCTGTGCTGACATGGATGACAACCTATTCCCATGGCTATAGAGTTGCCTATATAGCATTCTCCATCCTCGCTGAGACCCAGGATTTCACAGGACAGGAAAATAGGTGGATCGATGGGCTTCTCATATCACGATGAATCTTTTCGAAGTGCTGGGATTTGAACTCAGGGCCTAGCTGAGTTCAATTCACCAATTGGGCCAATTTGAGCACACCAGCCTGTGAGCCACTACGGAGCTAGGATGTACCCAGGTCCTGAGACTGAGCCCTGGAAGGGGGGACCAATATAGTCATGAATTCATCATTTAAATACAGGATCTATATTATCATACATGGATGGGTGACATCTTGCATTCAGTGTACTCGTTCTCTTTATTTTGTGTCTTATTCATGGATGCAATGTGTAGTTTATTGATTATGATGACAGATATAACTGTGCTGACATGGATGGCAACCCATTCCCTTGGGTATAGGGTTGCCTATGTAGTAATCTCTGTCCTTCCTGAGACCCAGGTCTTTCTCAGGACAGGAAAACAGATGGATCGATGGGCTTCTCACATCAGGATAATCTTTTGGCAGTGCTGGGATACAAACTCAGGGCCTAGCAGGCCCAATTGGTGAATGGGTAAAGGTGAGCACACCAGCCTGTGAGCCACTAAGGAGGTAGGCCACTCCCAGGACCTGAGATACAGCCCTGGGAAGAGGAGATTGGGAGGAGGGGGAAAATAGACATGTATTTATAAGTGCAAGTTAGTATGCAAATAAGTACATGGTTTTAAAGTGTAGGAGAGATGGCAACCTGTGATGGAATTTACCTTGTGACTACCAATGCTTAGATCTTCCCCGATGCCTCCATTTCGTGATGATTATGGTCATGCATCATCAATTCTTCATTAAAAATAATCGATACCCCATGAGTCTTGCCTATCATTTCCTACTCACATCAAGCAGGAAATACTCATTCAAGGATGAGATTGACTGCATTCCACGACCTTTCCTAGGTCCGGAAACGAGTGTCCCAGGATCTCCAGCCATAACTTCATCGTAACAGGGCTGACTGGGTTTCGTCTTCGGGGCCTTCATTGTCTGCTTAGCCTGTGGCTCCACCAAAAACCAGCAGGCCTTCAGCCATGCCAGGTCAACTTCACTCTGCAGGCAGCCATGTTCTGACCCAGAATGGTCACCATACAAAGGAAAATAAACATAAAAGTACCAAGTGGAACTTCCACTGCTTTTTTTCCTCTCGTGGGTTTTTTTTTCTTCCAGCAAGCCCCAGGGTCAGAGGATTGGAGGACAGGCTGTGGGTCCAGAGGCTGCAGCCTAGGATGATCAGAGTTGAGGCAGAGTTGCCACGACTTGAGTTCAAGGCCCTGGTCAGGTAAAAAAAAAAAATTAAAAAACTATGAACTAAGAACCCTGGATCAGAATTTGTGCCATTTTACTGTGAGAGCTGGGATTTGAACTCAGGTTTGGGTAACTCTATTGCACTGTGGGGGAAGGTGAAGCTCACCGTCCTTGAAGACTAAAAGGTCAGACCTGGTACTGGGTCTGATTTGAAGCCCCAGTACTGGACAAGTCCACCCCTTTTAAACATAGGGTCTCTATTTACATACAAGTGTGGTATGCACCTTGTTTTCAGTATAGTTAATCTTTTTATTTTGTGTCTTATTCATCTATGTATTGTGTATTTTATTGAGTATAGGATGACATATATAACTGTGCTCACATAGATGACAACCTATTCCCATGTGTATAGAGTTACCTATGCTTTCTAGATACTAGCTGTGACCCAGGACTTGCACAGGATAGGAAAACATCTGCAAGGTTTGGCATCTCACATCAGGATGAACCTTTTGGCAGTGCTGGAAGTTGAACTCAGGGACTGGCAGAACCAACTGCCAAATTGGTCCACATGAGCACACCAGCTTGTGAGCCACTAAGGAGCTAGGCCATTCCAAGGACCTGAGACCTAATACTGGGGTGGGAGTGGAGCACCATATTCATCCATTCATAAGCTGAAATTAATATGCTAAAAGGCCTGTTTGTTTAGAGCAGGAGATGTGGCGAGCTGTGTTGGAACCCTATCTTTCATGTGACTACCGATTCTTGGATCTTTCCCAATGCCTTGATTTTCTGAATGAAAGTATTATTGTCACACTTCATGCAGTCTTAAATAAGATCTTGCCTATCATTTCCTATGCGAATCATGCATTAACTTCTCAATTCTTCCCTAGGCCTGTATTCAAGCACCAGTACTGAAAAACATAACATTTATAGACATTTTAAATATTTGAGTTATATCTCTATATTCATTTTAAATAGTGTTTGTTGGAGTGATTCATTATATTTTATTATTATTGATTGATTGATTGATTTAGCATTTATTTTCTGGACTGTGAGTACACCTATAACATTTATTACATTTGTTCCAATGTATTCTATAGCATGTATCTTTGCAGACATAATATGTACATCATACCTGACACCCAGCATTTGCACAGAAAAGGAAAACAGATGTCACACATGGAATCTTACACCAGGAAGAAACTTTTGGCAATGATGGGACATTGACTGAAGGACTAGGAGGCCCAATTCATGAAGGAGTCTCAGTATGGCAGCATCTAGCCCATGCAGGTGCCAAGTGGATCCCAAGAACTGGGAACAAGTTTCAGGTTTGGCCAAAATAGCAAAAATGTTCTATGCAGATGATGGTATACAAATAAATATAAATTTAGATATTTACATACTGCCAGAAATGTCTATTTAGTATTCAATGACACATACTACCTCCTATGGATTCTCAGGTCGTTAGTGAGGACTCCATTTAAGAAACAGTATTCTTTTAGTGCATAATAAACTATGAATTAAAATTAGTCGGTGTCCTGTGATTATTGGGTCTAATTTTCTGCTAGACTGATTGATGAACTACTCATCCAACCATGACATTGTTCACATTCCTCTGATGCTCCAATGGACAGGCAATATTTTCTGAGTCTCCACAGCCCTTTGTGGCGTGACCGGGATTCAAACTCAGGAACTAGGATTCCAGGTTGGCCTATGGCTTCGTTGACAGCCTGCCAGCCTTCAGCAGTGCCAGGCGACCTACAGGTTGCACCCGTGTCATTTGGACCCGGGATGGTCACCATGCAAGGAAGGAAAACCAAGAAACCGCCGACCATCCACAGATCGCCGTTTTTTTCGGTGCTGTTTTCTTTTTGTTTTGCTGTCAGCCTCTGATGCATACCATCCCATGATCGGCTGTGGGTCCAGAGGCTGCACTATCCCAGCCTAGTGTGCTGGAAGCTGAGGCAGTGTTGCCACAACCTCATTCAAGCCCCGTGATTGGCAATCAATCAATCAATAAAATTTTTAAATATTAAAAATAGCCAGACACCGGTGGATCCCATTTGTAATCCTAGCTACTCAAGAGGCTGAGGACTGTGGTTCAAATCCAACCCAGGCTGTAAAACCCATGAGACTCTTATCTCCAATAAAGCACTATAAAACCAGAAGTGGTGCGGTGGCTCTAGTGGTAGTGCGCTCGCCTTGAGCTGAAGAGTGCAGGGACAGTGCCCAAGGCCAGAGCTCAAGTCCCACGGAAAAAAAAATTGTAAAAATACTAATGAAGCTCCCCAGCTTGGCATTTGTGCATTTGTTTTTACTGTCAGGCCTAGGATTTGAACGCAGCATCTGGGTAACTGTAATGCACTGTGGGGGATGGGGAAACTCAATGTGTTTGAAGACAAGCAATTCAAGCCTGTTCGCTAGGCCTGAATTCAATCCCCAGCCCTATTAAAGTAATATTCATCCACATTTGAAATAACGGTTAATATCTACATACTTATGTTTACCGCTTATTATTTTACTTTGTATTTATTTTATTTTTTGCACTATTCATTCATTTATTTCTTATATTGACTATTATTACACTTATAACATTTATTAAATTGATTACATCTTATGAGAACTACACAGAGTAGCATATGTATTATATATCTTACTTCAGACCCAGGACATTCACAGAAATTCTATAGTAGATGATCCCATGCTTAGAAACACAGAAAGAATACAACAACCAAAGTTGAATTCATCCCTAGGCACCCCAGTGGCTCACATCTGTAATCCCAGCTACTCAAGAGGTGAGAACTGGAAGATGAAGTTTCAAAGCCAATCCAGGCAGAAAAGCCTGAGAGACGACATCTCCAATTAACTGGCAAAAAGCCAGGCTACAGGTATGGCTGAAGTGGTAGAAAATCAACCATGAACAATCAAGCTAAGAAAGAGCAAGCTCAATTCAAGTGCAGAGAGAGGGGGGTAGAGGAAGAAAGCAGAGAGAAATCCTCCAAAAACTGAGAACAAAACAACAGTACACACATCCCACCTAATTTATGGTACCAAAAAACTGAAAATAAAAAATCAAGCTTGTGCAGTTGTATAACTTTACATGAGCACATATGCTTTTAGGTACACTACAAAGTTATGTTTTAATAATATATACGTATATATATATTAAAAATGTATATATGTATATATATATATATCTTTAAATAAACTAAGAAACCAACCAATGAATAAATACTTCTGAATTAGTGCTTTAACCATGACATTATAAATTATTTCTATTAAAAGTGTATTCCAAGTTTCTTTCCTAAGAATCAATCTTTAAGAAGTTTGTTCATGCACCGGGCATCGGTGGCTCACGCCTATTATCCTAGCTACTCAGGAGGCTGATATCTGAGGATGGCGGTTCAAAGCCAACTTGGGCAGAAAAGTCCATGAGACTCTTATCTCCAATAAACCGGAAACGGTACTCTGGCTTATCTCCAATAAACCAGAAATGGCACCTTGGCTCAAGCTGTAGAGCACCTGCCCTGAGTTGAAGAGCTGAAGGCAGGTAGCCAAGTCCAGAGTTCAAGCCCCACCTCTGACAAAAAAAGAAAGAAAGAAAGAAAGAAGTTTGTTCATACAGATCATAAAATTCTAACCTTCTGAGCTTTACGAAACTTGTCTTCCTTTTCTTTCAGGGTCTTATGCTCCTTAGGCAAGTACTCCACTACTGAGCTACATCCCAGTCCCAAAGTTTTTGTTTTTCATTTTATGATTCACTTTATTCCCAAAATGCTTACAAGTACCTACTGTCCTCACAGAAGTGAGTTTTTATTCAGAAACCCAACCTTTTGTGGTATGAGGACTTCCCTAGTGTATTTTGTGGTAGGCACTGAGGAAAACTCACATGATACAATTGCAGAGAGTTTATAGTTATAGAAATAACTCTAAATAGAAATAACATCTACTGTCCCTCTAGGGAGGAATGATGTACTCATTTTCATTCTCACTCTTCATGGCAAATGGTCAAAATGGAAACACCATTGTGCTATGCTGAAATATAAGCATTTAAACCTCTTTTTTAAAAACTCTCATAAAATCAAAATGTATCAAATAAAGGCCAAGTGAACTTTAAAAAAATATGAAAAAAGCTAATGAAGCTCCCTGGCTTGGAATGTGTGCTATTTTTTGTCTGCAAGGACTGGGATTTGAACTCAGGGTCTGGGTAACTCTGTTGCACTCTGGGGAAGGGGAAGCTCTCTATGCTTGAAGATCAGAAAGTCAGGCCTCTTCCCTAGGCCTGAATTCAGGCCCCAACCATGTGAATCATCGTCCTTACATGTATTTTAAAGATAGGATTGAAATTCCAGACAGGTGCTCAGTCTATATTATGTTTGTGTGGTTATTCATTGTACTTTTTGTTTTATTCATTTATTTACTGTTTATTTTATTGACTGTGATGACACCTAACCATGTATTACATTGTTTACACCCTATCACATAGCATTTAGATTTGTAGACTTGTTCTCCATCATGCCTGACACCCCGCACTCTCACAGAAAAGGAAAACAGGTGTCACAATTGGCTTCTTATTCCAGGATGAAATTTTTGACAGGCTCTGAGATCGAGCCCCAGGTGTGGCCAAAATAGCCATACATGGATAGGCAGGTGGTAGTACACCAATAAATACATATTAGTACAGAGTGCCAGAGCTGTGTATCTAGTATTCAATGATATCTGCTATGTTCCTACCAAGTCTTAGGTAGTTATTATGCCTCCATTGAAGGAATATTATTCTTTTCATACCTAATTAACCATTAATTAAGTTCAATCAGCGTCCTAGGATTATTGCATCTAATTTGAGTCCACACAGCTGCACGAACTATTCAATCATAAGTTGGATACCATTCCATGGGAATTTCTATGCACAGGCAGGAGTCTCTTGGGATCTCCTGCCATGGTAGGTGTTAGGACCAGGATTTGAACTCAGGGACTGTGTTGCGGGGTTGGCCTATGGCTTTCCTGACAGTCCGCTAGCCTTGAGCAATGACAGGTCACCTGTGCGTGGCATCCATGTCATTCAGACCTAGGATGGTCACCGTGCAAGGAACCAAAGCCAAGAAACGGCCTACCATGTGCGGCTCATGGCTTGTTTTAGTGTCATTTTCATTTTGTTTTCCTGTCAGACACCGGGTCTTAGGATTCCAGGATTGTCTTTGGTTCTGGAGGCTGTAGCCAGGCTAGTGTGATGGAAGCTGAGACAAAGCTGTCACAATCTGAGTTCAAGAAACATGCATGGCCAAAAACAAAATTAAATTGAAAAAATTAAAACAATTAAAAAATTAAACAATTTAAAAAATTAAAAAGACAATTATTTATCTCCCTGTTTTGCAATTCGTGCCATTTTTTTGCCAGGCCTGGGATTTGAACTAAAGGTCTGGGTAAATAGCAGCACTGTTGGGCTAGGGGAAATCACACCATATTTGAAGCCAAGAAAGCCAGTCGTTTTCCCTAGGCCTGAATTCAAGCCTCAGTCCTGGAAAACACACTCCTTATATACATTTTGTTTACATTTTAAAGACAGGGTTTATACTTCCATATAGTCAGACAATATCATGTTTGGTATGGTTATTCATTTAATTTCTTGTTTTATTCATTTATTTACCATTTATTTTATTGACTCTTTTGACACCTATACCGTTTATTCCATTGTTTACTTCCTATCACATAGCATCTAGATTTGTAGATGTATTCACTATCATGCCTGACACCCAGGACTCTCTCAGAAAAGGAAAACATGTGTCACACTCGGCTTCTTACTCCAAGATTAAATTTTTGGCACTGCTGGGATCCGAACTCCGGGCTTAGCAGGCCCAATTCATGAATGGGTAAGGGTGAACACGGCAGCCTCTAGCCAATGAAGCTGTGAGGTGGTTCCCAGGCACTGAGATGGAGCCCCAAGTTTGGCCAAAACAGTGATACATGGATTGGCAGATGGTGGTATACAATTAATACGTATTTGTAAAGAGTGCCAGAGCCATCTATCTGACTGAATGACGGCTCCTACATTCCTACCAACTCCTAGGTATTTATTATACTGTCTTTGAAGTAATATTATTCTTTCCAGCCTTAATAAACTATCTATTAAAACCAATCAGCATCCTAGGATTATTACATCCCCTTTTAGACTCGACTGATGCACGAACTACTCTTTCAATCAGTATTCCTATGCATAGGAACGAGTCTCTTGTGATGTCCTGCCATTGGTAGGTATCAGGACTTAGGTTTTTAACACAGGGCCTATGTTGACAGGTTGGCCTATGGCTTCCCTGGTGACCCACAAGCCTTCAGGAATAGCAGTATAGCAGTTCAGATCCACTTTGCAGCCGTGTCATTCAGACTCAGGATGGTCACCCTGCAAAGAAAAAAATAACATAAAACACCCAGGCCTCTGCAGCTCTCTAGTTTTTGTGCTGTCCCACTTTTTTTTTTTCTTCCTGCAAGCCCTCTGGGCCTAGGATCCCAGGATCGACCATGGGTGAGAGGCTGTAGTCCAGTCTAAGGCAATCAGAGTTGAGGTATATTTGCCACAACCTGAGTTCAAGCTCCATGGTTGGCAAAAAAAATAGAATAAATTAAAAATTAATTAATTATTTAACTAAATTGAAAAAAATCCCCCTGGTTTGCAATTTCTGCCAGTTTTCTTTCCTAGCCTGGGATTTGAACTCAGGATCTTGGTAAATCTGTAGCAATGTGAGGGAAGGTGCAGAGTTTCTACTACTTGAGTTCAAATCCTGTGCCAAGCCAAAAACAAAAAATTAAGTCACTGACCTCAGCTGGGGTTGGGGGGATAGCTGTGGAGGTGGGAGGGAAGGGATGGCAAGGGGAAAACAAGGAGGAGGCAACAATGCTCAATAGTAAATGTACTCATTACTTTGCTCATGTAACTGTAACCCCTCTATAAAACATTTTTACAACAAAAAATGCACAAAAAAGGAAACAATTTAGAGCTCAGAGAAGCACTTTGCAGGTAAGGGAAGGATGTCTGAATAGATACACAAAATTATACACTGCTGTTTTTAAAATGTTCAGTATGGAACTGAATAAACATAACTGCTTCCATTAAAAATAATTAAGTCACTGTATTGGAACTGGGGCTAGTATTTCTGCCACTGCTGGGATTTGATCTCACCATCCGGGTAACTGTTTTGCACCGTAGATGAAGGGGAAGCTCACTGTCCTTGAGGGAAAGAAATTCAGGGTAGAGTTCCCAGGGCCTGAATTAAGTCCCTATAATGGAAAAAAATATTCATGTACATGTGTAATATATGTTACGTATTACATGTGTATGTTTATTACAAACTATGATTTTTTTATTATTGATTTTGTATTTCTGTATTTCTATATTTTATTCATTTACTTATTGTTTATTGTATTAGTATATTATACACATAATATTTATTACATTTTGCACATCTATTATAAAATTATACACAATAATTTAGGTCATTGACTCATTTTTCATTAATACTTTATTAAGTGTTGAAACATGATACATGATTAAATGGAGGCATTTGTCACAGTCTTCACATGTTTAGAGTCTCTCCCACATATGAGCTTTGTCTTGTTTATCTTTAACACCTTCCTATAGGGATTTCTTTAGATGAATTATACTCAGAAGCCTTTCCTTGAGGATAGGCAAGTTGAGGGATAATATTGTAAGGGTGGGACTGGGAATGTGGCTTAGTGGTAGAGAGCTTGCTCAGCATGCATGAATGCCAGGGTTTGAATCCTCAGTGCCATATACTCAGAAAAAGCCAGAAGCTGTGGAGTGCTCAAGTGGTAGAGCGCTAGCCTTGAGAAAAAGAAGCACGGAGACAGTACCCAGGCCCTTAGTTCAATCCCTGCACTGGCAAAAACAATAGGCCAGATGCCAGCTTCTCACACGTGGAACCCTACTACTCAGGAGGCTGAGATCTGAAGACCACAGTTCAAAGACAGCCTGGGCAAGGAAAGCCTGTTAGCCTCTTATCACCAATGAACCACCAAAAGACCCCATGTGGTGTTGTGGCTCAAGTGGTAGAGAGTTCACCTTGAGATGAAGGGCTCAGGAACAGTGCCCAGGCTTCAGTTTGAGACACACAATGGGAAAAAAGTGAGGGTTAAACAAATTACTTATCCTATTTGCTAATTAGGAGAACATTCTCTGGAAAATGAACGCTGACACTGATGTACACCAGAATTGGAGTCAGAGCTCAAGGTTCAAGTTCAGCAGATCCATATGCCCAGCCTCTCAGACTCTAGCATTATAACCTTGTGTCCTACAGGGTTCTGAAAGGTCCATTGTTGAAAGGCTTAATATGCTCCCCAAGCCCTTTGTGATAAGCAGTTGACTTGTATTGTCAATGTCATTACAGTTCTGACCTAGCAGAGCACCAGTAGCTAAGGCCCATCACCCTTGTTGAGGAGGCTGAGGTCTGAGGATCACAAGGTGAAGCCAGCCAGGGCAGAAAAGTCTATGACCCTCTGACATCCACTTCTGAAAGGGCAGATGTTCAAGAGCTTCCTGGGTTTCCCTTGGTGATGTTAAGTTACTTGTACTTGAGTTGAACTCAAGGCCTGGGCACTGTCTCTAGCACTCTACTACTTGAGCCACAGCACCAATTCTGGCTTTTTCTCTGCATGTGCTACAGAGGGATCAAACCCTCTGTAGGGCTTCTTGCATGGCAGGGAAAAGCACTCCCTCACTAATCCACATTCCCAGCCCTCTCATCTTTTTCTTAATGGTAGTTTCTACATAAGTATGCTATCATTTTACATCCCCCAAGTTTAATTTTCTGAATACGGGTTATTTCAAAAACCCTGATCTTCTCTTCCCCTGCCTAATTTGTGACTGTTCCTGCCTTGGCCTCATAATAAAATGTAAATAAAAGCTGCTGAGATCTTAAGTGTGCACCATATAAGGACACAGTCCTGGAACTGTGGAAGAGAAAAGCCATGGGCCTGAAAAGAAGAGAACGATGTAGTATGTACAACAAACCTATCTGAAAAATAAATCTGTACATAAAAGGAGAAGCATTGCATACAATCTGTTTTCTCTCAGGGAGGTAATCTGCACACATAAGTAGGTAGGACACTAATACATAAACTTGGCCTTCTCTTTTTGAATTTTTTTGGTGGCCATATCAAGGCTTAAACTCAGGGCCCTATGTGTTCCTCAGCTGTTTTGCTCAAGGCTGAGACTCTACCACTGCCACAGCTCCACTTCTAGCCATCTGGGTTAATTGGACATATGCGCCTGCCAGGTTTTCCTGCCTGGTCTGGCTTGTATCTCCTGCTCGACTTTCTTTCTCAAAGCTGGAGCTCTACCCTCTGGGCCACTGATACACTTCTGGTTTTCTGGTGGTTTATTGGAAATAAGAGTCTCGCAGACTTTCCTGCTCGGGCTGGCTTTGAACAGAGATCTCCTGAGGAGACTTCAAGTGGCTTTTCTCAGGGATTCGCCGAGGATCTGCTCCACACAAATCCTTAGTCTAAATCTCGAGAGGTAGTAGAGAAAAAAGGAAACATGAAGATGCTTCTATTATTTTCTAGATACTTCAGGTTGGAGACACAAAACACTGAAAATTATTAGATAATTTTATAGGCAGACAGTATGAGGATCGTTCCAGGTTTTGGTCCTCTCGTGCTGAGACAGTAAATTCACTGCAGCTCAATGCTAAGTGACTGAACTGGCATGTCCTGTGGACATTTACTGCCAAAATCATGTGACACTCATTTCTCACTTTTGGCTTCAAACCTGTGAGTAGAGGAGAAGAGGAGGAGAGAAAATCCTTCTCAGAGAAAGCACCTATAAAGAACATTGGGTAGTTTACTTATAAATTCAAGACATTGGAATGATGCTGTTAAGTGGTCAGATTGTCCAGATTGAAAAATGAAGAAGAAAAGAAAGGCCGGTGCCAGTGGCTGCTGACTGTAATCCCAGCTCCTCAGGAGGCTGAGATGTAGAGAATCTGAGTTTGAATCCAACCAGCATAGGAAAGTCCATGACACTGTTATTTCTAAGAGATCACAGAAAACCCAGAAGTGGGGCTGTTGCTCAAGGTTAATGCACTACTCTTGAGCAAAAGTAACTCAGGGACAACACCTATGCTCATAGTTCAACCCCAGGACCTACTTCCATGTCTTTGTGTATGTGTGTATGTATTTCTATAGGTGAAACTCCAGAGTAGCTATGATAAAAGGCATCAAGCTAGAAATTTTTTCAATACAATGATTTCATAACACAGAGACTGCTTTCATGACAGTGCATGTTCCTGGACTCCCCTCACAGTTCCCAGTGCAGCCTGAGGGTTTCTCTGCCTCCCAGGCCTGCTGGAAGAACGCTCTCTCATTGTCTGAACAAGCAGACAAAAGGCCTCAGTCCTCTACAGCTGTGTAATAAGCAACTCCATCTGGGCCAATTATTGAGGATTGAGTGTGGATGGGCTCTGAAGGTCAGGACAAAAAGACCTCTTTGTACCCCAAGCTATCTCTCTCCCCAGTGGTCCATTTTCACAGGAAGCCTTCATTTTTGCCACCTCCGGTGGCAGGCCAAGTTCCTAGCACTTATCCTGCCTTTGTGAGACTATATTCTGGTGTTCACATACAGTGCTCAAAATAATTCAGGAGTCCTTTTGGCAGATAACTAGGGCACTTAACCTCAAGAAATGTTTCATTGAGGGTGCTGATGGGCCTATGATGCCTCTGCTAGGTTTCCTGAAGCTTTGGAAATCCAAGCACATGTCTGATCTCACCATGCTTCTTGTCATCTAGGCCTGCTGAAGCACATCAGGTTTTGAAACCTTTGACCTCTCCAAGGTGAGCTCTGGGTGGCAAGGTTTTGGGGATGAACACAGGACTTCGGTGCTGACCATGAGCTCAGTGCAGGAGCCCAGTGCTTTACCAATTTGTGTCACAGCTTTACTACTAGTCTGTGTGTGTGTGTGTGTGTGTGTGTGTGTGTGTGTGCATGCGTGTGTGCACACATACACCAGTCCTGGAGCTTGAACTCAGAACCTGAGCACTGTACATAATTTCTCTTGTACAAGAATAGCCCTCTCCCACTTGAGCCACAGAGCCACTTCAGGCTTTTTTCTAGTGATGTGTTCCTGAGAAATCAAGTCCAGAGTTTCATAGATGCAAAGCACTCTACCCCAAGGCACATTCCCAGCCCTCTACTTCATGTTTGTTATTTTGTTTCTTTTTTATTGTTGTTGCTTGTAGGAGTTGAAGTCTGGGCCTGGGTGCTGTCCCTCAAGTCTTGTGCCTCTACTACTTGAGCCAAAGCACCATTTCAGGTTTTCTCATGGTTCATTGGAGCTAAATGTCTCAAA
This sequence comes from Dipodomys spectabilis, assembly GCF_019054845.1. Taxonomy (NCBI): domain Eukaryota; kingdom Metazoa; phylum Chordata; class Mammalia; order Rodentia; family Heteromyidae; genus Dipodomys; species Dipodomys spectabilis. The sequence goes on along the minus strand of NW_024871165.1, from coordinate 616,218 downwards.
GACTTTCCTGCCCAAGCTAGCTTTGAACCATGATCTTCAGATCTCATCCTCCTGAGGAGCTAGGATGACAAGCATGGGTGACAAGCATCCAGCTTCCACTTCAGGTTTCTTAGTGGTGAATTGGAGATAATAGTCTCATGGGACCTTTTGTGTCTGGCATAGTTTGGAAGCCAGATCCTCAGATCTCAGCTTCCTGAAAAGGCAGGCTGGCAGACCTCAGCTATAGACCCCAAGGCTGTGGCACTCTACTGCAAGGGGGTCCTTGTCTCCACGTGGTGGAGTGCTAACCATGTGCCCAAGAAGTAAGGGTCAGTGCCTATGATGCCAGTTCAAGGATCATGATTGAGAAAAAAACAAAACAAAACAATTGTCTGCAGTAGACAACTCACCCACTCTTCAGTAATACATAATTTTGTCCCTGCCATGGGGACATATCTGCATCTCCATATTCTTGTCTGCATAATCATCTCAGTTGTGTAGCTCTTACAAGGACCATATGAAAGAATGCACTCTGTGAAGGACAGAGCAGATAGCACTCTTTGAAGGACTCAGCACACAGTGTCATGTGAAGACTCATCACCCAGCATCCAATGCAAGACTCAGCACACTGCACCCTGTGAAGGACTCAGAACACAGCACCCTGTGCCAGACTCAGCACAGAGCACCCTATGAAGGACTCAGAACATAGTTCTATTCCACAAGCTGTCATTGGAATTAGGTTGCTTTCATCAGTATCACCATTCTTTGAGGAACATTTCACAAATTACACAAGTTAACTTCTAATGGTTTAGTGGGGGTGTTATTTTTGGGGGGGAGGAGGGAAGGCTACCCATAGGACTTGAACTCAATGCATGGGGATACTGTTCTAATAACATTTGCTCAAGGCTAAGGCTCTACTACTTAAAGCCACATCTCCAAGAGTCTCACATACTACCTACCAGGGCTTGGTTTTAAAGCTCCCAAGCAGCCAGGATGATGGGGATAAGCCAGCAGCATATGCTTCTGTGGAACTGGGTTGCAGCTGTTTACATATGCCTAAGTCAGGTTAGGTGGCAACTGTCAGTGCCAGACTTCTAGCTTGTTCTGTGATGTGGTATTTGAAGTCCTGTCCTTCTATAATTGCAGTTAGAACATTCTACCTTTTTTTGGTGGCAGTGCTGGGGCTTGAGTAAGGGCTTAGACAGTGTCCCTAAGCATTTGTGCTCAAGGCTAGCACTCAATTGATTGAAAGACAGCAGAACTTTCAGGTTTTCTGCTTATGTGGCACTGAGGAATGAAACCCAGGACTTCGTGCTTACTAGGCGAGATCTCAATCACTGAGCCCCAGGAGTAAAGGAGGTATAAATAGATAGATTGTTGTATATATAAATAATATATATACAAAAGAGAGATGTCTATATTATTACATTATCGATAACATTATTAGCAATTACTAGGTATTAAATTATATCTCCATTTAATGATGTGTTCCAGTTAACATTTAATTAAGCATTAATTAATACTCAATATCCTGGTATTGTTTATCACATATGTACATACATCTATGCATATAATTAAATATTTTATAGAATGAGACAGATGTCTATATATTATTAAATTTAGCATCATGTGCTACTACGAATTATTAGGTATTTATGTCTCTATGCAATTTTTATTCTGTTAATAAAATAAGTTTACTTAATAAAGTATTAAGTAAACTTAATCCATGTCCTATAATTACTGCATCTAATTTTATCCTAGAATGATTCATTACTAATTCAATCTGTTTATTATTTATTGTAGTGACAATTCTTCCACCTATGACATTTTTTTACCTTTGTGACATCCTATTTACATAGCATATTGATTTTCATCCGAATTATATATCCTACCTTACACTGAGCACTTTCAAAGAAAAGAAAATCATGTGTCACGCTGGGTTTCCCACTCCACGATTACATTTTTGGCAGTGCTGGGATCTAAACTCAGGGCCTAGAAGGCTCAATTCATTTATGGGTGGCTGCCAGCACAGCAGCCTCTAGCTAATTCAGCTACCAGGTTGTTCCCAGGCCCTGAGATCGAGCCCCATATATTGACTCCATATTGTGCTTAGTGTAGCTATTCATTTTTTTGTTTCATTCATTTATTTACCATTTATTTTATTGATTGTTCTTACACTTGGACTATTTATTACGTTTATTACATAGGATAGACTTGCCTATGTATGAAACTTCACACCTGACTTCCAGGACTTTCACAGCAAAGGAAAACCTGTGTCACCATGGGCTTCTTACTCCATGAGTCAATTTTTGTGAGTGCTGGCATCTGAACTCACAACCTACAAGGCCTAATTCATGAATGGGTGAGTGTCAGTACGCCAGCCTGGGGCATATTGAGCTGACAAGCAGTTTCCAGCACCTGAGATCAAGCCCCAGGGGTTGACAAAATAAGAACAGATTGACATGCAGATGGTAGTACACAAATAAATATAGATCTTTATAGAGTGCCAGAGATGTCTATACATTATTCAGTTAAATAGGCTACATTCCTACCAATATTTGGGTATTTTTAATGCCTCCATGTAATTTATATTATTGTTTTCATCCTTAATGAATTGTTAATTAAATCAACCACTGTCCAGAAACTATTGTGTCCATGTAATTAATAGTATTCTTTTAATGTGTCAAAAATATTCATTAAAATCCATCGGCCTCCTAAAATAACTCTAATTTTATAGTGTCATTCAGGAACAACTTATTCAACCTTGACATTCATACCCTTCCATCAGTATTCCTATGAATAGGAACGAGATTATTAGGATCTCCCGCCATTTGTAGGGGTCAGGACCCGGCTTTGAACCCAGGGCCTATGTTGCCGTGTTGGCCTATGGCTTCCCCGGTAGCCCTCCAGCCTTCAGCAATGCCAGGTTTCCAACACTTTTCTGCCGTGTCATTCAGACCCACGAAGTTCACCTTGCAAAGAAAACAAATGAGGAACTAAGTTTAAGCCCCGTGCCTGCCTCCCCACCCACAAAAGTTAAGGTCCTGGCTTGGAATTTGGGACATTTTATCTGCCATACCTAGGATTTGAAATCAGGGACTGGGTAACTCTATTTTGCTGTGGGTGAACTGGACGCTCACCCTCCTTGAATAAGAGAAAGTCAAGAGCATTTCCCAGGGCATGAATTCTAGACCCAGGACTGGAAAAATAATATTTATATGCATTTATAATGTACATTTTATATATATATATATATATATATGTATGTATTTGCATAGGTATTACATATTGTACCTAGTAAACAATATTTTCACAGACAGCAGAATAGGTCAATATTGGCTTCTTACTCCACCTATTGTCTTTGGCAATGCTGGGATTTGAACTCAGGGCCTGAAATACCCAATTCATCAAGGGATCAATGTAAGCACATAAGCCTCAAACAAATTCACTGCCAGGGAGTTCCCAGGACCTAAGTTTAACCTCCAGGAGTGGCCAATGTATAAATAGATAGATGCCTAAATTGCTGCAAATACATATGTATGCATGGAGAGTGAGAGAGAAAGAGAGATGTATATGTATATTCCAGTGTATATGTAAATATATAAATATATTTATAGAATGTGAGATGTCTATATATCATTAAATTACATGTAATATATTACTAATAATTATTAGGTATTAAATTATGCCCTCATTTAATGATGTATCATGGTTTAAGGCACAATAAAGTGCTTCCTTGTGAAAAAGGAGCTCAGGGACAATGTCTAAGCTCACAGTTCAAGCCTCAGGACCTGTACCAAAAAAAAAAAAAATAGAGCCAGTAACTCCATGTATCTGTGTATGTGTGAATGTATTTCTATCGGTGAACATCCAAAGTCGCTATGAAGAAAGACACCTAGTAGGAAATTTGCTTTGAATAGAAGGATTTCATAGCACAGAGGGTGCTTTCAAGACAATACATGTTCCAGGACTCCCCTTCCTGTTCCCAGTGTAGCCTGAGGGTTTCTCCACACCCCAGGTTGCTGGAGGAAGTCTGCCTCTTGGTTGGAACAGGCAGACAAAAGTCCTCACTCCTGTACAGCTCAGTAACAAACAACTCTATCCGGGCGAACTAGTGATGATGAGTGTGGGCAGGCCCTGAAGACCAGGAGAAAAAGCCGTCTTTGTACCCCAAGATATCTCTCTCCCCAGTGCTCTGGTTTGACAGGAAGCTTTCATTTGTGCCACCTCCCATGGCAGGCCAAGTTCCCTGCACTTATCCTGTCTTTGTTAGACTATGTTCCAGTGTTGAAACAAACTGCTACAATTAATTCAAGATTTCTTCTGGCAGACAACAACTAGGGAGCTGAACCTAATGCAAAGATTCTTTATTCTTTATTGGCAACAGTGCCTCCCTAGGTTTTTGGAAGTTTGCTACATCTAAGCACATTTGCAAAATGACAATTTTCCCTGTTATGTAGGGCTGGTGAAGCTTATCAGGTTTGGAAACCTTTGACCTCTCCTAGTTGGGCCTTGGGTGGCTAGGTTTCCAGGTTGAACACAGGGCCTGAGTACTGACCATGAGCTGAGAAGGTTAGTGTGTAGTAGGAAGACCCCTACTCAGGCAGGCAAACCCACCTAGTTGTCTGGAGTGACAGAGCTCACCACAACAAAGTTGTTAACAAAGAAGCAACTTTATTGAGAAGTTTCCTACACTGACTGGCCAGGACCACAGCACAGGCTCAAGAGCTGATACTGCCACCCTGAGCAGTCTCCATTCTTTGGTTTGCAAAGGCAAAATCCATGAGGTTGAGCCTGGTCATGCACAGGTGACCAATGGGATCATACCACACAAAAGGATTGCATGGTCATACCAGACCACACACAGGTGGCCGATAGGCAGAGTTTACTGTAAGCATGTATGAAAGGCAGGGTTTACCACCATAAGCACGAGGTGTCAGGTAGTTGGAGCCAGATAACAACCTATCAGTTTTATGGGTCAGTCTTTAACTCAACAGTCAAGGTGAGTTAGGTTGTTAAGGGGAGGGGCACCTAGAGGCATTCTTTCCATTCCAGGAACAGGCTGGTTGGAGCCAAGGTCTAGTTGACCTTGTTTAAAGTTTTGTTTTCTAAAATCCCCAAAACAAAGGCATAGCCTGGAAAATAGCTGTACCAGCTCAAGTCTCCTCTAAGGGCCTAATTCCCAGTGCTTTACCCTTTGATGTCACAGTTTCACTTCTGGTATCTGTGTGTGTGTGGGGGGGGGGGGGTAATTTGTGTGTATATACCAGTCCTGGAGCTTGAACTCAGGACCTGTGCACTGTACCTGAGTTTCTCCTTTACAAGGATAGCACTCTACCACTTGAGCCACAGAGCCACTTCAGGCTTTTTTTTCTAGTGATGTGCCACTGAGGATTCAAAGCCAGGGTTTCATACATGCAAAGCACTCTACCCCTAAGACCCATTCCCAGCACTGTACTTCAGGGTTCTTTCTTTCTTTTCTTGTAAGTTGGAGGAGTTGAAGTCTGGGCCTGGGTGCTGTCACTCAGCTCTTCAGGTCAAGTGGACAGCTCTACCACTTGAGCTACAGAGCCCATTCAGGTTTTCTGGTGGTTCATTGGCAATAACCATTTCAAGGAATCTCCTGCTCAGGCTGGCTTTGGACCGTGATGCTGAGCTTTCAGCCTGCTGAGTAAGTAGCTAGGATGATGGGCATGAGTCACCGGCACCCAGCTTCCACTTCAAGTTTCTAAGTGGTGAATAGGAGATGAGAGTGTCAAGGGACCTTTTCTGTGGGTAGTTTTGAACCCAGATCCTCAGCTTCCTGAGCAGGCAGGATGATAGACCTCAGCTAAAGACACCTAACCAGTGACACTTTGCTGCAAGGAGGTCCTTGGCTCCACGTGGTAGAGTACTAGCCATGAGCATAAGAGGAAAATCAGAGTCTAGGCTCTGAGTTCAAGGATCATGATGGAGAAAACTAAACCAAAACAATTGTCTGCAGGAGTCAAGTCAGTAGAGTTCAGTACATTCATAAATTTGGCCCTGCCTTGGGAAATATCTGTGCCTCAAGTTTCTCATCTGCACAATCATCTTACTTGTGGAGTTCTAACAAGGATCAGATGAAAGAATACACCCTGTGAAGGACTCAGCACACAGCACCCCGTGAAGGACCTAGTACCCCAGGAAGGACTCATCGTATAGCTGTATCCCACAAGCTGTCATTAGAATTAGGATGCTTTCATCAGTATCACCATTCCTTCAGAAACATGTCAGGAACCACACAAGTTCACATCTAATAGTTTAGATGGGTGGTTAGTCTGGGGGGGGGGGTGGCGGGGAAGCGGGAGGAAGGGTCATCAGACTCAGGGATTGCACTCATAGGTTATGGGTACTGTCCTAAGATCTTTTCCTCAAGGCTACAGCTCTACCACTTTGAGCCACAGCTCAGAGTCTCACAGACTTCCTGACAGGGCTGAGTTTTCAACCCACCAGTGTCAGATCTCATCCCCTGAGCAGCTAGATATGAGCCTGCAGCGTCTGGTTGGATGGAGTTGGTTTGCAGCTGTTAACCTCTGGCTGTCAGGATAGATGGCAGCAGTCATCTTCAGATTCCCTGCTTGCTCTATCATGAAGTATTTAAAGTCCTGGCCTTGTACAGTTGCAGTTCGAACATTCTAACTTTTCTTTGGTGCTTGAGTGACAGCACCACTTCCGGCTTTTTCTGTGCATGTGATAGTGTGGAAACAGATCCAGGGCTTCATACATACTAGGTAAGCATTCTACCACTGAGCTCCAGGAGTGACAAGTGTAGAAATAGATATATAGCTTATATACATACACACATGTATATATGTATGTATAAAATAAGAAAGATATCTGTATATTATTAAATTACATATACTATATTACTACCAATTATCCATAATTAAATTATTCCTTCCTTTATTTTTAATTGTTGAAAATATAATTAAATATTAATTGAAAAATAGTCAATGTACTATGATTATTGTTTACAATTTTAATATAATCATATACTAGCTACTAATGTAATTGTTACTTTTACAACATTCCATTCATATGGATGTATGTCAGAATGCGTTTCTTAGGATCTCCCACCATTTGTAGATGGTGGTCCCGGGATTTGAACCCTGGGCATACGTTGCTGGTTTGGGCTATGGCTTGCCTGATAGCCCACCAAACTTCAGCAGTGTAAGGTCACATACTCTTTCTGGGCCCTTTCATTTAGACCCAGGATGGTCACAATGCAAAGGAAAAAACAAAGTAAAACCGCCTTCTGGAACTTCCCAGTTTTAGCCTTATTCTTTTTTCCCCCCTCTCTCTTTCTTTCTTTCTTTTTTTTTGTTGGTTGTGGGGCCAGAAATGTGGGCCTGGACACTGTTCCTCAACTATTTACTCAAGACTAGTGTTCTACCACTTGAGCCATAGCACCAATTCCAGCTTTTTTCTGCTTATGTGGTGCTGAGGAATGAAGCCCAGGGCCTTATGCATTCAAGACAAGCCTCTACTACTGAGCCACCTTCCCTACCTTTCTCCTTTTTTTTTTAATCAGTCCCGAGATTGGAACTCGGGTCCTAAGATCTCAGGATGGGCTGTGGGTCCATTCGCTGCACCCCAGCTTAGGGTGATCGAAGCTGAGGCAGAATTGACACAAGCTGAGTTCAAGCCCGGGGCCTGGACAAAATAAATTAATGCCGTGACTTGGAATTGCTCCATTTTTCTGGCAGGCCTGGGATTTGAACTCAGGGTCTGGGTAACTCTGTGACACTGTGGGGGAGGGGAAGCTCACTGTTGTTGAAGACAAGAATTTCAGACCAGTTTCCAGGCCTGAATTTAAGCGGTAGCATTGGAAAATATAATATTCATTTTTGTGATCTTTTTACATACATGGGCTTACACCATATGACATTTATTACCCTTATTTATTCATTATTTATTTTACTTAGTATTATTACATATATAACATTTATTTCATTTATTGCATCTTATCACATGGATATATTAGCATATGGATTATACTTCATACTGAGACCCAGGATTTTTACAGAGAAGGAAAAAAAATGTGTCAAAGTAGGCAGGATGACAGATATCAGCCACAGATGCCTAGACTGTAACACTTTTGTATGGGTTCCTTGGGTCCCCTTGGTAGGGTCCTAGCCATGAGCCCTACAGGGAAGGGACAACGGCTAGGCCCTGAGTTCAAGGTTCATGACCGAGGAAAATAAACCAAAGCAATTGTCTGCAGGAGAAAACTCACTAGAGTTCAGTACATACATCATTTCGGCCCTGACATGGGGTCATATCTGAGCCTCAAGGTTCTCATTTGCACAATAATCTGTGGAGCTCTTACAAGGACCAGATGCAAGAATGCACTCAGTACAGCATTCCTCATATAAGACTCATGACATAGCTGTATCCCACATGCTGTCATTAGAATTAGGGTGCTTTCATCAGGTCACCAAACTACTCAAAGTTCACATCTAATGATTTAGAGGGGTGGGTTTTTGTGGGGGGGCGGGGAGTCAGCCACGGGGATTCCACTGAAAGTTTGGGGGTACTGTTTTAAGATCTTTTACTCAAGGCTAGAGCTCTACCACTTTGAGCCACAGCTCAGAGTTTTGCAGACTTCCTGTCAGGGCTGGATTTTAAAACCACCAGTGTCTGATCTCAGCCCCCAGTATCTTGGATGACAGGGCTGAGCCAGCCAGAAGCATCTGGTTCTGTGTAGCTGGGTTGCAAGCAATTTACCTCTGGCTAAATCAGGTTAGATTACAGCTCTCAGCACCAGACTCCTAGCTTGCTCTGTGATGATGTATTTGCAGTCCTATCCTTATATTTTTGCAGTCAGAACATTCTATCATTTTGTTTTGGTGCCAGTTCTGAATCTTGAGTAAGTGTCTAGACACGGTCCCTAAACTTTTATGCTCAAACCTAGTACACGACTGCTTGAGCAACAGCATGACTTCTGGATTTTTCTGTGCAACTGGTAGTGAGGAATGGAACCCAGGGCTTTGTACATACTCGGTGAGCATTCTATCACTGAGCCCCAGAAGTGACAAGTGTATAAACAGATAAATGTGTAGATTTGTAGATGTAGATAGATAGATAGATGTATATGTATAAAACAAAAGAGATATCTGTATATTATGAAACTGCATATAGGATATTACTACCAATTTTTGGCAATTAAATTATTCCTTCCTGTTTTAAGTATCATGATTGAATACATAATAAAGTATTAATTTGAAAATTGGTCAATGTAGAATAATTGTTGTGTATAATTTTAGAATATAAACATACGCTAATTACTAATTTAAATGTTACTTTTATAACATTCCATTTGTACGGATGTATATCAGAATGCGTTTCTTAGAACCTCCCACCATTCATTAGTGGCAGTTCTAAGATTCGACCTCCAGGCCTAAGTTGCTGGTTTCAGCTATGGCTTCCCTAATAGCCCACGAAACATTAGCAATGCAACATCATGTACGCATTCTGGGGCTTTTCATTTAGACCCAGGATGGTCACAGTACAAAGGAAAAAAAAAGTAAAACCACCTTCTTGAACTTCTCAGTTTTATCCTTTTCCATTTTATTTATTTATTTTTTTGCCAGCTCCGAAATTTGAAGTAGGGTGGTAGGATCCAATGATCAGCTGTGGCAGAGATGCGAAGACCTGAGTTCAAGCCCTGTGATAGGCCAAAAAAAAGTAATAATAACAATAAGACCCTGGCTAGGAAATTGCACCATTTTTCTAGCAGGCCTGGGATTTGAACTCAAGGTCTGGGTAACTCTGTGACACTGTGTGTGAAGGGAAAAGCTCACTGTCCTTGAAGACAAGAAATTCATGGGGCTGGGAAGGTGGCTCAGTGGTAGAGTGCTTGCCTTGCATGCATGAGGCCCTGGGTTCAATTCCTCAGAACCACATAAGCAGAAAAAGCTAGAAGTGGCACTGTAGCTCAAGTGGTAGAGCGCTCCCCTTGAGCTGAAGAGCTGAGGGACAGTGCCCAGGCCCAGAGTTAAGGCACCATGACTGGCAAAAAAAAAAAAGAAAGAAAGAAAAAAGAAATTCAGACCAGTTCCCAGGGCCTGAATTGAAGCCCCAGCACTGGAAAAAATAATCTTCATATATATGAGATCTATTTCATATATGGGTTCTACTGCATATGACATTTATTACCCTTATTTATTTAGTATTATTACACATATAACATTTCTTTTATTGCATCATATTTCATAGGATATATTTGCATATGGATTATACATCGTATTGAGACCCAGGACTTTCACAGAGAAGGAAAAATGTGTCAAATTGGCTTCTTATTCCACAAATAAATTTTTGGCCATGCTGAGATTTCAACTCACCTACAATGCCCAATCCATAAATTGGGAACAGTCTTAGCACACCAGCCTCCGCCAAACTGAGAATCCAGGAAATCCTGAGCACCTGTAATCAAGCCACAGTAGTGCCCAATAAATAGATGTGTAGATTGATATTTTATATATATATATATATATATATATATATATATATATATATATACATACATTCATATATACCTGCATATATATGTATATATATATATATACACACACACATACAAAGAAAGAATGTGAGGATATTATTAAATTATATATATACATTATTACCAATTATTAGTTACTAAATTATGACTCCATTTAATGAAGTATCATGGTTGAATACTTATAAAAGCATTAATTAAAAATTAGTCAATATCCTTAATCATACCATGGTGCTAGAATGAAGACATAAATCCAACAATTTTTGTGTGGCATTCTAAAATAGAATCATGAATTAACTGCAAATTGAATTATTACTTTTATTACATTCCATTAGCATTCACATGAACAGGAATGAGTTCATCAGGATCTCCCTCCATTTGTGGTTGGTAGTCATAGCATTCGAATCCCAGGCCTGGGTAGATTACTTTGAATGCAAACCATTGGAATGACACCGTGAAGATTTCAGATTGTCACAATTAAAAAAAAGAACAAGAAGAAAAGAAAGCCAGGTGTCAGTGGCTCCTGCCTATAACCCTAACTCTTCCTGAGGCTGAGATGTAGAGAATGCCAATTTGAATTCATCCGGGGCAGGAAAGTCCACAACACTCTTCTTTCTAAGAGATCACAGAGGAAAAGAAACAAAACCATGAGTGGGGCTGCGGCTGAAGGGCAGAGTGCTATCCTTGAGCAAAAGGAGCTCAGGGACAGGGCCTAGGCTCATAGTACAATCCTGGACCTGCCTCACCCCCCCCCCCCAAAAGGAGGCAGTAACTCCATGTCTCTGTGTATGGATGGATGATGTAGGGATGATGGGCATTCAGCAGGTTGCCCATGTCCACCCCCCTAATCTGGGCAAGTCCTCAGAGAGTCCTAAGTCTGAGCCAGCAGCTTGAAAAAAGCATCCTTCTCTGCCATTTAATAACTCAAGCCCCGCGGGCTTTGCCTGGGCTGTGCAACAAGTGCCTTATGTTCTGCTGAGATGTCCCATCGGGACATCTAGCAGCCAGCCACTGCCTCCAGGAAGACCACAGTTCCTAGGCTGTAGGAGGTGTCACAGGTTCTGGCTCCATATTCTCTATCCCTCTGTAGAATATGTGAGCCTCCTCCTCTGGGGTCTGGTGGCTATCCCTCATTCACCATTCCTCATTGCCGAGTCACAGACTGGTCACAAATCTTGGCAAAGATATGAAATAGCCAGCGATTTCTGCACCAAAAGGGGTAAGCCAATAAATCCCACCCACATAGTTCCTGTCAGAAGTGAGCCTTGGGCTGTGAATGTGGCTTAGTGGGGTAGAGTGCTTACCTAGCATGCATGAAGCCCTGGGTTTGATTCCTCAGGATCACAGAAACAGAAAAAGCCAAAAGTGGCACTGTGGCTTAAGTGATGAGTGCTAGCTTTGACCAAAAGAAACTCAGGAACATGCCCAGACTCTGAGTTCAAGCCCCAAGACTGGCAAAAAAGTGAGCCTGGTGAGACATATTCTTCTAGTACTCATAGGAGGGCTAAGGTTAGAGGTAAGAGGTAGGGTAGAGGACAGTTGCTGGTGGTTCACCCCTGTAATCTTAGCTACTCAGGAGGCTGAGATCTGAGGATCACAATTGCAAGCAGGAAAGTCTATATAAGACACTTTTCTCCAATTAAACACCCAAAAGTCCGAAGCAGAGCTGTGGTTCAAGGAATAGAGTGCTAGCCTTGACCACAAAACCTCAGAGATAGCATCCAGGCCATGAATTCAAACCCCAGGACTGGCACACACACACACACACACACAAACACACACACACACGCACACACACAAAGCCAGAACATTTGCCAGTCAGCCTGCACAAGTTCCATCTCTAGCAACTCAATATTAAAAAAAAGAGAGAGAGAAGGGAAGGAAAGACTTGCTCCTGGAGGTGATATAACCAGTGCCAAAATTCCAGTGGAGTTCTAAGATGTGGAACAATATAGAGAGTCGCATGTACAAAGTCTCCTAAGGTGTGGTGTAGAATAGGTGGTGTGGGTGGAATGAAGGTTCTGTAGCTTCAGACATGTCCATCAGGACATTCAAGGCTGGGTCAAGGTTTGTACTTGAGTCACAGGGAGGGCAGAGGATGGAGATCCCAGAATGGGTCCCAGGGGGAAGATTAGCTTGGCTTTTCACCATGGACCCCAGCCATTTCCTGTGGCTGGAAGCCTAATTTTCACAGCTCCTGACCCTCAGGCCTCCTTTACATGGAGGAGTCAGGGCAAATGTAGGGAAGAACACTTGTTTAAGAAAAGCTCCTAGCCCAATGCCAGTGGTGGCTCAACCCACGTAAATCCTAGCTACTGAAAAGACTGAGATCAGAAGTCGTGGGTCAAAGCCAGCTCAGGGGAGGAAAGTTAGTGAGACTCTTCTTGCCAATGGACTACCAAAAGCCAGAAATGGAGCTGTGGCTCAAGTGGTAGAGTGCCAGCCTTGAGGCAAAAATTAAAGAGACCGGAACACAGACCCTAAGTTCAAGCCCCAGTACTGGCACATAAAAAATAAAGAAAAGCTTTCAGGAGTTCCTAGTCCACTGTGGTGAAAGTCCAAATCAGTTGGGTGCTACTGGCTCATGCTTATCCTCCTAGCTCCTCACGAGGCTGAGATCTGAGGATCATGGTTCAAAGCCAGCCTGGACAGGAAAGTCTGGGAGACTCTGATCTCCAATGAACCACAGGAAAACTGGAAGTGGTACTGTGGCTCAAGTGGTAAGCTGAAGAGCTGAATGGACAGTGCCCAGTCCCAGAGTTCAAGGCCCACCTGACCTGCTTGAACCTCACTCTGTGGCTCTAAGCAGAGAAATTTCCAGTGGACCGCTAAGGGTCTCCCAATATCTAGGTGTCCTGCAAGTCTTGAAAGCAGCCTCTTTGGGTGCCTTTGCCTAAAGAGTGGGCCAAAGTATCAGAGAAGGGTCTAGCCTTGGGGCACGGAAGTCATCAGCCAGGTCATCAGAATGGCATCTGTCATGGGTGCAGTGTGGATCTGAGCAGTAAGTCAATATTTCAGACCAGGTTTCTGGGTCAGGAGGGGCAAGAGCTGCAAGATGGCACAGCATGTAATGCCTACTCACGGAGGCAAATTTGTCAGGAACACCTTGGGTGGGTGTTGAGTTGGGCTCATGAAAGACTTGTAAGCTCAGGAATCCACAGCTGGCTGGCTGCTGCTTGTAGCAGTGGCTATCCCAGAAGTCCCTGGGCTCAGAGCCCTGCTTTGCTCACCAGTGTTAAGATGGAAGATGAAGGTCTGCAATCATGCACTGAGTAAAAACCAGCATCCATTGTGTTCTTCCTTTGGTCCTGTACCCTATGCATGAATGGAGGTGCAGTTTCCATGGGATGTACTGCCATGGCCCAGACCTCTCAGCCCAAGGAGTTGGGGAGAAATAACTTATGTGTCGAGAGTTTACTATGACTGTGCCTCTGGACTGCCCCCAGTTCTAGCTCAGCTCATCATTACTACCTTCCTCTGTGTGTGTGTGTGTGTGTGTGTGTGTGTGTGTGTGTGTGTGCGTGTGTGTGTGTGCATGGGCACATCTTGGTACTAGGGCTTGAACTGAGGATCTGGGCTCTGTCCCTCACATTTTTCATTCAAGGCTAGCAACTCTACCACTTGAGCCACAGCTTTTCTTCCAGCTTTCAGGTGGTTATTGTGAAAGGAGAGTCTCACACACTTTAGAAAAGTGAGCTGGTGAAAAGAAATGTACTCATTATCTTGCCCATGTAATTGTAACCCCTCTGTACAGTATTTTCACACAAAAAAGGTCCTACTGATACAAAAAAAAAAAAAAGAAACGACCAATGAGATTTTCACACACCCAAAAGATTGCAGTCATACCAGACCACACGCAGGTGGCCAGTGAGGTTACACTTTGTCACATAATGGCTGTTTAAACCAGCCTGTCACTTTTGGTTTAAATGACTCACAAATTCAACGGTAAAGCAGAGCTTAAGGTAAACATACACAAAGGAGTTTAGTGGAGTTTAACATAAGCATGTGAAAAAGGTGGAGTTTATAGTAAACTCCGGATGTTGCCAGCATGCCAGCATGACCCGGATTACTGGCTACCTTTTTAGTTGGTCAGTCCTTAACAGAACAATGAAGGTGGGTTAAGTTGTTAAGGGGAGGGAGACCTAGAGGCATTCTTTTCATTCCAAGAACTGGGTTGGTTGGAGCCAAGGTTTTTTTTGTTTTTTGTTTTTTCTAAAATCCCTAAAACAAAAACAAAACCTGTAAAGAAGCTGTCCCAGCTCGAGTCTCCTCTCAGGGCCTACTTCACTTGTGCTCCTGCTTGCTCTTATCCCAGCTCTCTCTCAGCCCCACACTCCTCTCCTGGGCCATGCTGCCCTGATGCACACATGCCCCTGCCCCCTTGGACCCCTGGCCATTGCTGCCACCAAAGTGTGCCCCTGGGCCCCACCCCCTCCTCCCCTGGGCCCCACCCACCACCGCTGGCCACAATTGCAGCCCTGACTAGGTCCTAAGGCTTCCAGACCATGGCAATTGCAGCCTTACCTCAGCTCAGCACTCTCCCCCCAGCCCCCCAGTACCTGCCCTGGGGATGGAATCTCCCCTCAGCCCCACCGCTGGAGGAGACTCTCCTCCATTCCCCTTCATTCCACATACCAAGCAGGTGCATTGTGACACTCGTATGTGTATGTGTGTTTGTGTTTGTGTCTGTGTGATTGTTGGGGATAACTACCTCTCAGAACTCAGAATATAGCACCCTTTTGGGATGACTCAGCATACAGCGCACTTCCAAAAATAGCACAAAGCACTGTGTAAAGGACTCAGCACACAGCTCCCTTTGAAGGACTCATCATGTAGTACATTGGGTAGAGTACTCAGCACACAGCACCCTTTGAAGGAGGGAGTCCACAACCCACAGTGTAAAGGACTCAGTGCTTTGAAAAATTCATGCTTTGAAAAACTCAGCACATAGCACTTTTTCCCAGGGATTCATCACATAGAACCTTATAAGACTCCACACAGCACCCTTTGAAGGGCTGAGTATGAAGCACCCTGTGTAAAACACCCAGAGCACAGCACCCTTTGAAAAACTCAACACATAGAACAATTTGGAAGGACTCAGCACATACCACACTGTGGAAGCACTCAGCACACAGCACCATTTAAAGGACAGTACAGAGCACCCTGTGTAAAGGACTCAGCACACAGCACTCAAAAAACTCACCTCATCCCTCCCTTCGCAAGGGCTCAGCACATAGCAGGACCCTTTGGGATGCAGTAGCTCACCACACCTTTTGAAGGACTCAGCATACAGTACATTGTGTAATGGACTCAGCACACAGCACCCTTTGAAAAACCCAGGATGGTCCACGTTTGTCAGGGACTCAGCACATAGTATCCTTTGCGATGACTCAGCAAACAGCACCTTTTTGAGGACTCAGCACAAAACCCCCATATGTGAAGGACCCAGCAAATAGCTCCCTGTGAAGGACTCAGCACATAGCTGTGTGTCACAAGTTCAACTGTTATTAGAATTAGGGTGCTTTCTTCAGTATCACCATTCTTCAGAAACACTTCATAAACCCTACTAGTTCACATTTAGACAACCTGTGTTTTATGGGGAAAGTTGACTGGGGGTCTTGAACTCAAAGCTTGGGGGCCCTGTCCCTGAGCTCTTTGGTTCAATGCTAGAGCTCCACCATGTGGAGGCACAGCTCCAATTTTGTTTTTTTGGGTTGTTCTCTGACACGTCTTTTGGTGATAAGTAAGGTCAAGTTGGGGTATCCGTGGGCAAAGGCTCTTAGCTCAGCCTGGAGATGACCTCTCCCTTCCTTGTGCCCCTGGAAAGCTGGACCTCCTGGAGCTCTTTTGGCCTAGGGTGGAACAGACCTGCTCTGGCATCAGCAATCAGGATGAGCAAAAGTCAGCTTGGCTCTGGTCACTTCCCCAAATTGAACTCTAGAGGATGATGGCACAGGGCTGCCTGTTCTGCCTGTGGCCACCAGGGGACAGGAGTGGCCCACCATAGGGATTGTACCTGCGAGTTGTGTTTACTCTTGCTTCCTTAGGGCCCCCATCATGCTTCAAAGCCACCCTGGAGAGGAAAGTCCTTTAGACTCTTACCTACAATTAACAATCAAAAAGCAAGTGGGGCTGTGGCTCAAGTGGCAGAGCACTAGCCTTGAGCAAGAAAACTCAGGGATAGAGCCTAGGCCCTGAGTTCACACACACACACACACACACACACACACACACACACACACACACACACACACACACACACCACATGCATGCAAAATCAGAGATTTCTACACTGCAATCTTTGGGTATTCTCTACTTTTTCCCCACTAAGCCTGGTGGCTGCTGGCCTAGGTGTTTGGTGCATACAATAGCACCTGGCATCTTTAATTTTGGGGGAACAGAATGGCTAGAAGGTCAGCCTTCCCCCATCCCGGCTCCTTGATTGGGTCATGGTCTATCCAGGCCCTTTGGGCTCCTTTACAGATTTACCAAGATGCCTTCAAAAGGCATCACATACTGGGCACTGGTGGCTCATGCCTGTCATCCTAGCTACTCAGGAAGCTGAGATCTGGAGGATCACGGTGCCAAGCCAGTCTGGACAGGACAGTGTGTGAGACTCTTAGCCTCCATGAAACGTCAGAAAACAAAAGTGGCATTGTGGCTCAAGTGGTAGAGTGCCAGACTTGAGAAAAAGAGCTCAGGGACAGCGCTCATGGCCAACAACAACAAGGAGAGGCATTGCATGTTGTCTTTGGGATTGGCATGGGCCAAATATAATTGGAATTAATTATAATTGGAATTAATCAAGTCCTTTAAGACAAAACAGTACCTCCTTTAGTCCTGTGCTCCTCCATCTCGTCTCACCCCCTGGCCTTGTCCATGCTTTGGGTCAGCATGGATCTGGCTGGATGGGAGGGCTTGCAGGAAGATCCCAGAGCAATCACCCCCACTTCCTTCTGCCCTGCTCACCCTGCTGCTTTTGCTCTTTGCCATAGAACTTCTTCCTGGAATTCATCCATGAGGTCATCACCACCAACGTAGTGGTGAGTGGTGGGTCTGGCCTAACTAGGGGCAGTCAGAGGTGGAAGTAGGTCTGGGACCAGGAGCTTCCACCTTGGGTGTGGGCTGAGGCCATGGCTGACCTTTATTTCATCCTGAGCCTTGCAGTGGTGGGGAGAAAATGTAGACTTCACATTGAGTCAGGTAAAATCAGAATCTGGAGGACCACTTGTGTGTGGGAGGATGTGGGTTTCAGGGGGCCACTGTTGTTGTTACTCTTTTGGGACTCCTCTCTCCCTCTCTCATCCCTCAATGGTAGAAGAGAAACGTCAACTAAGGGTGTGGGAAGAGGGGGCGGGGTAATATTTTGGTGTGAACCAGACTTGTGCTTCATATTCATCCTAGCCCCTACTTCCTATTTATCTGAGGAATGGTCATATGGGTTTGGGAGGGGGGAGAATCATCCCAGCTGAGAATGTGGCTCAGTGGTAGAGTGGTCACCTAGAATGTCTGAAGCCCTTGGTTCTATTCCACACAGAAAAAGCTGGAAAGGGAGGTGGGGCTCAACTGGTAGAGTGCCAGTCTTGATCAAAAATTGCTGAGGGACAGTGGCCAGACCCTGAGTTCAAGCCC
This sequence comes from Dipodomys spectabilis, assembly GCF_019054845.1. Taxonomy (NCBI): domain Eukaryota; kingdom Metazoa; phylum Chordata; class Mammalia; order Rodentia; family Heteromyidae; genus Dipodomys; species Dipodomys spectabilis. The sequence continues at coordinate 598,085 of NW_024871165.1, read as the reverse complement.
CAGGATTGGAAGAACAAATCTTTGTTGGAGGCTTTCTTTTTGCTTTGAAAACAATTTATTCTTTGTGATAAGCATAACATGGGCCTCTTTCCTGGCCACCAATGGGCCATTAGATATTCCTTGAGTTTGGGCCAACTCCCTGAAGCCTCTGTCCTCTCTAATCCCCAGTTTAACCTTCCCATCCCCCAGCAGATGGAGGCATGAGAGAAAGCCACCTGGCCACCTACTTCTGGTGGCTGCCAAGGCTTATGAGAGTCAGTATGTCACATAGAGATTCATCATCCACATCAGTTTACAGGAGAAAGTGGGGGAGCACTCCTCCCCTGAGCCTGGGAGGTGTGGGTGGATTTGGATGTGGGGCAGCTGGGACATGTCGTGCTCCTTGGGGGAGTCCACTATGGGGTCGGGAACCCTGACCTCTCCTCTGGCAGTTTCCATGCTGTCTTCAAGTTGCAATTCTTCAAAACCTTTCTGCTCCTCCCTCATTTCACCCACCACAGGCCCTGAGGAGTGGGAAGCAGAGTTGGGGGGGGAGGGCTCAGCCTGTGCTGGCATCTGAAGACTGCTGTATGTGCCTTCCCTTGTGAGGAGCAACAGCAGCTCCCGCAGCACTCTCCTCCTATCCATCTTCTCCTCAGACAGCCAGTGTATGCACTTGGCTTTCTCCCAACACAGCTCATTCAAGACCAATACCTGCTCTTTACACACAATGAAGGACTCCTCGATGGTTTGGATGTGTGCCAACAGCTGGCTGCATCAATGGTGGAGCTCACCTGTTGGACTCTGGTGTACACCTCATCAGGCAGGTCATGGACAAAGCAGATTTTCTTCTCCGATGCCCATGTGTCCTGTTTCCCATCCCCACGCGTGCTGTGGTGGCAGCTCATAGGGCAGAGGGCCTGTGGCTCCAGCTCAGTCTGTCACTGAGCTGCCGGGTGGCCTGGGTGCCTGCAGCGGGCCCACGCTCCTGTGGCAGGATTTTCCCCCTGTGGATCTCAGCCTCCGAGTATGCTAACAGAGTCTAGTCCATCTCCCAGGCAGCATGGAATGTGTTCTTGTATCCCTTTGGTCAGAAAGAACCATGAAATAATGGTGTGGCTGAAATCGTGTGATGTAGGCAGAATGGGCAGAGTCAAGATGACAGTGGCTCTCCCAGCCCCTTTCCCAGGGAACTCTGTCCAATTTAGTTGGGGACTAGAGGGTGACATGCTTTAGCTGGATAGCTGCACAGATTGTTGTTTATGTCTGTTTGTTGCCAGTCCCAGACCTTGAACTCAGAATCTGGGCACAGTCCATGAGCTGCTTTTGCTCAAAGCTAGCCCTCTACCACTGGAGCCATAAGGCTCTACTTCTGGCTTTGTTGGCACTGAAGTTGGTCAGGGGTTTCAAAGACTATCCTGCTTAGGGTGACTTTGACCATGATCCTCCTATCACAGCCTTGTAAGTATCAAGGAGGACTGGTGAGAGCCACTGGTGCCTGTCTAATCAAGTGGTGGGAGCTGGAGCCCACAGTTTGAATAGTTTGAATCTTGGTTCTGCCACCTCCAAATGGCAGGCGGGAGATCCTAAGAAACTCATTCCTATCCATATGAATACCAATGGAATGTGATGTATGCTATGATTGAATGGGCAGTTCTTGAATGATTCTAGGATAAAATTATACACAATTATTTTATAGGACACTGATCGATTTTAATAAATACTTTATGAAGATTTAAACAATCACATTCATTAAATTGGGGCATAATGAAATACCTAAGAATTGGGCATCACATAGTATAGAAATGTCATTTTTTCTGCCCGGACTTTCTTTACTTAATTGCTATATAGTATTTTCTGAATGTACTTTGGAATATAAAACTAGGATATATTATAGCTGACCTGGAAATGAATTATTCAAACAATTTTTATCAAAAATGCTTATAGCAAAATAAAGAGTCAAATCCAAATTATGTATATTTGAAGACAAAGCTTGGTTAATCCTCCTCTCCCATTCCCCCCTTCTTGAGAATAACACAGATTGTAAGGAAATGCTTAGAATGTTTTGGAGAAATAGGTTGACTTTAAACCAGTGAGTTACTCTACGCTGCATTTTGTTTATTTTATATCTAGAAAAGCTAGACCCTCACCATATCATTTTCCTTAGGCTTTATACTCAGGTTTAATCTTCGATGGGTGAGAAATAAAGATATAAACATTTTTTAACAGTGGTTAAATTTAAGCTGAGGAATCTAGGTACAGTTATACTCATACAGATAAGTCTCATCAGTCATGAGACCATGATATCCAAATGTTAACCAATGCTTACAGGTGTCATGCTTATGAGATTTTGTGTATTATAAATAATAGTTGTTTTGTAAACAACATCATTTCATGGGTTAGGAACTGAAGTGAGACATTATACTCAGAACTAAATTGAAGGAGGAATCCAAAATTTGTTCCCAAGATATACATCATTAACACAATGTTTTAAAAATGCAAGCTAAAGGAAATAATTTATGAAAAAAATCAGCATTTACAATAAATACAGAATCAGTATGACTGATACTTCTTTTATCCCAGTTGCAATACGGCTTGCATGATGACTTTTCTGGTTATATGTTTGGTTAGGTCTTGATATTTAGCTGAAGTTCTGTTCTTTCATATATTCATTTATCAGATCAAAGAGGAAATTAATTCCATGCCAGAGTCAACATCCATAATAACGATATAGTTGTATCCTGCTACTTTGCCAAAATTTCAAATCAGCTTGAGTATCCTGAGTCTTTTTTGGATCTAACTAAATGGGTATGTAATTTTGTCAGTACTAAAAAGATTTTGATCATCACTTATTAAAATAGTATTTTCTGGAAACGACTTCTATCTTCTCATGAAATTTTTAGTGTCATTTATATCATGGGTTGATGTTTTCCTTTAGATAACCTACATTCAGTCTTCTACAATTTGGAGTAGTTTAAAATTATGTATACTCAGGTACCCTGCTCAGATTCTATTATTTGTATATTTTGTTCTTGTTAAATCAGTAGGATTTAGGTCTCAATATGGATACTATTGGACTTATTCATTGCATTTCTTAATTTTTTAAGTATGTCATGTTTTTTGTTATTTAATTCTTTTAATATGTGCAGCTCCCACTCCACATACAGTCACATTTGTTTTAAACAACTTGATCCATTCATGTGATTTGCTATATTACCTTCATCTAGATGAATTTAATTACAAATTAACACAACCATATTTCTTTTTTTATTTTAATTTTAATAATTTTTTATTGTGAAAATACTGTACAGAGGGGTTACAATTACCTGGGCAAGATAGTGAGTACATTTCTTATCAAGCATTGTAGCCTCCTCCTTTGTTTACTCTTCCCATCACTTCCCATTCTCCCGCCCCCCCACTCAATCCTCCCCCCCCAACAAGTTGTAAAGTTCGTTTTCGACATGACAACTTGTACTTCTCATAACACAACCATATTTCTGAGACACAGTTAGTTTTATGGATCTACTCAAGGGTAACATGTATTTGAGGTTTTTGTGCTTAAAAACAACCAAGCACAACAAGTTTTTGTTCCTGGGGGAGTTCTACTTTGTTGGTTGTTTTTCCAGCTGTGGTGACTTCAACATATGTGTGCATTTTATTTCAGTTGTTTTGTGTCTATATTTTGTTTCATATAACAGAAAGTACATAAATAATCAGTGATTTAGAACTTTTCCAAATAGATTTCTAAGAGAGATACTTGAAGTTTTGTGACATCTGGGACCAGGTAGGTCTTCTTAATGGAGGGGGTAGCAGAATAACAGACACATTCTTTGACATGATTTGAATTCTTCCTCCTCTTTTCTCACTATTTCCAATAGTATTACTTCAAAGCCTTTAGTGGAAAGAAAATAATTTTGTCTGTATGAACTCATAAATTTGCTTTAATTAGGACACAGTACACATTTACATTTGATTTTAACTCTAAAATCTTCTTTCCTTCTTTAAAAGTCACAGATGTGAATTTGTAATGCTAAAATACCATCTAATAATTTATATGAAATGGTCCAAATTATTTTCGCTTCACACTATATATAATATAGAGTGTAATAATAGTGAGCAATGTAGTATGTAATAATTTACTTTGGGGAAAGCTAATTAGAGTGGATTTTGTGAAATACTGAGTAATAGTAAAAATTATGTTTGATTCTATTAAAAAGTTCACAGTTACATCTAAAAATAACTCATAATTATGAACTAATGCTAAAAAGTAAGATTGTTTATTGGAAAAAGCTAGAAGTTTCAATAAGCTTGCTTTTTAGAAATTGACTTGGATCTGGGCTTCGATGGCTCATGCCTACAACCCTAGCTACTCAGGAGTCTCTTAATGAGGATAGTGGTTCAAAGCCAGCCTGGGCAGAAAAGTCTGTGAGACTCTTATCTCCAATAACCCACTTGAAAAGTAGAAACAGCACTGTGGCTCAAGTGGTACAGTGGTATCAATGAGCTGAAGAGCTGAGAGACAGCGCCCATTCCCAAAGTTCAAGCCGCATGACCACAAAAAAAAACAAAAAATTGACATGGGTTTTTACTTTAAATTTCATGATTTTTTATTGTGAAAATACGTACAGAGGGGTTACAATTACATGAGCAAGGTAATGATTACATTTCTTATCAAGCATTGTTGCCCCCTCCTTTGTTTCCCCTTACCATCCCTTCCCAACTCCCCACCCCCAAACCAACCTTACCATCCCTTCCCAACTCCCCACCCCCAAACCAACCCAAAGCTGTAAAGTTCGTTTTCCGACATAACGTGTTGTACATCTGATTGTTGCAATGAGTCCACCTGTATCCCTATGTAAAGAATTTGTTTTACCCTTCTCCTCCACAAATTATACCAACATCAAATACAGTGAAAACAGGGGTTATACCATAGGGGAGGGACATACAAAGCAACAAAGAAATCATCTTAGAAATATGCTAGAAACAATAGCAATTTGAGTTCTTATCTTGGGGTTCATTTCACCAAATATCAACTTATCTGACCGTTTCTGCTTGTCTCACAAATACACTAGTTATTGCAAATAAGGGAAACCATGGGATCTCTGTTTCTTTGAACCTCGCTTACTTCACTTAATAGAATTTTTTCCAAGTCTTTCCATTTCCTAACACATGGGGCAATGTCATTCTTTCTGATGGAGGCAGAGAATTCCATTGTGTATATACAACATATTTTCTTGATCCATTCATCTACTGAGGGGCATCTGGGTTGCTTCCATATCTTAGCTATGGTAAATAATGCTGCAATAAACATAGTTGTGCTGGTAGCTTTCGTATGGTTATGTTTGTGATCATTTTGGTAAATGCCCAAAAGTGGGATTGCTGGGAAATAGGGGAGCTCTATGTGGATTCTTTTGAGGAACCTCCATACTACTTTCCAAAGTGGTTGAACAAGTTTACACCCCCACTGATAATACAATAAGGTTTCCTTCTGTGCACATTCCCTCCAGCTTCTGTTGTTATTAGAGTTCTTGATTATAGCCATTCTAACTGGTGTGAGGTGGTATCTCAATGCTGTTTAGATTTGCATTTCTTTTATGATTAGGGAAGTTGAGCATGTCTTCATGTGTCTATTAGCCATGCTTCTTTCCTCTTCAGAGAAGTTTCTCTTTAAGTCTTTAGCCCACTTATTTATTGGGCAGTTGTTTGAGGATTTGTTGTTGGATTTACTTTTGTGAGTTCCAGGTATATTTTAGATATGAAACCCTTGTTTGTTGTATGGCTAATGAAGGTCTTCTCCCAATCCATGGGTTTTCTATTGCTAGCTTTATCCTTTGCCATGCAGAAGCTCTACAATTATATGTAATCCCATTTGTGCAACCTTTCTTTGATTTGTTGTGTTTCTGGGTATCTATTAAGAAAATTTTGGCCTTTGCCAAGGAGACCTAGGGTGTATGCTGTAACTCTAGGTCTTTGATCCATTTGGAGTTGATTCTGGTGCAGGGTGATATATAAGAATATAGCTTTAGTTTTCTACAAGTGATTAACCAATTTTGTTTGACAGCCACTTACTGAAGAAGCTGTCTTTCTTCCATTCTATTTTTTTTAGCTCTCTTATCGAAGATTAGATGGCTATATATCTGTGAGTTAATATCTAGGATTTCAGTTCTATTGCATTGGTCCTGAGATCTGTTCTGGTGCCAGTATGAAGCTGTTTTGATTATTACGGCTTTGTAGTAGAGTTTGAAATTTTGTATTGATATTCCTCCGGCATTGTTCTTTCTGAGGATCATTTTTTATTCGGGGTCTTTTATTGTTCCATATGAATTTTTGGATTGCCTCTTCTATTTTTTTGAAGAATGAGGTTGGAATATTCATAGGTATCACATTGAATTTGTACATAGCTTTGGGAAATATTGCCATTTTCATGATGTTGATCCTTCTAATCCAGGAGCATGGGAGGATTTTCCCAATTTCTAAGTTCTGTTTTCATTTCCTTTTTCAGGTTTTTAAAGTTTTCATCATAGATTTTTCACTTCTTTGGTTAATCTAATTCCTATGTATTTCATTTTTTGTGGGGCTATTACGAATGGAGTTGCTTTCCTTATGTCAGCCACGCTTTTCTCATTGTTGGCATACAGTAAAGCCATTGATTTTGAGTGTTAATTTTATACCATGCTACTTTGCCAAAATTTTGAGTCAGCGTGAGTAATTTGGGAGTGAATTCTTTAAATATAAGATCATGTCATCTGAAAAGAGCGAAAGTTTTATTTCATCTTTCCCTATTTGGATCCTTTAATGTTTGCATCTTGTCTTATTGCTGTAGCGAAGCATTCTAATACTAAATTGAAGAGAAGTAGAGAGATTGGACATCCTTGTCTAGTTCCTAAGAAGAAATGGCTTTAGTTTTTTTTACCATTAAGTATAATGCTGGCTGAAGGTTTGTCATATACAGCCTTTATTGTATTGAGGAATGTTCCCTGGATTCCTAATTTTCCCAGAGCCTTCATAAAAGGGTTTTGGAACTTGTCAGACGCTTTTTTCTACATCTATTGAGATAACCATGTGGTTCTTATCTTTGCTCCTGTTGATGTGATGAATTATATTAATTGATTTGCGTATATTGAACCAGCTTTCCATCCCTGAAATGAATACTGTTTGATCGTGGTGTATGATTTTTGGATGAATTGTTGAAGTCGATTGGCCAAAATTTTGTTGAGAAGTTTTGCATCAATGTTCATCGAAGAAGTGGATCTCTAGTTCTCTTTCTTTGATGAGTCCCTGCCTGGTTTTGGGATGAGGGTTATGATGTCTTCATAGAATGAGTCCCATTGTGCACTTTCTCTTTCAATTTCATTGAAGAGTTGGAGGAGTATTGGTGTGAGCTCTGCTTTGAAGGCCTTGTAGAATTCCGCTGTAAATCCATTGGTCCTTAGATGAGAGGTCTCTTATTGCTGCTTCTATCTCAATGCTTGATATGGGCCTGTTAATTTGATTTAACTCATCTTGGTTTAGTTTTGCCATGTCAATATTTGCTAGGAAAAAGTCCATTTCTACCAGGTTCTCAACTTATTAGCATAAAAGTTTGAGAAGTATTCCCTTATAATGTTCTGGATTTTGGTTGTTTCTGTGGTGATGTTTCCATTCACATCTCTGAGTTTGTTTATTTCTGTGTGTGCTCTTCTTTTTCTGATAAGATTTGCTAAGCGTCTGTCAATTTTTGTTAATTTTTTCAAAGAACCAACTCTGTTTTGTTGATTCTTTCTATTTTTTTTTTTTTTGATTCTAATTCGTTTAATTCTGATTTAATTATTTCTTTCAATCTACTGGACAGGAGTTTATTTGGTTGCTCTTTTTCACTGAGGTAAATGTCTCTTTAAATTGTTGGTTTCAGATCTCTCTAATTTGTTGATGTAGGAACTCAGAGGTATAAAATTGCCTCTGAGTACTGCATTTCCTGTGTCCAAGAGGAGCTGGTAATTTATGATTTCATTTTTGTGGAATATCATGAACATTTGCATTTCCTTTCTAATCTCTTCCATGACCCACTGGTGATTCAACAGTGTGTTGTTCAGCCTCCATGTGTTAGAGGACTTTCTTTGGTGGCTTTTGGTGTTAAATTCTAATTTTATTCACTTGGAGCCTGTTTCTTGGACGTTATTGTCATCTTGTTGGTTTTCTATGTGTAGGACATCTTCAAGTATCTTTTGTAAGTCTGGTTTGGTGGTTCTAAAAGCTTCTTGTATCTGAATAGGCCTATCTTTTTGCATGTTTGGGAAGTTCTCTGCTACAATTCTGTGAAATAAATTTTAACCATTAACTTCTGTCTCTAGGTGCTCCTCTACACCCATTATCCTCAGATTAGGCCTCTGATGGTGCTTTCCAAATGTTGAATAGATCTATCATATTTCTTGGATTTGTCTTGGATAGTTATACATTCTTTCTCTATAATATCTAGGCTGTCTTCAATGCCCAAGATTCGATCTTCTGCATGGTCTAACCAACTGTCAAGAATTTCTACTTTGTTTTTATTTCTTTTCCTTCTAATTGTTTGGCTTTGATGGCTTCAAATTCTTTGTTGGAGCTTTGTTTTGGGTCTTGTATAAACTTTACTTCCTTAATTTGGTGGTCAGTGTTTGTTCTCAAATCACTTAGTTGATTCGTTATGGTTTCCTTGGGCTCCCATTACTTTTCTTTGGCTCCATTGAGCATTCCTTTTGTGGTCTCCCTGAATTCATTCAGCTGTCTGTTCATGGATGCCTTTACTGATCTTGCTCTATTCTCATCCCTCTTTCACAATTCCTGTATTACTCTTTGAACAGCTTCCTCACAATCATGCAATTCCTGTCTTTCTCTTTGACTGATCTAAGCCTTCTCATGCGATTTCTGTATTTCTCTTTGACTGTTCTCAACCTGCTCATACAATTCCTGTATTAATCTTTGAGTAGCTTCCTCATGCTCACAAGATTCCTATATTAATCTTTGGTTTGCCCCCTCTCGCTCTCTATCACACTCACACTGAGTCCTTTACAAGTTTTCAATGTATTCATTCAACATGTTTACCAGTAGTGCTTGTAGAGCTTTTTGGGAGCTCTCTCCTGGATTATTCATTAAGTATTCTGTCACCTGATTATCATGAGTGGGAATTCATATACCTGGACTTGCCATTTTTCTTGTGTTTTCTGGCTTGTTCTGCCCATTTGGTATGAAAGTAAAACCAATTTTGTGCTAGACCGCTATTTTAAGGCAAGCATCAACCGGAGTCCTGTAGTTGCACAGTCAAAATGGCTGCAGATACAGTCTAGTTCATCAGATATAATCTATTCATCATCAAACAACCATGGACTAATGGGGTAGTAAAAGCAAAAAGGTATGTCAAAAAATTGACACACCAGAAATTATTAGGTTTAGGGAGAATTGTGGAGAAAATTAGGATTAGAGGAATGTGGAAAGGTTAAAGAAGAGTGAATTTAAACAAGTCCTAATCTCTGAGAGGGAAATTGATTGGACCGAATGATAGGAGAGAGATTTTTTTAAAAATAAAGAAAAAATGGATAAACAAAAATTTAAATCTAAGAAGTGAAACACAAAATTATGTAAGTTTAAAGAAATGATATTGAGGGAAGAAAAGGATAGGATGAGATGAGAGGAGGGATAGAAAGGAAATATGAAAAAATAAAAAATAAAAGAAAATTAAAATTAGTTAATTGAAAATTATATTGGTACAAAGAGATAATACTGCTATTATAGAAATTAAGCCTAAGATGTTTTGACTCGAGTAATAAATTTCAGGATTAAGTATGTACACAATGGGGGATAAGGTTTAATAATTGACCACAGGTATGTATCTGGGGATGAGCTGAACAGCAATTAAGTCAAACAAAAAAGAGAGAAAAAAAATGAAAACAATAAAAAAGGACCAAAATGTCAAAGGAGATTAAACACACACACACACACACACACACACACACACACACACACACACACATCAGAAATAAAAATTATGAGAAAAAAATTAACGTCAAACATTTTTTTAAAAAATAAAAATTGAAAAAAAGGTTAAAAAAAGAGTTATTTGATTTTTGTGTTTTTTTTGGGGTGTGGGGTATGGGAAGACCCTGTATCTCCCCTGCGTCCATAACCAGTCTCTTGGTGGAGTCTCTGGTGTGCTTGTGGTGTTTGGTTTTCCTTTTGCTTGACTGGTTTCTTAAGTCAATTATTTTCGTGCTGGCAGAAAAATGCTCTGCTTTACCCAGGATTTTGTGATCCTCTTCCCAGGCTATTCCGTGGAAGGGAGATCTGCTTTGAATATCACAAAAGAGGGAGATGGCTGTTTCCTTCAGTGTGGAAATGCCGTGATGAGGTAGGGTTGAGGCTTTTCAGCAAATAGTAGCTTTTCCCTGTGGGGAAATTCCTGAAACACTCATGGAAAACATTCTCAGGGTTTTTGTTTTTGTTTTTACTGAGTTTCAATTGTTTGTCTAGGCTGCTGTAGGAAGGAGCAGCCTCTGTCTCTGTTTACCCTGTGAAGGAAATCACTCCTCTGAGGACACTGGTTCTACTGGCTGGGTGGGGTGACATTCCCCTCGGTGGAGCTGAGCCTGGCAGGTCATGTCTACTTCCTGTGACCTACTAAATGACTCTCTTGTTTTCATCCAAGGCCTGAGTTGGAGCTATCTGTTCAGCCCTGTGGAGGTCAGTATCTTAGATGGAGATCTCTGGTAGTGGAGGATGGGTGGCCTTCCCTCCTCTGCACCCTGAGAAGGAGTGAGGATGTCAGGATTCTACTCATGCCAGAGTGTTGGTTCCTGCATCGTCTCTGGTCTGTGACCTGCAGGATGAAGATATCTGCTCCTTGTTAGTTCTTGCTGGTGTTGAGTAGAATCCGCTCACCGGCCACATCTGGGGCCTTTGTCGTGGACTCTCTCTGTAGGGATGAGGGCTACAGCCACTGGCGCTGTCCCAACTGCCACCTCAGCTGTGGCTCCTGGCAAGTGCTCAGATCTGTCATCTTGCCTGGATTTTCCCTCTTTGGCCAAACTCTCTTTACTGTGATGGCACACTTGGTGTGACTCTCTAACCTAGGACTGTTCACTGGAACATTAAAACTGCTTTCTATGTAAGAGCTTGTTTACCCTCCAGCTTCTCCTCCTCCATCTTCCCCCAAATCCTCATGATTTTTTTTTGACCAGAAAAAAATAGCTTTATTTGGACTGAGAATTGGAAAATGAGAGTAGGACCTGAGCTAGCATGTTCAGCTAAGGAGTAGAGATTACATTTCCAGAAAGCTCATCAACCAAATGTACTCTTGCTTTGAATCAAAGCAGCCTTGCAGTTAATGAAATCATTAGGAGGCCTGCTGGGAACATATCTAGCTTTAAATGATCCTAGTATGCTACCTTTATAAAAAAAAAAAGTACAGGTTTTTTATCATTATGAAATTTCCACCAACCACACGTATTACAAACGGAAATGGAAGGACAAAAAATACATTTTACAGAATTTAAACTTGTCTTCAGCATTTAGCTCACAGGTTTCGCCATCTTAAAAAAACTCCTCCTCTGTTAAAGTCTTCAGCTCTTGAGATTGGAGGCACAGCTCAATTTTTATTGTGCTAGCCAATGAGTAAAAGCATTAGGTACTGAGCTGGAGTCCCAGTCTCGAACCAAAAAGAAAAAGAAAAAGAAAAAGAAAACAAAAGATTGATCAACCAGGAAGGAGATGGTCTTTACTAACCCACAGAAATACTTTATCCATTTCCCTAGCAAGTCAGGGCTGAACAGCAGGGTAAGGCTCAGATGAGGGTGGGGTGGGGATCAGAGGGCTAATTTCCCCCTAGTACAACACCACAGCAGAAGCTTGATGAGAGCAAAACTGGTGAGACTTGAGGGGAGGGTCCAGGCCCTGAGTTCAGTCAGAGTCACTGCTGGAAGAGGAGGAGGAAGAGGAAGAATGCTTGCCATGCTTGTGGTGTTTGTGCATCTCTTTATGTGTTTTCTTCATTTTCTTCACTGTTTTCTTGTCCATTGGGGCTCGTGGGCCTATGCCAGGAGCCAGGTTATTCACAGGACATATGCCAGGTGCAGGTGGTGGGCATGGGGTGGGTAAGGACCTGAGGGTTGGTATCCTGGATACTGTGGCTGTGGCACAGGGTAAGAGGGCCCACATGGAGGGAAAGCTGGGTTCCCCTGGGGAGGTCCTGGAGGAAAGGGACACCCGGGTACAGGACCAGGAGGAATGGCTGGATTTACAGGTTGTGGGCACAAAGGAGGTGGACACCCAGGATTGGAACCTCCAGGGCACCCCATGTAAGGGATACTCGCATTTTGCACCGGCTGCCATGCATTGGGATGCCACATGTTCAGGTGTTTTCCTAAGCTTTTCTTCCTGCGCCTGGATTATACCGGTCCTCCTGAGCCTTTTCCCCCTCATGATCTTTTATGAGTGGTTTTTTAGTGAAAAATGTTTTGGTGTTTATATTTTGATTTGGCATAAAATGAGCCTACTATTGTCTTAATTTAATAAAAAAAACAACTCTGATTCTCTGACAGCATAAATTTTGTGAGTAATGGTTAAGACTAGGTTGCCTTTCTGAAAAAAATATCACCACCCAAAAAAGAGAAACAAAAGGAAAATAAATATGACAGGAAACATAAATCTTAATGGACTAATAGTCTGTCAGTTTGCTTTAACTTTTAATGAAAAATTAAAGTAATACTTGATAATGTTTTATTAACATATTTAAATTTCTTCATTCTTGTCAATTAAGATTCACTTTATAAAGAAATTCAACAGGTGACAATGTTTTTTCATGACTTTTCCATAGAAATGATCATTTCATCATTATAGTGTATAGCACAATACACCCAGAAAGCTTTTAAGGAAAAAGATTTCCCATTCTTTGGTTTGCTTCAGTCTGTATTTAAAGCTGCATACCACATCTTACCCACCCTATTGTCTGTCTTCTCATTTGAAACATTTCAATAAGTTTTCTTTCCCTGGTTTGTCAGTCAGCAAATCTTTATAAAACAACATGCTTTCATTCATTGTGCTTTCCAAAATATATCTCACAAATGCCAAAACGAAGCACAATCTGAAACATCTGTGGATTTTTCCACCTAGAGTCCAAAGTAATCACTTTCCATACTCCTTAGAACCAGCTGTTCACTGGCATTAATTGTTCTATCACTTCCATGCTTTAAAACAACAGCATTTGACAAAGGCGTACATTTTAATTGGTTTACCACATTTGGTTCGTTTTCAGCAAGGACTGTCTTCACGGAAGATGGTAATAGATGAGGTTTGCAATTATGTATTTTGAAGGGGCTCTAAGTTGTGGATATAGAATATACATTTCAGTGACTAAATATTTAAATTAAATCCTATAATGTATACTCCTTCAATTTTCTGGCTAAAGTGTTCTACAATCTAGATATTTTTTAAGGAAATATTGTACATGTTTCCTTGGTGACAACGTAATTGGAAGACTTAAATTTTTCTTTTTTTCTTTTTATATTGTGAAAATAATGTACAGAGGGGTTATAATTACATGGGCAAGATAATGAGTACATTTCTTATCAAGCATTCTAGCCTCCTCCTTTGTTTCCCCTTCCCATCCCTTCCCATTCTCCCTCCCCTGCCCCTCCATCCAATCCTCCTCCCTGCCCCCACCAAAGTTGTAAAGTTCGTTTTTCCATATAACGACTTGTACATCTCATTGTTGGAATGGATCCACCTGTACCCCAATTTAAACATTTCTTTTTTCCTTTCCCCTTCTCAAATTATACCAACCTCAAATACAGTGAAAGCAGAGGTTATACCATGGGGGAGGAACATACAAAGCAACAAAGAAATAATCTTATAAATGTGTTAGAAACAATCACCTGAAAGAAAAAAAAAAAACATTTGAATACATATATTAGGGTTCATTTTCCTAACATCAACTTATCTGACGTTTTCTGCATGACTCAGACATATACTAGTTATTGCAATTAAGGGAAACCATGGGACCTAAGTTTTTTTGGGCCTGGCTAACTTTGCTTAATATAATTTTTTTCCATGGTAGACTTAAAATTTTCATATATCATTGCCGACTTAAATGAAGTGAATGTACCTGGGTTTGCATACAGAACTTTTGAGAGAGCATTAATGTTTGAATCTTGAATGGGATTTGATTGAGAATTGTGGCAGGCTTTCATGATATGAGAAGAGAAAGGCCTTACTAATACTTTAATTTGCTACATTGCTGTATTAGTTTATTCAAACCCACACATACACACAGATATACAAATATGTAGTATGAAGACCCAGTCAGTCTGCAAGAAAATATTTTAATAGGGATTCCATAAAATATTTAGTCTGCTGAGATCTGATTGGAATTTATAGCAATATCTATTCCACCCCTGGACAATTCATTATCATTGGTGAGGATGTTGCCATTTGAATTCAGAATGCCCCAGAAAGACCTATGTGTTAAAGAAAAATGACTTTCCATTTCCTCCCATACTGTGGAGAATACCTGAATAGTTCTTATGGAGATTAAGTTCTTCAGAGTGAAACCTCTGAGAACATGCACACTCATCTGCTTTCTTCTTTTCTCTTTTAATCATTCTAGGTCAAAAACATTTCTTTTTGATATACTCCTCACCTTGACATTGTCTTGTCACAGGCCACCAAAGCAATAAAACCAACTGAACATACACTTACACTGAAACCTTCAAACTTATAAATCTGAGTAAGCCTTTCTGCTTAATAAATGGACAATATCACTTATTATGATAGGTTATAAAGCTAACACAGAAATCTAGTCTTTCTAACAATGTAGAGTACATAAAAAAGTTTCATTATAAAATATCTAACTCAAAGTTATATTTTGTGTTTTTGTTTCTGTAGATCCTAGGGCTTAAACTCACAGCCTGACTGGTGCTTTTGTGTTCAAGGCCAGTGCTCTACATAAAATCTGAACTGGAACTCCATTTCTCCTGGTGGTTAATTGGAAATAAGAATCTCATGAACTTTCCTATACTGGCTGGCCTATTCATGTTGCATACTTTATGTAATTCCATTCTCAGCATTATATAGGTGCTCCAACTACAATATAAAAAAACTTAAACGTACTAAAGATATTTGTAAAGTATAAAATGAGGAAAGAATTTTCATCCTTTACAAATCTATGCAAAATCTATGCTAAACTATTGATATTTTACTGGACCTTTCCTGCAACCAGTTTGATATAGTTTAATAATTGTCACACCAACTTTCTCTCTATATTCTACTGGATATATACATTTTCATGTATGTTTGTATATGTATACATATATGTATCTATCTATATATGTTCGAATGTGCATCATCGGACTTGAAACTGTTTTGTTTTGCTGTTCAGCAATGAACCTTGTCGGCTCATTCTGTGACAATATCAGTGCTCATTCTCATTATTCCTTTATTTACCAAATCATCAGCCTTCTAAAATCAGCTTCATTTCTTTTTTTTTTTTTTTTGGGTCCGGTCTTGGGGCCTGAACTCTGGGCCTGGGCGTTGTCCCTCAGCTCTTCAGCTCAAGGCTAGCGCTCTACCACTTGAGCCACAGTGCCACTTCCGGTTTTTTTCTTTTAGCTTATGTGGTGCTGAGGAATCGAACCCAAGTCTCATGCATGCAAGGCAAGCACTCTACCACTGAGCCACCTTCCCAGCCCTCAGCTTCATTTCTTGGGTAAGGTTACCGAACAGTCCAACTAATATCCACCCAGAGGGTTTTAATAAAGCAAGTTTTAAGGAAGAATATAACATGAAGTGACAACTACAGAAATTCCAGAGACCTGACATCTTTCACATTTCTGTCTTCCTTCTCTTCTCATACTTCAGAAAGTATTGACTAACACTATAAGTATACTGCAATTATAAGTTAAGGATCATTGGTTTTTTTTGTTTTTGTTTTTTTTTTCCAACCTGAAGCCTTCTTTTCCATGATTCGACATAAACTTTTGGGAGATTTTTTGGATTGTGATGGGATTCCACCCAAAACAAAGCCATGTATATTAAGAAAGTCAATGTTTTCAACTCAGAGTACTAAACAAAAGAGGGAGAAAATTAAGGTTAGCTATATATGTTAAGCACAAATATAGGCAATATCAAGATATCTTGAAATTGTATACTTTTACTGGATAAAGTGGCTCAAACCTGTAATATTATCTACTTAGAAAACAGAGATTAGAGAATCGCAGTTCCAGGCAAGCCCAAACCAAAAAAAAAAAAAAAAGAAGAAGAAGTTTCAGAAACTCTGTTAGAGTTTGATGGGTGCTATGTGTTTTGCTTGTGTTAGGAGGACCACAGTCCAAGCAGACCCAGGTATAGTGATACTTACCTCAAAAGAAGCAATCAAGTTACAATCTGCAGGTATGGCAGTAGTAGAGATGCCAAAGTTGTAAAGTTCCTTTCATTGTTGCAATGGGTCTACTTGTATCCCTATTTAAACATTTTCCCCTTCCCCTCCACAAATTATGCCAACATCAAAAATGTGTGCTTATGTAAGAACTGCATGATTCTAAAATTTCATGACAATTCTTTTGAACTTACTTTTTTGTGGAATTGACTAAGAAAATCAATTACACCTTCTATATAAAAAATGTTCTGTGCTTAATCCGGCAGCCCATACACTAACATCGGAATGATACAGAGAGGATTAGCATGGTCCCTGCACATGGATGACTTGCAAATTCGTGAAGCAATCCATATTTTTACAACAACAAATGCTGGAGGGGATGGGGCCACAAGGGAACCCTACTGCATTCTTGGTGGGAGTGTAAACTTCTTCAACAACTTTGGAAAGCAGTATGGAGTTTCCTCAAATGACTCCACATAAAGCTCCCCTATGACCCAGCAATCCCACTTTTGTTCATTTACCCAAAGGATCACAAATAAGACCATATTAAACTACCAGCACAACTATGTTTATTGCAACATTATTTACCATAGCTAAGATATGCAACCAATCCAGATGCCCGTCAGTAGATGAATGGATCAAGAAAACGTGGTAGAGGATTTCCGGGAAGATGGCTGAGGAGAAGCTGGAATCTGAACAAGCTCTTGCATAGAAAGCAGTTTCAGAGTTCCAGTGAACAGTCCCAAGCCAGAGAATCACACCAAGTGTGCCATCACAGGAGAGAGATAGTCAAGAGAGGAGAAGCCAAGCAGACACATCTGAGTGCTTGCCAGCAGCTGCCACTGCAGCGGCAGGGTCGCGGCGGCGACCACCGCCGCGGGGTCATATCTGAGACACAGTCCGGGATGAAGGAGACAGACGCAGCGGGCCAGCGGATTCTACTCAACACCAGCAAGAACCGACAAGGAGCAGACATCTTCATCCTGCACTTTGCAGACAAGAGATGACCCAGGATCCAAGACTCGGCGTGAGTAGAAGCCCAACATCCTCACTCCTTCTCAGGGAGCAGAGGAGGGAAGGCCACCCCTCCCCCCCCAGCAACGGTGATCTCCATCTTGGATACCGACAAAACTCAGAGGAGCGACTAGCTCCAGCTCAGGCCTTGGAATAAAACGAGTCATTTAGCAGGTCACAAGAACTTAACGGCGAAGTGACCTCACAGACTCAGTTCCATCCAGGGAAAAGTCACCCAGCTCAGGCGCCAGCCATTGGAGTGGCTCTCCTCACCGGGTAACCAGAACCAGAGGCTGCCCCTCCCTCTAGCAGCCACCACAATCAATTGAAAAACAGAAACCATGAGAATGGCTCCAGGCTGGGTGCTGTGAGTTTTTTCACAAAATAGCCCCAGGGAAAAGCTACTGTCTGTTGAAAGGCCTCAACTCTACCCAGAACCTAGCCTCATCACTGCATCCCCCTCTTTTGTGATTCTCAAAGCAGATCACCCTGCCAGTAAACTAACCTAGGAGGGGGATCTCAAAATCTTGGGTAAAGCAGAGCATTTTTCTGCCTGTTCCAACAAACTGACTTAAGAAACCAATCAAGCCACAGGACCTCAAGCTGACCAGAGACTCCAACAAGACTCTGGTTACAGACAAAAGAGAGATACAGGATTCTTCCCACCCCTTCCCCCCAAAAAATATCAAAGAACTTTTTTTTTCTTCTTCTTCTTTTCTTTTTTTCTTTTTTTTGTTTTGTTTTTTTTTTTCGTTTTTTGTTACCTTATATATATAAAAAAATTTTTTTCCTTTTCTAAAACTTTTATTAATCTTTAATTTTTGCCTCTTCTGAAAAAATAATTGTTTTCCAGTAACTTTTTTTTTCTCCTGTTATAATTTTTATTTTAGAAATACGTGAATGTGTGTTTTCCTTTCGTTTCTTGTCTTCTTTCTCTTTTTCGTTCATTCTTAATTATCTTTTTGTTTTTTGTCTAGCTCTACTGAACTTCTGATCTTTTCTTCTCACGTTTCTTTCCTTTCCACCTTTTCCTCTCTTTTGTTCTTCTTTATGTGACTTAACTCTTCTCCTGCACATCCTCAGATAAACCCGTAGTTAACTAGAAGACCTTATCCCCCGTTGTGTACACACTTAATCCACAAACTTATTACTCAATTCAAAACCTCTGAGACTTAAATTCATTAATAGCAGTACTACCTCTTTATACCTATATAATATTTTAAGCATTTTTTTAAGTTTTTCACATCTCCTCTCTGTCCCTCCCTTTCTCTCAATATATTCACATTCCTCTCTAAATAGATGGTCTTTTAATCTCTATAATAACATTAACTTTTAAGTTTCTATTTTTTTTCTGGTCTCTTTTCATTCCCCTTTCCCTTTCTTCTTTTTCTCTCTCTCTCTACTTGCATCCTACCCAACCTATTTCCTGCATTGTGATTAGGACATAGTTAACTCTCCCTGTGCCTCCCCACACCAATCTATTCCTACTTTTTACCCACATCTCTCCCTAACCCTAATAATTTCTGGTTTTCCAAATTTTTCTTTGTGGTTCAAAGTCCTTTAACATATAGTTGTTTGATGTCGAATAGATGTATCTGTTGAACTAGATTGTATCTGTAGACTATTGACTATACAAATGCAAACTTTGGTTGATGGTTGCCTTAAGATAGTGTTCTAGCACAAAACTGGTGCTATCTTCATCTAAAATGGGCAGAGTAAGCCGGAAAAACACAAGAAAAATGGCAAATTTGGATATCTCAATTCCCAATCTTGGTAATCAGGGGTTAGAACAGATAATGAATAATCAAGAGGAGAGTTCCCAAATATCTCTACAAACACTGCTGGCAAACATGATAAATGAGAAGTTTGACAACGTACAAAGGACTCTGTATGAGCGTGATAGGGAGAGAGAGGAGGCATCCCAAAAGTTTATACAGGAATATCATAAGCGTGAGGAAGCTACTCAAAAACTGATACAGGAATTGCGTGAACAACTTCAGAATACTCAAAGAGAAAGGGAGGAATGGCGTGAGCAGGCTGAGAACACTCAAAGAGATCTGCAGGAATCCCACTAACCGGAGGAGGCTAATCAAAGAGTAATACAGGAATTGAGAGACCAGGTAGAGAACACACAAAGATCACTAAAGGCATTCATGGAATCCATTAACAAAGAGCTGAAGGAAGTCAGGGAGACCACAAAGGGAATGCTGAATGGAACCCAACAGAAGGAATGGGAGTCCAAAGAAACCATAACCAATCAACTAAGTGATTTGAGGACAAACACTGAAAACCAAATTAAGGAAGTAAAGAAATTCATACAAGACCTAAAACAGAGCTTCAACAAAGAACTTGAAGCCATCAAAGCTGACCAAATAGAAGGAAAAGATATAAAAAAATGGAGCACTCAAATTTATCAAAGAAACACTGCTTTCCCTCAAATCCCATATAGATCCAAAGACAATAATTGTTTTGGATTTTAACACACCACTCTCCCCACTAGATAGATCAACTCGGCAAAAACTCAACAGGGAAACCGCAGATCTAAACAGCTGCATAGATCAACTAGACTTAATAGACATCTACCGAACATTTCACCCAGCAGCATCAGAATACACGTTTTTCTCAGCAGCACATGGAACGTTTTCTAAAATAGACCACATTTTAGGCCAAAAAGCAAACTTGTCTAAATTCAGAAACATTGAAGTTATACCTTGCATTCTCTCTGACTACAAGGGAATAAAATTAGAACTCAACACCAAGAGCCACCAAAGAAAGTCCGGTATCATATGGAGGCTGAACAACATACTGCTGAATCATGAGTGGGTCGTAGAAGTGATTAGAAAGGAAATTCAAATGTTCATGCTATTCAACAAAAATGAACACACAAAATACCAGCTCCTCTGGGACACAGCAATGGCAGTACTCAGAGGGAAATTTATAGCTCTGAGCTCCTACATCAACAAATTGGAGAGATCTGAAACTCACAATTCAATGACACATCTAAACCTCCTTGAAAAAGAGCAGCAACATAAACCCCAATCCAGTAGACAGAAAGAAATAATAAAAATTAAATCACAATTAAATTAATTAGAATCCAAAAAAAAACTATAGAAAGAATCAACAAAACAAAGAGTTGGTTCTTCGAAAAACTGAAAAAAATTGACAGACCCTTAGCAAATGGACCTCTTCCTAGCAAATATTGACATGCCAAAAGTAAACCAAGATGAGTTAAACTATCTTAACAGGCCCATATCAAGCATTGAAATAGAAACAGCATAAGAGACCTCCCAGCTAAGAAAAGTCCAGGACCAGATGGTTTTACAGTGGAATTTTACAAGACCTTCAAAGCAGAGCTGACACCAATTCTCCTCCAACTCTTCAATGAAATTGAAAGAGAAAGCTCACTACCAAACACATTCTATGAAGCCATCATAACCCTCATCCCAAAACCAGGAAGGGACTCATCAAAGAAAGAGAACTATAGACCCATGTCTTTGATAAACATTGATGCAAAACTTCTCAACAAAATTTTGGCCAACCGACTTCAACAATTCATCCAAAAAATCACACCACGATCAAACAGGATTCATTTCAGGGATACAAAGCTGGTTCAATATACACAAATCAATTAATATTATTCATCACATCAACAGGAGCAAGTATAAGAACCATATGGTTATCTCAATAGACGCAGAAAAAGCATTCGACAAGATCCAACACCCCTTTAAGATGAAGGTTTTGGAAAAATTAGGAATCCATGGAACATTCCTTAATACAATAAAGATTGTATATGACAAACCTACAGCCAGCATTATACTCAATGGTGAAAAACTAAAGCCATTTCCTCTTAACTCAGGAACAAGACAAGGATGCCCACTCTCTCCACTTCTCTTCAATCTAGTATTAGAATGCCTACCTACAGCAATAAGACAAGATGCAGACATAAAGGGGATCCAAATAGGGAAAGAAGAAATAAAACTCTCCCTCTTTGCAGATGACATGATCTTGTATTTAAAGAATCCCATAGACTCCCTCCCAAATTACTCAAGCTGATTCAAAACTTTGGCAAAGTAGCAGGTTATAAAATTAACCGCCAAAAATCAATGGCTTTTCTGTATGCCGACAATGAGGAAAGTGTGGCTGAAATTAGGAAAGCAACTCCATTTGTAATAGCCCCACAAAAAATAAAATACCTAGGAATTAACTTAACTAAAGAAGTGAAGGACCTCTATGATGAAAACTTTAAAATCTTGAAAAAGGAAATCAACACAGAACTTAAAAAATGGCAAAACCTCCCATGCTCCTGGATTGGAAAGATTAACATCGTGAAAATGGCAATACTTCCCAAGGCTATCTACAAATTCAACGCAATACCTATCAAAATTCCACTCTCATTCTTCAAGGAAATAGAAGAGGCAATCCAAAAATTCATATGGAACAATAAAAGACCCCGAATAGCAAAAACGCTCCTCAATGGAAAGAACACTGCTGGAGGAATATCAATACCAAATTTCAAACTCTACTATAAAGCCATAGTAATCAAAACAGCTTGGTATTGGCATAAGAACATACCTCAGGACCAATGGAATAGAATTGAAAACCCAGAAATGAACCTACAGACCTATAGCCATCTAATCTTCGATAAGGGAGCTAAAACAATAGAATGGAAGACAGACAGCCTCTTCAGTAAATGGTGCTGGCAAAACTGGTTAACTACATGTAGAAAACTGAAGCTAGATCCTTATATATCACCCTACACCAGAATCAACTCCAAATGGATCAAAGACCTTGAAGTCAAAGCAGACACTCTGAAAACATTACAGGATGGAATAGGACAAACCCTATGTCTCCTTGGCTCAGGCCGAAATTTTCTGAATAGAGACCCGGAAACACAACAAATCAAAGAAAGGTTGGACAAATGGGAATGCATAAGGTTGCAGAGCTTCTGCAGGGCAAATGACATAGCTAGGAAGATCAATAGAAAGCCCACGGATTGGGAGATGATCTTTACTAGCCATACAACGGACAAGGGTCTCATATCTAAAATATACTTGGAACTCAAAAAATTAAACCACCCAACAACAAATCTTCAAAGAAACAACTGCTCAATAAGTAAGTGGGCGAAAGACTTAAAGAGAAACTTCTCTGAAGAAGAAAGAAGGATGGCCAATATACACATGAAGAAATGTTCAACATCCCTAGCCATAAAAGAAATGCAAATCAAAACAACATTGAGATATCACCTCACTCCAGTTAGAACAGCAAAAATCAAGAACTCTAACAACAACAGATGCTGGAGGGGATGTGGACAGAAAGGAACCTTACTTCATTGTTGGTGGGAATGTAAACTTGTTCAACCACTTTGGAAAGCAGTATGGAGGTTCCTCAAAAGACTTCACATAGAACTCCCCTATGACCCAGCAATCCCACTTTTGGGCATTTACCCTAATATTTACAAAAAAGACCACACTAAAGCTACCAGCACAACTATGTTTATTGGAGCATTATTTACTATAGCTAAGATATGGAACCAACCCAGTTGCCCCTCAGTAGATGAATGGATCAAGAAAATGTGGTATATATACACAATGGAATTCTATGCCTCCATCAGAAAGAATGACATTTCCCCATTTGTTAGGAAATGGAAAGGCTTGGAAAAAATTATATTAAGTGAAGTAAGCCAGGCCCAAAGAAACATAGGTCTCATGGTTTCCCTTATTTGCAATATCTAGTATAGGTATGAGTCAAGCGGAAAAAGTCAGCTAATGTGATGTTAGGAAAACGAACCCTCAAATATGTATTTTAAGGTTTTTGTTTCTTTCATGCATGTGTTTCTAATGCATTTATAAGATTATTTCTTTGTTGCTTTGTATGTCCCTCCCCCACAGTGTAACCCCCGCTTTCACTATATTTGATGTCAGTATAACATGTGGAGGAGATGGGGGCAAACAAGTCGTTTAAGGATTCAGGTGGACCTGTTGCAACAATGAGAAGTACAAAATGTCATGTCAAAACAAGCTTTACAATGTCGGTGTGGGGGCGGAAGGGAGGGTATGATTGGGTGGGGGTTAGGGGGGAGGCTGATAAGGGAGGTGAACGTAAACAAAGGAGGAGGCTGCAATGCTTGGTAAGAAATGTATGCATTGTCCTGCCCATGTAATTGTAACCCCTGTCTACAGTATGTTCTCAAAGAAAATTAAATTAAATTAAAAAAAAAAAGAAAACGTGGTCAATATATACAATTGCATTCTATGCCTCCATCAGAAAGAATGACATTGCCCAATTTGTTAGGAAATGGAAAGATTTGGAAAAAATTTATTAAGTGAAGTAAGCGAGGTCCAAAGAAACATACGACCCATGGTTTCTCTTATTTTCAATAACTAATATATGTCCGGGATTATCAGAAAATGTCAAGAACTATGTGCATTTGACCAGATAAGATGATGTTAAGCTAAACGAATGCCAAGATAGGTACACAAGTGATTGTATCTTGCTATTATTTCTAACATACTTATACTGTACGATGTGATTTTTTTTGTTTCTTTATATGTTCCTCAACCACGCTATAACCCCTTTTTTCACTGTATTTGAAGTTGGTGCACCTACATCTTGTATATACGTTTCTCTAATTTGGGGAGAAGAAGAAAACAACAAAATGCTTAAATAGGGATACCCGTTGACCCATTGTAACAATGAGATGCACAAGACACTATGTTGAAAATGAATTTTACAATTTATGCAGGGGAAGGAGAGAGGAGGAGTGGAGTGTACTTGCGGAGGTGGGAGAGAAGGGATGGTGGGGGAATATAAAGGAGGAGGTAACAATGCTTGTTAGGAAATGTACTCATTACCTTGCTCATGTAAATGTCACTTCTCTGTGCAGTATTTTTAAAATAAAAAAAAATGTATAAAAATGTTCTGAGATTGAAGACTTAATTTCCCTTATTTTATCCATATAATCTCATTAACAAATAAATAAATGCAAAACACTGACATG
This sequence comes from Dipodomys spectabilis, assembly GCF_019054845.1. Taxonomy (NCBI): domain Eukaryota; kingdom Metazoa; phylum Chordata; class Mammalia; order Rodentia; family Heteromyidae; genus Dipodomys; species Dipodomys spectabilis. The sequence goes on along the minus strand of NW_024871165.1, from coordinate 573,717 downwards.
AAGGTATTTTGAATAAATGTGTGTGTGTGCACGTGTGCACACAAGTGTGTTGGAGTGCTGAGAATTTGAACTCAGGGCTTTAAGGTCTTGGTAGGCCTTTCCTCTCTAGATTGGTGAACTACTATATGAGCTACATTTCCACTCCTGGCTCTTTCCTAGTTCATTAAATTTTTTGAAAAATAATCTCAAAAATGTTTTTGCCCTGATTGGCTTCCAACTGTTATCCACAGATCTTAGCCTCCTGAGTAGATATCTCAAGTAAACAAGATTACAGGAGTGACCAACCAGCACAAGGTTTTCAGAATAATTTTAAAAGTAGAAGAAAATTTACTTCATGGGGGCCTGTTTTTATCATCTCCTACTTTTAAAGCATTTTGCTTTAAAAGTAAAGGTGAATTTATTAAATTAAATGTGAATTTATTTCTCTTTTGGATTCTAAAAGACAGAAAGTGATGATATTTAAAAGTTTTGGTATTTTTTAAAAAGAAAAATGGAACTGTAGGACAGAAGAAATTTGGCTGTCTTTGAAACTCAATGTATAAGTTCAATTCTGTGCGTGATAACGCAATGTCACCAACACAGTCTGTGTTGAAGACAAATTGTGACAGAAAACAATCATCATGGGCAATAATTGCTATGCTATTATTTCTTGAGCAACATGAATATTGAATTTAGAGTGTAAAAGAATGGTGAGATTTTTACCTACCTTTTCTGTATTGCTGAAAAATTTTTGGAAACTTTTACTCATTTTCTTCCTCACTGTGTGTATTTGGGCCATGCCCTTACTGCCTTTAATTACAATTTTTCCCAACACTTAAATGGTAATAATGTTAGCATTATAGCAAATGTTATCTTAAGAATTAATAGAAATAAAACTTGTGAAAAACTCAACACAAACTTCTATGAATGAACTTTGAGTTTAACCAACAATTTTTTAAATACTAAATAAAATGTATTACAGAAACCATTACATGTGGTGAGCAACTAGAAGTAATGTTATCTATTGACCATGCTCTGCTTCTAGGGAAGCCAGGAGGATAACTTCTCATGCTGTAAATCAAGCTGGTTATCTTATGTCTTGATAATGTAAAAATATCAGGGACATTATAAAGAAGGAATGTTGTAGACAGATGTGAAGTCCTTAAGAAAATGTACAAAACTGATGAAACGTAAGAGTATCTGAGCAGTATATTTTGTTTTATATAATTTAAGGTACATCACAAAGATAGGGAAAACCTAGAAGAATGAATTCTCTTTTTGAAATTCTATCATAGATCCTTAGCAGGATGAACTCTTTCCTCATTCTTGTAGAGGCATCATCAGATGAGAGTAACTATTTTTTTGTTTGTTTCCTTCCATTCATTCTTCAGTTTGAAATCTGAACTACATGAGACTGAAAGAAACCAAAATTAGACACGCAGGATTTGGAAAGAGCAATCAACATAAAATAAATAAAGTATATAAAGCTTTGTAAAAGGTCTAACCAAATTGAGTAGTATAGTCTCAAGCATAAACAGAAATTGATTTAAGCAATATCATTTTATTGAAAAGTGAAAAATGTTAGGAGTTGCTTAATTTTTCCTTTCTACTATATTGAATTAAGTATTCATTTTGTATAGAGATATTAAAGATGAGATTAACAAGAAACTTGATTTAAAATGGACAAAAGTTCTGAATAGACCTGCTTTCCAAAAAGCCCTGAAAATCACCAGTGGGTTTACAAATTTGTGTTTGATACCCCTTCTACGCTGGCTTAATGCTTTCTGAACAGAAGTCATTAGAGAAATGCAACTCAAAATTACTATGATACTACTTCATAACTATTATAACTCTTATCAAAAAAAAATCAAAGAAGCCAGGTGTGGTGGTAAAGGCTTGTAATTCTAAGCATTTAGGGGGTTGGAGTAAGAGGATTTGATTCTAAGGCCAGTCTGGGGAACTGCACATAGTAAAAACCTGCCCTTTAAAAAACTCAGAAGGTAATAATGTTGTGAGAGTGTGGAGGAAAGGAAATTTTGTACTCTCTTGGTCAAAATACAGGCTAATATTCTCATTGTAGAAAGTAGTATGCAGTTTTCTTTCTTGCTTGCTTGCTTTTTTTCTTTTTGGGGGATGGTCCGGTTGTGGGGCCTGAACTCTGGGCCTGGGCACTGTCCCTCAGTTCTTCAGCTCAAGGCTAGCACTCTACCACTAGAGTCACAGCGCCACTTCTGGCTTTTTTCTTTTTGCTTATGTGGTGCTGAGGAATCAAATCCAGAGCCTCATGCATGCAAGGCAAGCGCTCTACCACTGAGCCACATTCCCAGCCCCAAGTATGCAGTTTTCTAAAGAAATGCAAAGATGAAATATCATTTGAACCACTAATCATGTGATTATTTCTCTCTGGGTAGCATGAGTTTTGTGTTTTACAGATATATGTTAGGATTTCTTTTTCATGAATCAAATATGGGAAAGAACTAAATGCAACCTCCCTTAATTCAAAGAAGAATAGAATCTATATTTATTTGTATTACTGTGCATGAAGAAATCCTGGAGACTTCTGGTTAATTCAGAGGGTCCCACGCAAAAATATAGGACAAGAGGAAAGTAAAACTGTTTTGAAAGTATAATAGGTTATCATTGATGAAAAGGGTTAGTGGTCATTTTTCCCCTTTTTTTTTTTTTTGTGCCAGTTGGTCAGTGCAGGAGCAAGGCTGTACCCTGGAGCCCTTTCAATATCACCATGTGAACTTCCATTTCTGTAGTCCCTGTGGGTGTGGGGCCTCTTCAAGTCACCCGTTGAGAAGTGGGGCCCCCTCCCTTGTGGTGGATGTGCAGCGAAGGGATGTGTGTGTGCATGGTCCTCAGCATTGCCAGAGGAGCCCTGCCCACCCTGCCCACCTCCCTTCCCAGTCTCACTTGTTCCATTTCACCCAGGAGCTGGCAGCCTTGGGGCTTTAGTTGAGTCCACTGCTGCCCTCTCCTCTGCCAGGTGTGCTGGTACTGGTCTGCGGTGGTCCTGGGTGCAAGTGCCATCCCAGTGAGACTCTGTTGTGGGGTCACTGCCTGCCCCCATGGGTGTGGGGTGGAGGACACCATGTTTGTACACTGCACAGTCCACAGGAGAAGGAAGGCTTGGTGGACAATTCACCCACTTGGGGCCAGGCAGCCCAGCCTTGGTTCAGACTTTAGGGCAGAATGGAGACTAGAGTCGTGTGGTGGCCCTTCTGCCAGCTGGCTTGTGACAGCTGTGGCAGCTGAGCACCCTGGAGCCCCTTGAGCATCCCCACAGACCTCCATTTTCTGGTCCCTGTGATCTCGGGTAAGGTGCCATCCCTGCATATGCCCATCAGTGCCAGAGGAGCCTGGACTTGCAGTGCACGAGCTGCAGCACTGGGGACCCAAAGCCCCTTTGGCTTTGCTGTGTAGCCTCCTCCATTGTCCTTCTGGTCCACATGGGCTCAGCTCTGGGTGCCATTCCGGGGATGCTCCATTTGGCAGCAATGGGCTCATCCCCTACCCTCATTGGTATCCAAAGCAGGAATGGGTCTGGCCTTGGCAGTGCAGGCCACACACATGGAAGGCAGGACTTGGGGTCTGCCCTGCCTTACCTCCTGGCTTTGGCACCTGAGGCTGGGTTGCTTGGTCTGGTCACTGGTGGAGCCTTGTTGGATGCAGCCCACCACAACAAATACTGCACCTGCTGCAGCAGCAGTGTGGTTTTCCAGACCCCCTCAGGGTCACCACAGGGACCTCTGATGGGTCTACATGGGCTGGATGTGGGTGTCATCCCAGGACACCCATTAGGAAGTGCCACTCTCCTTTGTAGTACTGGAAGTAAGAGATGCCACATAATTTCTGCTTTCTAACGTTTTCCTTCACTAAGATAAACAGACCAGGGAGATATAAATAAGTTTTATAACAAGAAAACATATAACTTATATCACTTCTACCTGTTAAACCATTGTAATATTTTTTATCCAGTAGGAATTCTTTCTGTACTTATTTATTTTACTTTTGAATGTAATGAATGTAATATTTTTGTGTGTATTTTACTATCCTAGTATAATTTCATTTGCACTACTTACATACAATTTTTTTCAAATTCTGTGATTTTAGAATGTGTTTTTTGGAGAAGAGTTTTGTTGTACTTTCATTTCAGTTTGCCATTATGGCCTTATAAACACATAAAATAAAATACATTCTTGCTAGTATCAAGTTCAATGATTTTGTAGACTAGAGACTCAAGGATATAGCATTATATATCATACAGTAATATGTATCAATTTGTTTATAACTGCTCCATAAAATAATTAGTAATTCAGGCAGCAGCCACTTCATCTAGCCCCTCTGATGAAGTAGGATCCTAGTGGCAGCCTACCCAACTCGGGTGCTTCTGGGCACCTCACCTGAGACTGTGGGAGAATATCAGGGTGTACCTGCTGTTGGACTAGGGAAGCTGCTGCGTGAATGACACAGTGCCACTGACCCACATCTAACACCCACCAGCCCCATGGGCCTGGGCCCTAAGGGGCCCCTGAGAGCACACACACACGGTGGGGGGGCACCCACCTAGGAAGGAGTGTAGACAAAACAAGCCACTCTGGGGATCAGCTTGTACAGTATCCTCCATGGAGCAGGGGACAATTGTTCTCAGCTATGGGGAGAAGACAAGAAATACAGGCCCAGGTGGGGTGATGCCAACTTTTGTACTCAGGCTGGCAGGGAAACTTTCCTCCAGACACTCTCCTGCAGGCTCAGGTTGCCCCTCCATGCTCCTTGTCCATGGAATATCAGCCAGGGACACTCATGTCCGGTACTCCTGGCTGCTCTTTTGGGGTTTCTTAATTTACACAGAGAGCCCCAGCCTCAGACAGCAGAGTTATATTCTGGGTTTTGTAAAACTCTCTGCATCTGAGCATTTCCCAGTGTTTGGTTTTTGTATTGCTTCTTATAAATTCTTTGTGAAATTTGTGTTTTAGGTGTTGAGGTGCAGGAGGAAGAGCCAGATTATGGACATAGTTTCCTACAAGCCTTTCATCTAAAAAGGAAAATAGATTCTTTCTAAAAATGCCTATCAGGAAATGAATTTGAGAGAGGGAAAAAGGCAGTTTTCTCATGAGATCAAAATGTGCTAGTTTTATATGCATGTTTTATGCGTTCAAAATACAACTAAGTAATTCACTATCTAGGAACAATTGTCCAGACCTAAGAGTTAGGTGTCTTGGGAGCTAGAGGCAGGGTTTTTGTGAGGTTTATCCAAAGGGAGTGAATAAAGTTAAAATCCATAGATTACTTTGTAGAATGAAAGTGGTAATACAAAATGAGAATCACAAAAATCCTCTCTGCTATTCGGGGTCTTTTATTCTTCCATATGAATTTTTGGATTGCTTCTTCTATTTCATTGAAAGTGAGATTGGGATATTGATAGGTATCACATTGAATTTGGAAATAGCCTTTGGCAGTATTGCCATTTTCATGATGTTAATCTTCCCAAAATAGGAGCGTGGGAGGTTTCCCACTTCCTTAGTTCTGCTTTCATTTTCTTTTTCAGGTTTTTAAAGTTTCCATCATAGAGGTCCTTCACCTCTTAAGTTAACTCCTTGCTATTTTATATTTTTGCGAATATTAAAAAGGTATTGCTTTCCTATTTTCAGCCTCACTCTTATTGTTATTGGAATACAGGTAAGCCATTGATTTCTGAGGGTTAATTTTATATTCTGCTAGTTTGCCAAAGTTTCTGATCAGCTCAAGTAACTTGGGAGTGGAGTCCGTGGGGTTCTTTAAATACAAGATCATGTCATCTGCAAAAAGGGATAGTTTTAATTCATCTTTCCCTATTTGGATCCCCTTTAAGTTTGTATCTTTTCTTATTGCCCCAGCTAGCATTCTAATACTAATTTGAAGAGGAGTGGAGAGAGCAGACATCCTTATCTCATTCCTGAATTTATTTTATTTATTTAATTCATGCCCCAGTCATGGGGCAAGAACTCTGGGCCTGGGCACTGTCCCGCCGCTCTTCAGCTCAAGGCTAGCACTCTACCACTTGAGCCACAGCGCCACTTCCGGCTTTTATTCTTTTTCTTATGTGGTGTTGAGGAATGGAACCCAGGGCCTCATGCATGCAAGGCAAGCGCTCTACCACTGAGCCACATTCCCAGCCCCTCATTCCTGAATTTATAAGAAATGATTTTAACTTTTTGCCATTAACTATAATGCTGGCTGTAGGTTTGTCAATCCTTAGCAGAAAGAACAGTGCTGAAGCAATATCAGTTCCAAATGTCAAACTAGACTAAAAAGCCATAGTAATAAGAACAGCTTGATAATGGCACAAGAACAAACCTGAGGACCAATGGAAAAGGACTGAAGACTCAGAAATGAATCCATTGACCTATAGCCACCTAATCTTTGACAAGGGAGCTAAAAAAAATAGAGTGGAAAAAAGATAGCCTTTTCTGTAAATGGTGTTGGCAAAATTGGTTAAACACCTGTTAAACTAAAACTAGATCCGCATATATCGCCCTGCACCAGAATCAACTCCAAGTGGACAGAAGACCTCAAAATAAAAGCAGACACCATGAAAACTTTACATGAAGGAATAGGAGAAACTCTAGGGCTCTTTAGCACACGCCGAAATTTTCTTAATAGAGAACAAGAAACAAAACAAATCAAAGAAAGGTTGGGCAAATGGGATTGCATGAAACCGCAGAGGTTCTGCAAGGCAAAGGTCAAAGCTAACAAGAACTGTAGACAGCCCACGTACTGGGAGAAGATCTTCATGAGTCATAAAATGGACAAGGTCTTATATCTAAAATATACTTAGGACTTAAAAAATTAAATTCCCCAACAACAAATCATCAAAGAAACAACTGCTGGATAACTCAGTGGGCTAAAGACTTAAAGAGAGATTTTTCTGAAGAGGAAATGAAAATGCCCATTAGACACATGAAGAAATGCTCAACTTTTCTAGCCATAAAAGAAATGCAGAGTTCCGGGAAGATGGCAGAGGAGAAGCTGGAATCTGAACAAGCTCTCGCATAGAAAGCAGTTTTAGATTTCCAGTGAACAGTCCTAAGCCAGAGAATCACACTAAGTGTGCCATCACAGGACAGAGAGTTAGACAAGAGAGTTGAAGCCAAGACAAGTAGACACATCTGAGCGCCTGCCAGCAGCCGCCGCGGCGGCGGCAGGGTCGCAGCGGCGACCGCAGCCACGGCCCTACCTGAGCGCTCACACAGAGAGTCCAGGATGAAGGAGCCAGACACAGCGGGCGAGAGGATTCTACTCAACACCAGCAAGAACCGACAAGGAGCAGACATCTTCATCCTGCACTTTGCAGACCAGAGACGACCCAGGATCCAAGACTCGGCGTGAGTAGAAGCCCGATGTCCTCACTCCTTCTCAGGGAGCAGAGGAGGGAAGGCCACCCCTCCCCCCCAGCACCGGTGATCTCCATTTTGGATACCGACAAAGCTCGCAAGAGCTGCTAGGTCCAACTCAGGCCTTGGAATAAAACGAGTCATTTAACAGGTCACAAGAACTTAACGGCGAAGTGACCTGCCAGACTCAGCTCCATCCAGGGTAAAGTCACCCAGCCCAGGCACCAGCCATTGGAGTGGCTTTCCTCACTGGGTAACCAGAGCCAGAGGCTGCCCCTCCCTCTAGCAGCCTCCACAATCAATTGAAAAACAGAAACCCTGAGAATGGCTCCAGGGTGGGCTCTGTGAATTTTTCACAAAATAGCCCCAAGGAAAAGCTACTGTTTGTTGAAAGGCCTCAACTCTACCAGAACCTAGCCTCATCACCCCTCTTTTGTGATTCTCAAAGCAGATCACCCTCCCATTAAACTAACCTGGGAGGGGGATCTCAAAATCTTGGGTAAAGCAGAGCATTTTTCTGCCTGTTCGAACAAACTGACTTAAGAAACCAATCAAGCCACAGGACCTCAAGCTGACCAGAGACTCCAACAAGAGGCTGGTTACAGACAAAAGGGAGATACAGGATTCTTCCCACCCCTCCCAAAAAAATAAAAAAAAAAATCAAAGAACTTTTTTTTCTTCTTTCCTTTTTTTTTTTTTTTTGGTACCTTATATATATAAATAATTTTTTTTCCTTTTCTAAAACTTTTATTAATCTTTAATTTTTGCCTTTTTTGAAAAAATAATTGTTTTCCAGTAACTTTTTTTTCCCTCTTATAATTTTTATTTTAGGAATATGTGAATGTACGTTTTCCTTTCTTTTCTTGTCTTCTCTCTCTTTTTCTTTCTTTCTTAATTTTGTTTTTTGTCTAGCTCTACTGAACTTCTGATCTTTTTTTCTCCCTTTCTTATCCTTTTCACCTTTTCCTTTCTTTTGTTCTTCTGTATGTGACTTAACTCTTGTCCTGCACATCCTCAGATAAACCCATAGTTAACTAGTAGACCCTATCCCCCATTGTGTACACAATTAATCCACAAATTTATTACTCAATCCAAAACCTCTGAGACTTAAATTCCTTAATAGCAGTACTACCTCTTTATAACTATATAATATTTAAGCATTTTTTAAGTTTTTCACATCTCTTCTATCTCCCTCCAGTTTTCTCATTATATTCACATTCCTCTCTAAATAGATGGTCTTTCAATCTCCATAACTATATTAATTTTTACGTTGCTAATTTTTTTTCTGGTCTCTTTTCATTTCCCTTTCCCTTTCTTCTTTTTCTCTCCCTCTCTACTTGCATCCTACCCAAACTATTTCCTGCATTGAGATTAGGACATAGTTAACTCTCCCTGTGCCTCCCCACACCAATCTATTCCTAATTTTTACCCAGATCTCTCCCTAACCCTAAAAATTTCTGGTTTTCCAAATTCTTCTCTTCGGTTCAAAGCCCATTAACATATAGTTGTTTGATGTTGAATAGATGTATCTGTTGAACTAGATTGTATCTGTAGACTATTGACTGTACAAATGCAAACTTTGGTTGATGGTTGCCTTAAGATAGTGTTCTAGCACAAAACTGGTGCTATTTTCATCTCAAATGGGCAGAGTAAGCCGAAAAAACACAAGAAAAATGGCAAATCCGGGTACCTCAAATCCCAATCTTGATAATCAGGGGTCAGATCAGATAATGAACAATCCAGAGGAGAGTTCCCAAATAGCTCTACAAACAATGGTGGCAAACATGATAAATGAGAAGTTTGACAACTTACAAAGGACTCTGTATGAGCGTGATAGGGAGAGAGAGGAGGCATCCCAAAAGTTTATACAGGAATATCATAAGCGTGAGGAAGCTACTCAAAAACTGATACAGGATTTGCGTGAACAACTTCAGAATACTCAAAGAGAAAGGGAGGAATGGGGTGAGCAGGCTGAGAACACTCAAAGAGAACTGCAGGAATACCACGAATGGGAGGAAAGAGAACTGCAGGAATCCCACAAACGGGAGGAAGCTAATCAAAGAGTAATTCAGGAATTGAGAGACCAGGTAGAGAACACACAAAGATCACTAAAGGCATTCATGGAATCCATTAACAAAGAGCTGAAGGAAGTCAGGGAGACCACAAAGGGAATGCTGAATGGAACCCAACAGAAGGAATGGGAGTCCAAAGAAACCATAACCAATCAACTAAGTGATTTGAGAACAAACACTGAACACCAAATTAAGGAAGTAAAGAAATTCATACAATACCTAAAACAGAGCTTCAACAAAGAACTTGAAACCATCAAAGCTGACCAATTAGAAGGAAAAGAGATAAAAAACAAAGTAGAGAGTCTTGACAGCAGGTTAGACCATGCAGAAGATCGAATCTCAGGGATTGAAGACAGCCTAGATATTATAGAGAAAGAACATACAACCATCCAAGACAAGTCCAAGAAGTATGATAGATCTATCCAACACCTGGAAGACACCATCAGAAGGCCTAATCTAAGGATAATGGGTGTAGAGGAGCACCTAGAAACAGAAGTTAATGGTCTAGGAAATTTGTTTAACAGGATCCTAGCAGAGAACTTCCCAAACATACAAAAAGATAGGCCTATTCAGATACAAGAAGCTTTTAGAACCCCAAATAGACCAGACCAGAATAGGACATCCCACCGTCACATTATAATCCACACAGGATCAACTCAGACCAAGGAAAAGATCCTTAAAGCTGTCAAGGAGAAAAGGGTAATCACCTATAAAGGGAAACCAATTAGAATTACCTCAGATTTCTCAGCAGAGACAATCAAAGCAAGAAGAGCCTGGAATGATGTATGCCATGCCCTAAAAACAAACAACTATCAACCAAGAATACTGTACCCAGCTAAATTCTCCTTCATAACTGAAGGCCAAATAAAAACCTTCCATAGCAAAGAAAAATTGAAACAATACATCTCCACCAAACCAGTCCTACAAAAGATTCTTAAAGATGTCCTACACATAGAAAACCAACAAGACCGCAACAAAGGCCAAGAAACTGCACCCAAACTGAGAATCCAAGAACCATAGGAAGAACCCAGTTTTCGCAGCCCCCAAGAAGGTGGATAACATGACAGGAACTCCCAAATACCTCTCAGTCCTATCTCTTAACGTTAACGGACTGAACTCTCCAATTAAGCGACATAGACTGTCTAGTTGGATTAAAAAACAAGACCCTTCTATCTGCTGCCTGCAGGAGTCACATCTTGCCCGTAAAAACAAACACATTTTCAATGTTAAAGGCTGGAACAAAATCTACCAAGCAAACGGACCCCATAAACAGGCGGGAGTTGCAATCTTAATATCAGATAAAATAGAATTCAAATTAAAATTCGTGAGAAGAGATAAAGAAGGTCACTACATACTAATTAAAGGATCTCTCCTTCAGGAGGACATTACAATTCTAAATATCTATTCGCCAAACAATGGAGCACTCAAATTTATCAAAGAAACACTACTTTCCCTCAAATCCCATATAGATCCAAAGACATTAATTGGTGGGGATTTTAACACCCCACTCTCCCCACTAGATAGATCAACTCGGCAAAAACTCATCAGAGAAACCGCAGATCTAAACAGCTGCATAGATCAACTAGACTTAACAGACATCTACCGAACATTTCACCCAGCAGCATCAGAATACACGTTTTTCTCAGCAACACATGGAACGTTTTCTAAAATAGACCACATTTTAGGCCAAAAAGCAAACTTGGCTAAATTCAGAAACATTGAAGTTATACCATGCATTCTCTCTGACCACAAGGGAATAAAATTAGAACTCAACACCAAAAGCCACCAAAGAAAGTCCGGTATCACATGGAGGCTGAACAACACACTGCTGAATCAAGAGTGGGTCATGGAAGAGATTAGAAAGGAAATTCAAATGTTCATGCTATTCAACAAAAATGAACACACAAATTACCAGCTCCTCTGGGACACAGCAGAGGCAGTACTCAGAGGCAAGTTTATAGCTCTGAGCTCCTACATCAACAAATTGGAGAGATCTGAAACAAATAATTTAATGACACATCTAAACCTCCTTGAAAAAGAGCAGCAACATAAACCCCAATCCAGTACACGGAAAGAAATAACCAAAATTAAATCAGAATTAAATGAATTAGAATCCAAAAAAACTATAGAAAGAATCAACAAAACAAAGAGTTGGTTCTTCGAAAAACTTAACAAAATTGACAGACCCTTAGCAAATCTTATCAGAAAAGAGAACACACCCAAATTAATAAACTCAGAGATGAGAATGGAAACATCACCACGGAAACAACCAAGATTCAGAACATTATAAGGGAATACTTCTCAAAACTTTATGCTAATAAGTTTGAGAACTTGACAGAAATGGACCTCTTCCTAGCAAATATTGACATGCCAAAACTAAACCAAGATTAGTTAAACCAGCTTAACAGCCCCATATCAAGCATTGAAATAGAAACAGCAATAAGAGACCTCCCAGCTAAGAAAAGTCCAGGACCAGATGGTTTTACAGCGGAATTTTACAAGGCCTTCAAAGCAGAGCTCACACCAATACTCCTCCAACTCTTCAATGAAATTGAAAGAGAAAGCTCACTACCGAACACATTCTATGAAGCCATCATAACCCTCATCCCAAAACCAGTCAGGGACTCATCAAAGAAAGAGAACTATAGACCCATTTCTTTGATGAACATTGATGCAAAACTTCTCAACAAAATTTTGGCCAACCGATTTCAACAATTCATCCAAAAAATCATACACCACGATCAAACAGGATTCATTTCAGGGATGCAAAGCTGGTTCAATATACGCAAATCAATTAATATTATTCATCACATCATCAGTAGCAAGAATAAGAACCACATGGTTATCTCAATAGATGCAGAAAAAGCATTGGACAAGATCCAACACCCCTTTATGATGAAGGTTTTGGAAAAATTAGGAATCCATGGAACATTCCTCAATACAATAAAGGCTGTATATGACAAACCTACAGCCAGCATTGTACTCAATGGTGAAAAACTAAAGTCATTTCCTCTTAACTCAAAAACAAGACAAGGATGCCCACTCTCTCCACTTCTCTTCAATCTAGTATTAGAATGCCTAGCTACAGCAATAAGACAAGATGCAGACATAAAGGGGATACAAATAGGGAAAGAAGAAATAAAACTCTCCCTCTTTGCAGATGACATGATCTTGTATTTAAAGAATCCCATAGACTCCACTCCCAAATTACTCAAACTGATTCAAAACTTTAGCAAAGTAGCAGGTTATAAAATTAACCCCCAAAAATCAATGGCTTTTCTGTATGCCGACAATGAGAAAAGTGTGGCTGAAATTAGGAAAGCAACTCCATTTGTAATAGCCCCACAAAAAATAAAATACCTAGGAATTAACTTAACTAAAGAAGTGAAGGACCTCTATGATGAAAACTTTAAAATCTTGAAAAAGGAAATCAACACAGAACTTAAAAAATGGCAAAACCTCCCATGCTCCTGGATTGGAAAGATTAACATCGTGAAAATGGCAATACTTCCCAAGGCTATCTACAAATTCAACGCAATACCTATCAAAATTCCACCCTCATTGTTCAAGGAAATAGAAGAGGCAATCCAAAAATTCATATGGAACAATAAAAGACCCCGAATAGCAAAAACGCTCCTCAACGGAAAGAACACTGCTGGAGGAATATCAATACCAAACTTCAAACTCTACTATAAAGCCATAGTAATCAAAACAGCTTGGTATTGGCATAAGAACAGACCTCAGAACCAATGGAATAGAATTGAAAACCCAGAAATGAACCTACAGACCTATAGCCATCTAATCTTCGATAAGGGAGCTAAAACAATAGAATGGAAGAAAGACAACCTCTTCAGTAAATGGTGCTGGCAAAATTGGTTAACTACATATAGAAAACTTAAGCTAGATCCTTATATATCACCCTGCACCAGAATCAACTCCAAATGGATCAAAGACCTTGAACTCAAAGCAGACACTCTGAAAACATTACAGGACGGAATAGGAGAAACCCTGGGTCTCCTTGGCTCAGGCCGAAATTTTCTGAATAGAGACCCGGAAACACAACAAATCAAAGAAAGGTTGGACAAAATGGATTGCATAAAGTTGCCGAGCTTCTGCAGGGCAAATGACATAGCTAGGAAGATCAATAGAAAGCCCACGGATTGGGAGAAGATCTTTACTAGCCATACAACGGACAAGGGTCTCATATCTAAAATATACTTGGAACTCAAAAAATTAAACCCCCCAACAACAAATCCTCAAAGAGACAACTGCTCTATAAATAAGTGGGCAAAGACTTAAAGAGAAACTTCTCTGAAGAAGAAAGAAGGATGGCCAATAGACACATGAAGAAATGTTCAACATCCCTAGCCATAAAAGAAATGCAAATCAAAACAACATTGAGATATCACCTCACTCCAGTTAGAACGGCAAAAATCAAGAACTCTAACAACAACAGATGCTGGAGGGGATGTGGACAGAAAGGAACCTTACTTCATTGTTGGTGGGAATGTAAACTTGTTCAACCACTTTGGAAAGCAGTATGGAGGTTCCTCAAAAGACTTCACATAGAGCTCCCCTATGTCCCAGCAATCCCACTTTTGGGCATTTACCCAAATGTTTACAAACAAGACCACACTAAAGCTACCAGCACAACTATGTTTATTGGAGCATTATTTACCATAGCTAAGATATGGAACCAACCCAGATGCCCCTCAGTAGATGAATGGATCAAGAAAATGTGGTATATATATACAATGGAATTCTATGCCTCCATCAGAAAGAATGACATTGCCCCATTTGTTAGGAAATGGAAAAACTTGGAATAAATTATATTAAGTGAAGTAAGCCAGGCCCAAAGAAACGTAGGTCCCATGGTTTCCCTTATTTGTAATATCTAGTATATGTATGAGTCAAGCGTAAAAGGTCAGATAATGTGATGTCAGGAAAATGAACCCTTAGATGTGTATTTTAATGTTTTTTTCTTTCATGCATGTGTTTCTAACACATTTATAAGATTATCTCTTTGTTGCTTTGTATGTCCCTCCCCCACAGTATAACCCCTGTTTTCACTATATCTGATGTCAGTATAACTTGTGGAGGAGATGGGGAAAAACCAGTTGTTTAAGGATACAGGTGGACCTGTTGCAACAATGAGAAGTACAAGTTCTCATGTCCAAAACGAGCTTTACAACGTTGGTGCGGGGAGGGGGGGACGGGGGGGGAAGGAGAAGGATTGGGATTAAGGGGGGAGTGGGAGGCTGGGAAGGGATGTGAAGGGTAAACAAAGGAGGAGGCTGCAATGCTTGGTAAGAAATGTACGCATTATCCTGCCCATGTAACTGTAACTCCTCTGTACAGTATGTTCACAAATAAAATTAAATTAAATTAAAAAAAAAAGAAATGCAAATAAAGATAGCATTGGGATCACCCATCATTCCAGTTAGAATGTCTATAATCAAGAAATGTAATAATTACAGATGTTGACGGGAACCCTACTGCATTGTTAGTGGGAATGTAAACTTGTTCAACCACTTTGGAAAGCAGTATGGAAGTTCTTCAGAAGACTACACATAGAGCTCTCCCTATGACCCAGCAATCCCACTTTTGGGCATTTACCCAAATGATCACAAACAAGGTCATACCAAAGCTACCAGCACAACCATGTTTGTTGCAGCATTACTCACTATAGCTCACTATAGTTACGATATGGAACCAACCCCGATTCCCCTCAGTAGATGAATGGATCTAGAAAATGTGATACACACACACACACACACACACACACACAATGGAATTCTATGCCTCCATTAGAGGGAATGACAATGCCCCATTTGTTAGGAAATGGAAAGACTTGTTAAAAATTATATTAAGTGAAGTAAGCCAGGCCCAGAGAAACATAGGTCCCATGCTTTCCCTTATTTGCAAGGACTAGTACATGTCTAGGACAAGCAGAAAAGATCAAAAGTTATGTTATTATGACCACATAAGTTGATGTTAAGTGAAATATACCCCAAGTCAGTCTTGGTTTTGTTTTTAATATACTTATAATGCACTATGTGATTCTTTTGTAGGTTCATCCACCCACGGTATAATCCCTGTTTTCACTGTATTTGATTCCAATGTTCTGCATCTTGTATATTCACTTTTGTGATTTGGGGAGTGGAAAGGATATAGCAAAATGCTTAAATGGGGCTGCAGGTTGACCCATTGTGATGAAGAGATGTACAGGACACTATGTAGAAAATGAATTTACAATGTCAGGCAGGGATTGAGGAGGGAGGAGTTGGAGAGGTGAGGAAGGAAGGGATGGTAGGGAAAAAAACAAGGAAGAGGTAACAATGCTTGATAGGAAATGTACTCATTACCCTACTCATGTAACTGAACCCCCTCTGTACAGTATTTTTACAATAAAATATATTAAAAAATCTCTGCCTGTTGTAGATTTCCAGTGCTGCCAGCGGCATTGAATTTTTTGCCTTTTCTGGCTGTGGTTAGGTCTACCTGCCCAGTGGATCAGTAGTCTTCAAGGCATCTTGGTCCTGAAATGGGACTTGGATTATCCAGTGGTGGTTGGAACCGGGCCAAGGACAATGCAAAGACCACTTCGAGGGCATGGCTTCTTCATTGCCCATGCAACTAGGATTGCAAGCAGTATTTCTCTGAATTTGACTCCAGAAAACAATCACTGAAACAAAAGGCAAGGTCGCCAAACACCTGTCCTCCTCCCCCCATTCCCTGCTTTGTCCCTCCTTGGGAAAGTACAAAATAATTTCGCGGGTTTTGGCAAAGACACAAATTGCCCACCACCTCCCCTGGTAAACTAGGTTTCAAGTCACTAAGTCATGTAAACGGATAATGCCGCACTCATTCTGGACAACCTCTTCAGGTTGTTTGATGCTTTAATTTTTGTTGTTGTTGTTGTTGGTAGGGGGGCCTGAACTTTGGGTCTGGGCACTGTCCCTGAGCTCTTCAGCTCAAGGCTATATCACTTGAGTGACAGCGCCACTTCCAGTTTTTTCTGCTTAGGTGGTGCAGAGGAATTGAAACCAGGACCTCATTCATGCAAGACAAGCACTCTACCACTGAGTCTTCTTCCCATCCCTAATGCTTTAATTTTTTTAAATTTCTTTTTGTCAGTCTTGGGGCTTGAACTCAGGGCCTGGGTTTGAACATATCCCTGAGTTCTTCAGCTCAAGGGAAGCCCTCTTCCACTTAAGCCACAGTGCCACTTCCTGTTTGGAGATAAGTGTCTCACAAACTTTCCTGCCAGGGTTTGCTTTGAACCATGAATTTTTAAATTATATTTCTTCCAGGTGTTTATTGGAACATTACAGTTTTTCTGGAATTTAAAGTTTTCTGTAAACATTTGTCTTCAAGTAATTCAACAGCATTAAATATTACATTTACAAGCTATCCTGTAGCACATCCATTTTGAAATTATTATGTTAAGATGAAATTCTTATTCTTTGTAGAAAAAAAACCATTAAACTCCAAATGAGAACATGCTAATTTCAGCTGCATTGAGTCTCCTTCCTCTTTTTTTTTCTCTCCATTATCTTTTCTTGTTTTGGAAAAAGTGTCATGGACTGTCCAACCATTCAAAAGGAAGTTTATTCCATTAATTTAATAGAAAATAATCCAATCTTCCTGCATCTCAGGGCAACTTTAGGTATAATGTTAATCTGATAATTCACATCATTTAATTTTCAGTCATTTTGATAATTTTTTTGTTAAACCATTCATTAAACAGCTACCAAAAAGCAAGAATAAAAATAATGTTCTGCTTTCTAAGAAGGTTTAAAAAGCTAGTAATTCAACAAAACACATTCTATTCTTCCAAAATTCCATGGTGAAAAATTTCTCTTTCATCATAGTCCTTACCACTGACTCCTTCCCATCAAACTTGCAGCTTTCTTCAGTTTTTTTGTTCCAGCTTTCATTTTGGTACTAGTATCAGTAATCTCCTTGTAGTATTTGACAATGAAATTCCATTTGTTGTCAGAGAGCTCAATTCATATTGCCAAAGGCAGCCTCATGAGCATAACATTGAACATAAAATATTGAATATCATTAACGTGATCATATGCAACTATTTCATAAATTAGTATAAGTACCACACAAAGGTGCATCTTCATATAATTTTTAAAATGCAAAGTAGTTACATATCTATGTCAAAAAATAGTTCAGATCACTAGTAGAAGGTACTAAGCTAAACCTATTGCATCATCCCCAATATCTTTGTAAAACTTTTTCTCATTAACTTTCACCTTAGGGCTTTCTTTTCCTAGCAACAAGTTGTCAATTGATATCCTTGGATATTAGTCACCTCTGAGTAACCTCATTTCTTTCCACCGCCAGCAAGTCCCTTGTGTTAAATACCTGAGGAATAATGTCCCAATGTGCCTGCAAGAGGAGTACCCAAGTTGACTGTCTGTGCCCACTCTTCCCTTGTTTTGTTTGGGAATGTGGTATCAGAGACAAGGGTGTCAGGGATCAAGTGGCTGGAACCATGGTGTTATGAATTATGGGTAGCAGAAAAGAGTAGCAGAGACTAGGATACCAGGGAAAGGGTAATTGTGACTGTAATAACTGAGTTGAAGTGGCAGGAAATTGGGTAGCAGCAACAGCTTTGCAAGGGTTGGGGTAGCTAATATAGGCATCCAGAAGAGTTTAGCAGGGACAAGAAAGCATAGACAAAGTGAAAGAGTAAAAGTTGTGAGGGATTGTGGGGCACAATCAGGGTAAAAATGTCATGAGTGTGCAAACTGGGTAGCTAGTACTATGGTAGAAGCAATTGGCATGGTGGACTGATGTGGTGCAGAGCTCTGGGTTTGCCTCTCCACTTTTAGCTCTTAGATCTTTAGGGAAACTACCTCTAGCAGCTCAGCTCATTATCAGTTTTTTTTTTTTTGTCAGTCATGGGCTTGAACTCTGGGTCTGAGTGCTGTCCCTCACCTCTTCAGCTCAATGCGAGTGCTTTACCACTAGAGCTACAGTGCGACTTCCGGGTTTCTGGTGGTTTATTGAAGATAAGAGTTTCACAGACTTTCCTGCCCAGGCTGGCTTTGAACCTCGATCCTCAGATCTCAGCCTCCTGAGTAGCTAGGATTACAGGTGTGAGGTACCGGCACCCAGTGAGAAGTGAATGTTTCTACTGTATCATTGCTAAATATTTTTGGATAGATACCTAATCCTATTTTCACTGGGTTTTGTGGCTTTGTGTTTTTGCTTTAATGAGGGACCTCCGTACAGATTTTCAGAGCAATTATAAGAGTTTGAAGATATCCTGTAATATGTGGATATTAGATCAAAATTTAAATATATCAATGAACACATACAGGACTATTATATATAGTTTATAATTTGAAGAAATTTTAAGAAGGCAGCAGTTGGGGGAAAAGAAAATTTTAAAAGCTTAATAACAAACATACAGACATGGAAAAATACAAAAACAGGTGCAATAATTAGTGCTAATAGTAACAAAATATTTTCCTCAAGTTTTAAAAATGAAACTATTAAAATAATACTTAACATAAAATAAATATACCTTGGAAGAAAATGTACCATAGACATAGTTTTCCCCATAATTTGTTTTATTTTTATAACAAATGGATTAAAAGAAAATGTAATTACATGTCTGAAGATGATAACACTTTCAAGTGTCATTGATAGAATCTAGCAAAGAAAAATAACAGAAAAGTAGAGAGTAAGAACAACCTGGCTATGGATGAAGATACTGAGAACTTTGTGAATTTGCTCCATTTTCCTCATCAAAATAGAGCTAGGACAGTATCTTTTGACAGAACACTTGTAATGTAGTCAGAGCAGTGGAGTTACTAATTAGGTAGTAATTTATTACTTTTATTCCCTAATCTTATGATGTGATTCCCAAATGATGTGAGTGATCCTAGATTTTCTGAGCCCTTTTTTTCACCCAAAGTTTCTAATTCCTCCCCGTGCCAATGATTCTTCTGCTTTTCTCATTTCTCCTTGTTTCTGAACTCAACTCCTATGACCATTTTGTTCATGATAAAGAGCTGGAGAAATATGAGGATGGCCTGGAGTCTGAGCTAACATCCACTCCAGCTTGAAGGATCTGGTGAAGGACCTACACCTGGGCCTCATAATCAGATATTAATTGAACTCTTTGGATATGGAGAAACTCACCTCGCCCTCCCCCTCCCCTTCCCCCCCGGGCAGAATCTGTAATTCCTTGGCTTTCTCTGAAGAGATTTGGTACTAGGGCACAATTCAGAGAATGAGCTTTCCCACCACCCACCACAGCCTTGTCAGGAGGAATAGGTTCAAAACTAAAAGTGGCCTCAGTTCCCACAGGGCCAGTCAGAAGCCAAGAGATCACACTTTTCTCCTCATTAGCGATCTTCTGGTAGGAATAGAGTCTGGGCAAAGTCTAAGATGGAGATTAAGTGAGACTGGACCTATGGAGGACACAAAAGAATGACCCTGTCTTTGACTACAAGTGAGTTGTGTGGTGAGACATGACAACTTCCTTCATATATGAAAATTCACTAGGTGTTATCTCACCGCCTCTTTGCAGGAGGTCAGTTTCCCCAAAGGAGAAGTTGTTAAATGTTGTGACTGCCAGTTTGCTCTCTAGGCTCTTGTCTCTCCCACCCCTTCCCATGCCAGGAATGCATTGCTTCTTTCAGCACTCAACTACTTGTCCTGACTCCTAGGCAGGAATACTGTAGGTAATTATTTGGCTAACCTCTTGTATTTGAGGTAGAATAAGCCTAGGCTCTGCTTATGCCAAGAGGTAGGTGCAAGAAGCTGAGTATAAGCTCATATTTGTACAGAAAAACAATCACATTGAAAAAATTAAATGAAATTTATAGTTGAGTGATTTAGGGATATACCCACTAAATTTAGTTAATTATTAGTAACACACCTAGAACCATGGATAAGGAAGAGAACAGTCAAGTAGGTTCAAAATAAGATGGAAAAGACACACTATAGCCATAACAGGAGATGAGAGTGTGAAGGAACTATTGGCATAGTTCCATTTACTATCTTAGGAGTGACCTTGGATAGGAGGCTTTTAGAATAATATCTAAAAGAGAGGTACTTGCTGGGCCCTGGTGGCCTACATCTGTAATCCAAGCTACCCAGGATGGTGGGATCTGAGTATTATGATTCAAAGCAAGCGCAGGAAGAAAAATCCAGAAGTAGTACTGTGGCTCAAGTGGTAGATCACTAGCCTGGAGCTCAGGGACACTGCCTAGTCCCTGAGTTCAAGCTTCAGCATCAGCAAAACAACAACAACAAAACAATAATGATAAAAGAAGTAAAAGAAGGACTTAACGATATGCTATGGAATGATGATCCTGTGTAAGTGTTTAGGGAACATAAAAGGAGACAAAATTTGGAGCAAAATGATACCTACTAATCAAGGATGCAAAGCAAATGCCAAATTCCTCTTCTTGAAAACTACCAAACTTGGGCTGGGAAGGTGGCTCAGTGGTTAGAGTGCTTGCCTTACATGCATGAGGCCCTGGGTTCGATTCCTCAGCCAGAAGTGGTGCTATGGCCCCAAAGAAACATAGGTCCCATGGTTTCCCTTATTTGCAATATCTAGTATATGTATGAGTCAAGCAGAAAAGGTCAGATAAGGTGATGTTAGGAAAATGAACCCTAAGATATGCATTTAAATGTTTTTTTCTTTCATGCATTTGTTTCTAATGCATTTATAAGATTATTTCTTTTTGCTTTGTATGTCCCTCCCTCACAGTATAACCCCAGTTTTCACTGTATTTGATGTCAGTATAATTTGTGGAGGGGAAGGGGAAAAACTAGTCGTTTAAATCAGGATACAGGTGGACCTGTTGCAACAATGAGAAGTACAAGTTGTCATGTCAAAAACGAACTTTACAACTTTGGTGGGGGGGATTGAATGGGGGGGCGGAGGGTGGCTGGGAAGGAATGGGAAGGGTAAACAAAGAAGGAGGCTACAATAATTGATAAGAAATGTACTCATTATCTTGTCCATGTAATTGTAACTCCTCTGTACAGTATTTTCACAATAAAAAATATTAAAAAAAAAAAAAAAGAAGTGGTGCTATGGCTTGAGTGGTTGAGCACTAGCCCTGAGGTGAAGAGGTGAGGGACAGCACCCAGGCCCAGAGTTAGGCCCCATTACCACCCCCCCAAAAAAAACCCAAACAAATTTCCAAACATCTTTTCTCATAATTGAGGAGAGGCTTCTTTTAGGAATTCTCCTTATCTAGCTCAAGGTCCTCAGAACTTCAGTATACTTTTCCTATTGAGATGTAATGCACCTAAATCTACTGAACTTAATCATGGCTAGGAAAGTATGGACATTGATACGTTTATTGTATTTTTCCTTACAAATATATACTACTGTCAGGTATTGTATATAGCATATATTATAATATGCAATATATTATACATTATATATAATATATTAAATATATTATATATAACATATATTATATATTAACAGTCTTTCTAATTTTAGTGTTAGGAACAAGCAATATATTGAAAGATAAATGCTTGAATCGCTGAGTAATTTCTCAACCACTGGGCAGTTCCAGGTTTCATTCTTATTACCCAAAGAGCAACATAAGAAAGTGATGCCCATGTAGGTCGTCCCTGGATTTTGGAAACTGTGATCTGCATATATATATATATGATATTGTTTTACTAGTGAATGTGTAAAACTATAGCAACAGATAAACAAGTGATCATCTATGTGCACACACACTCAATCACTTACAAGTATAAGAATTTCTTTTCTATGGTCCCTATTCACCTTCACAGAGAGTACATGAGTTGCCCTTGAATTGTCCTGGAAGTTCTTTATCTGGCTACAGTAGTTTCACATCTTTTGTTTTCTAAGTATGTGTTCAACAACAATACTTGTTACAGGCAAAAGTATCCACCTTGAAACACAGAGGAACTTGGATTTCAGAAATGCCACAAATAAGTGGGAGGTACAACAGTACTTTTCAAAATAGAATAGATTACATATGTATTAGGAAGTTTGTAAGAAAAATAACTTCAATGTAGGATTAAACACTTGAAGAAAACTTCAGTTTAGATTACATATAGCCAGGTGCTGGTAGCTCATGCCTGTAATCTTGGCTAATCTGGAGGCTAATATCTGAGGATCACAGTTCAAAGCCAGCTTGGGCAGAAAAGTTCCCTTGAGACACTTATCACCAACTAATCACACATGACTAAAATTGATACTGTGGCTCAATGTTGTAGAGAGCTAACCTTGAGCCAAAGACCTCAGGAACAGTGCCCAGGGCCCTAGTTCAAACTCTGCAATAGACAATAAATTAAAATAAAAAGTAAATTACATATGATTTATTACCAACTCTGTACAAGGAAAATAAGATATGACACATGGCAACATATGACTTCAAGGTACAAAGTTCCAGGGCATTTCCCCACTCTTAAGAACTAGAAGTAATCCATATTGAAAAAAATAAAACGATGAATGATTTATACCAAATTTCAAAACATACTATATGTTATACAAAGAAAATGCAATAAACATGCATTTCACAGTCTAGTAACATGATATGGTATAAGGAATCTGATTAACTGATTCATCAAAATCAATACAATGCAGTTAAAACATCCAGCATCTCAGGTGTCAACTTAGCAGAATATTTTCAATGTATGATGGCTATTTTGTATATTCTCCAGCCCTATCTATCCCACAACGGCAGAAGGCTCTTCATGAGAAATTCCAGAGACCAGTCTACTGTGAGTGCTCAATGTATACCTGTTCCCGTTCTGTCATTTGGGCATGTGATAGACTGAATATCTGGTAACTTGCCAAAAGCACAATTTGGGACTGGCTTCCAGTGATGATATTTTAGTTCTCAGAAAAAAAAGGGAAATTGAAGACAGAGGGAAAATCTACCAGATCCCTGAAAGATTTCTATCATTGTGCTAAAACTGTACCCTTTTACTGACACTTGAACAAACTACAGTAATTGTCACTCCAACTACGTGTCCAAAAAATGGCTTTCCAAATATTGATCTGGTTTCACTTTGATATATCAAGACACACTATTGTGGCCCCTTTTTACTTAAACTATCAGCTACGGTTGGCCCAAGGAATAGTTGACCTTACCAATTTCTTAAATTTTAGGTCATCACACAATCACTTCATAGCCCTTAAACATTAAAAATACCTATCCCTATAAGTCTGCATTACATCCTTATTAGTTTTTCTTCATTTGTCATGTTTTATATATTTGTGTATCTCAGGGCTTAGTTCTGTAATCTTCCTTCTCATGATTGTTACCATTGAGTACATGTAACTATTTCTGTTTTTTTCCTCCAGCTCTGTTCTTTCTTTAATTCAAGTCCTTTATAGCATCCTGTCTACTGACAACTCCTAGCTGCTGATTTTAAGAAACTCAAAAGATCCCAAAGTGAGCTTTGATCTTTATCTACAAACCTATCCCTCATTACTATTCGATTAAGTGACAACTCTTCTAGTTGTCTTGTCAAAATACCTTCGGGTCACTTCAGACTTACATACTTCTTCACACCTCATATGTAATCTATGACCAGGTTTTGACAAATTAACTCACAGGATATTTTAGGAACCATGTATATTTATATATAGTATATGAGTGCTAATACTGTGACTTAAATTAGGGGCCTAGGTTCTTTTACTTTTCTTTTATGCTCAGGCTGCCAGTCTTCCATTTGAGCCACAGCTCCACTTTTAGCTTTTTGGTTCTTAGTTGAAGATAAGTGTCTCATGGTTCATTTCCCTAGTCTAGCTTAAAACTATGATCCTCTGTTTCCAGACTTTTAAATAGCTAGATTTAAAAGCGTGCACTACTAAAACCACCCCTATTATATTTAAATTAACAATAAATTTAAAGAACGAATATTTATAGTATTTTCAAATCAGTATGTTTTCATTTACACTAAAACACAACCAAAGAACCTCTGAATATACCAGTGCTCAAGTGCCAGCCACAGTTTCTTTGCTGGGATGATGTCATCTACAGGCAAAGCAGGAGAAAATGCTCTTCACTGAAGTTGATGAAGGGCTGATAAGGATGAAGACAAGCAACATTACTCAGAAAGTATCACAAAGTGTTTGCTGTAGATAACTGTAGCCAATCTTAGAGGATGTTGATAGTGATGAGGAGAATATTTGAAGGTGAATATGTGATTACACAGGTGTGCTTTCTTGATGATATATGTTTATAGCATAGTTTACATATTGTTGAAAATGAGATAGTTAAGATAGGGATGTTGTCATTCCTTGTATCCTTCACAGTATAATATTAAAACCAGTTTTATACATATATTATTTATAGTAATTATAAAATATCCCTAATTATGCATATATTATAAATATATTATTTGTATATTATGTAATATAGTATATTACATGTATTATGCACACATAAATTAATTTTTCTATTGTCTGTCCAGGAATTAAACTAGCAATATCTTTGAAAATTGATAGTAAAGTAGGGTCCTTACAATTTCAATTGCAATATATAGTTTTCTCCAATAAGTAGTTATTTATTCTGAATTGGTTTAGAAATGGACTATCATAATATAATTGAACATTCAAAAATAATTATGTACCAACCTACCAAGGATGGAATTAAAAAATTTAACATGACTAATATCTGCAATCCAAGCTACTTAGGTGCTGAGTTCTGAAGATAGCTATATGAAGCTAGTCTGAGTGAAATGGATCAGGGACAACACCCAGACCATAATTCAAGTCTCAGTATTGGCACAAAAATAACTTATGTGACTACAACTTACAAATATATTTATATAAATAAAGTTGTCATTCCTTCTATCCTTCACAGTATAATACTAAAACCAGTTTTATACATATATTATTTATAGTAGTTATAGAATATCAGTAATGATACATACATTATAACTATAACATTCATATGTTATGTAATAGCATACATTACATATATTACACACACCTAATTCAAACTGATATTACTAATATCCATTAAATTGATACATGTTTTAGAATACGGAACAGATTTTCTTTGGTAGAACAAGGAAGTAAGTAGCCACAAAAATTACTTGTTTGGATTGTATATCCACAACAAACTATTCCCTGTATATTCAAGGTACTTAATGCTAAAAGCCTGTGTTCATCAGCACAAGTGTCTTTGACATGGATTTGTTCTCCTTAAGCAATTACTACAGGAATAATAAACAGTGGAAGCTGAATGATGTTCATTCAAGTATTTCTTTTGAAATTAAATCAATCTTTATTTGGTATAAAGATCATTTACAATATCATTACCCACACCCTTTTTATTTAAAAATATTTATATCCTGTAGCAATGTCATTGCCGTTATTACCATAATTAGGAAGATAATGTGGGTTCATCTGCTCCATAGCTCTTGAAAGGTAATGAATGTGAAACAGAATATCCTCAGATATGCCTGGTGGAAACCTGGATTTGAATTATGGGTCTACAACAACTGATCAGTCTTAGGTACTTAGGAAATTTGTTTAGCCTTATGCCTACTTCTGTTTTTAATAAAATACTTAATTCATTTCTTAACTTGAAAAATACTCATGAGCACTAAAATTACCCTAATGCAGGTGCAGTGCTTGGAATGGTGTCTGCACATTGTGTAGACACCGGCTTCCATTGTGTAGAAATCAGCTTCCAGGGGCTGGGAAGGTTGCTCAGTGGTAGAGCGCTTGCCTTGCATGCTCGAGGCCCTAGGTTGGATTCCTCAGCACCACATAAGCAAAGAGAAAAAAGCCGGAAGTGGTGCTGTGGCTCAAGTGGTAGAGCGCTAGCCTTGAGCTGAAGAGCTGAGGGACAGCACCCAGGCCCAGAGTTCAGGCCCCACCACCGGACCAAAAAAAAAAAAAAAAAGAAATCAGATTCCATCAACATGATCACAGCATTCTTCCTGAAGGCCTTAAGAAATACATACCTAATTGATATAAATATCTGTGAAAAACTGTCTTTACTTTAAAAAAAAGTCTTTTCTTCATATGAAACAATGAAAGCAATGTTGGGGTTGTCCAGTGGCTTTTACTCTGAGGGAGGTTTGCCTAAATTTCATTCTTACTCGATTAGTGGTAGCAGTAGCATTCTTTAGTGCTACCTTTCATGTTTCTAGTTCTGTGTTCCATTTGGAATACCGTTGTAACTTAGTTTATAATCTTTGTTATCAGAATAAATAAACTACAACTGCTAAAGTTTTCAATAAAGAGTCAATGCATTACATTTGTGGGGGGGGGGTCCCGTCGTGGGGCATGAACTCTTGGCCTGGGCACTGTCCCTCAACTCTTCAGCTCAAGGCTAGCAAGCTACCACTTGAGCCATAGCACCACTTCTGGCTTTTTTTTTTTTTTCTGCTTATGTGGTGCTGAGGAATCGAACCCAGGGCCTCATGCATGGTAATAACGGCAATGACATTGCTACAGAATATAAATATTTTAAATGAAAAGAGTGTAGGTAATGACATTGTAAGTGATCTTTATAGCAAATAAAGATTGGTTTAATTTCTAAAGAAATACTTGAATTAACATCATTCAGTTCCACTGTTTATTATTCCTGGAGTAATTGCTTAAGGAGAACAAATCCATGTCAAAGCGCTCTACCACTGGGCCACCTTTCCAGCTCTGCATTACATTTTATATGCTTAATACTTTCCTGAAATTATTCCTTTTGGATTAAATATCCCAACAAAACTATTTTTTATGATTTCTTATATGATTTATATAGATTTCTTATGCGATTCTTATATGATTTCTTAGAGGTCCATACACAAAACAGCTCAGAACAGGAAAAGAGTAGGTAAGAAGTCATAAAAAATACTATTATAGTGGTCTTAATGGCTAAGTGTAAAGAATATGTAACAAAACTGTTGGAAGATTCATTTGCTCTTTTTGCTATTCTCTCCCCTTCTCTGTAGAAAGGTTCTCACTATGAAGTACCAAATGGTCTGGACCTTTCAAGCCTTGTCTCAGTGACAGAAGTGATGGGATTAGGGACATGTGCTCCCATGGCTGGCTTTTAGGAAGTTCACAATAAAGTAATACCAATACACATAAAGAAACTTTTGTGAGTGATGTGTATTCACTTCTTCAATTGCCAAAATTAAATTCATATGTCAAAACATCAAATTACTTACATTATAGTATATGCAGTTCAACTGGTATCACTAACACCTCCATAAATCAAATGCAAACTAAAAGCTCTACTTCAAAAACCAACATCTAAGGCAGTGTTGGAAATACAAGAAGATGCACAACAAATCTAAAGGAGTGAGATCTTTAACACTGGCAATGAGCAGTGATAGCTGAATTTTTAACCAGGCTTGAAAAGTTCGGATGTCAATTAACTATGTGATTAGAGTTGCAGAGTTGACCTTGGCATCAAGATTGAAGGTAAAATTCAAAGGCAGCTAAGATTGCTGCAGTATTGTGGCTCAGTACAGTGTGACCCTGTCTGATAATGGTAAAGCACAGAGTAGATGCTAAGTCAGTAAAATGTATAGGAAGGATTCTCCACTGAGAATAATTTCAGGAGGTGATCATCACTCTTGCATTGAAAATGTGTAGCCCATCATTCTAATTTAAGCTCTAGCGTGTTTCTGATCTGAAGATAATTATAACATACCAATGTGCCATAAGTGCTGAGCAGTGTAGGTGTATATTACTCTAATATACGTAAAAATCCTTACAGGTATGGAATGGCCTAACCCTGACACTTCATTCTGTGTTGTTAAGTTTCATGAAGAAACGTTCATAATTAGGCAATTCACAAGTCTGAATCAGGCAACTGAGATAAGACATTAGGGTCATCACTCCAGTGACGTGGTCTGTGACCTATGAAATAAATAACATTATTTCACAATGTATATGTGTTTCTGAAAAATTATGCAATACAAAATACACAAAAGGGACAATTATCCATCTCTTATATTATCAGAAGTTAAGATACTCCTAAATTGTACTTTTTTGCTAGAGGATCACAGTATGACTGCTGATGTTTGGGATCTGTCCAGGTGCTCCTATACGTTTGTCAATCTTCTTTGAGGAAGTGTTTTTCCATAGTTTGTTTTGAGGTGTTCAGAATATCAGTAATGTCGCTAACCACAACCATGGGACAGCAAAGATGATGGGATACCTGGCCAAAGAACTGAGAAATCACAGGAAGTAATAGGAAAGAAGACACCAGAGGACCCAAAGCCTTATTGCCAGCTTCTGGATCCCTAAATCCTGCTTGACGTGCTTTATATTCCTTCTACTATGGGGAGGGGGGGGTGGTCAGTGGCTACAAGTATGTCCACAAACTAAGGCATCAATTTTGCTGGTGGTTACAACTATTGACATGAGATATTGTTTGTATACATAGTGATAATTGAATCCCTTATTGTTAGGGAGCAGAAGGGAGCAATGGTCATTACAACCATAACACAGACATCTATCTTGTCTACAAAGTCTTAATGTTTTAGCGTCCAACAGCTCTAAATTAAATACTCTTGAGGTAATAACTCATATCCCTGTCTTCCCTTGACTCTTTGACCTTTCCAGAGCACAGCTCTCAGCCTTTTGACTGCTGTTTGAGATGGCTTCCCAATATATCCCTTTCCAGGTCTAACAGCTTGAGCTAGAATCCCTTACAAGTACTGTAACAGATATATTATTTTGAAAAGGATATACTTTTCTAGGATGGGTTCAATTTTTATATTTTATTTCATTTCAAAAATATACAGAGTGGTTACAGTTACATGAGTAATGTACATTCCTTGTTGAATAGTGTTACCCACTCCATTGTTGTTCTCATATCCCTTCCCACCCTCCACATCTCACCCTCACCTCAAAGTTGTAAAGTTCATTTCTAATATAGTGTCGTGTGAATATCATTGTTGCAATTTGGCACTCTTTGTACTTCTTTCATCACTATATTTTTTCCCTTTCCTTCTCCAAATCAGATAAATGCATATACAAGACGGAAGGTACCAGAATCAAGACAGAGATTTCCAGAGATAAACCAATGGAAAAAGGCAAATGAAATAAAAATAAGATCTAGATACACTACTTTACCTACATCAAGGTTGATATCTGAAAAAAATACTTGTTGTTTCTATGACTTAGAGTTCATTTCAATTGGCATCATTTTGTAAGGTCAAATGAACATAGTTCTGGAACCAACAATCCCATTCCTGGGCACTTGTGGAAATGATCTCAAGCTAAACCACACTAAATCTACAACTATGTTTTTTGCAGCATTATTACTATAGCTAAGATATGGAACCAATCAAGATGCCCCTCAATAGATGACAGGATCAAGAAAATGTGGTATATATACACAATGGAATTTTATGCTTCTATCAGAAAGAATGACACATCCCCTGGCTTAAGAAAATAGAAAGAAATGTACACATTATCCTGCCCATGTAATTGTATCCCCTCTGTACAGTATGTTCACAAATTAAATTAAATTAAATTTTAAAAAAAAGAAAATGGAAAGAGTTGGAAAACAATCATATTATGCGAAGGAAGCCAGACTCAAGAAACATAGATTCCATGGTTTCCTTCATTTTAATTAATTAATATATGCTTAGGATAGTCCTGGCAGACATGTTCACTTTTAAACTCTTAATATTCCCTTTTTTCTCTCCCTCTTCCTCTCTAATTCCATTTGTTCTAAGTCCTGTGATGATCTTGTTGATTTTCTCCCCTGTTACATTCATCATTGCATCTTGCGAACTACTGGTATGCACTTCTGTACTTCCGTCCATTCTCCTTGTGTTTCGGCTTGTACCTCTCTCACAGCGGAGGGCCAGGGATTGGGGATATTTTCTTCACTCTTTAACTCACACATCTATTTTTACTTTCTATCAATACATTCATTGAATTCTTTCTGTAAATTCTAATCCCTTGAAAATGATTACTGCATTTTCACGGCTTTGTTATTTGGCATTAGGGAAGAACATAGGTCAGTAACTGTAACTTAGGTAAAAGAAGATTGCAATCATGCCTCCTTCAAGGTCTGCCTGCCTGCTTCCTTTTCACTGTTTATTTTTCAATGTAGCCTTTTCTTCTGGAAAGTATTTATTGGTCTAGTGAAGATCAATTCCTACTCTAATTAGTCATTAATTTTATTCCAACTTCATTTCACAGCTCCTTCTGAGTTTCTTCAGGGTCTGTATAGTAGTGCTTCACATTCTTAGAAGTTTTAACATCGATGCATCCAATGATAAAGACACATTGCTTAAGTCACCATTTTCATGACTGAAAAGAAACCATGCTGTAACTTAACTATATGGTAATTTTATGGTTTTAAATTCTTTTAGATTAGAATTGATGGTGGAGAATGAACATTCTGTGTACAATTTTATATTTTCCTAATTATTTTATTATTCTTTCCAATATTGTATAAAGTTAAAACATTACTACTTATTTTTAGGATTTCTAAAATGGTCAGAGTAAAAATTCTATTCATTCACAATTTTAACACAAAAGTGTCCATTATGACCAAGTGAGAAATTTTAAACTTTTTATTTGTGATCCTTAATGGTAGTGATAGGGAATCAAGTCCAATGCTTCATGTGTCTTAGTCTCCTGTGTGCCTCTGAGCCTGATGTGTCCTGTGGTTTTATTTTCACTCAACTAGAATAAAGAAAAATTTCACCAGGAAGGAATTATTACTTGGTTACTTTCTCCAGTATCTCTCGCACATATAAAAGTAATATAATTCTACACTGGCAGAAAATGGGGTTCTTATAATGTATTTATTAATAGTAACTTTTTATGTTTTGTAGCCCCACTCTTCACTAAGTCTTGCCCCTTTCCTATCCCTGCTTCCAATAAAACTTGACTGGATCCACTGGAAACACTTGCAGTCAGCCTCTTCCTTAAAAAGCCCAACTTTAAATAACCTACCCCCTGGGAGCCCTGCTATAAACTTTCAAAGGCCTGACTGAAAACAGACTCCTTCCTGAAAGCCCTCCTCTGCCATAGGGAAATCCCTCTTCCACTCCACCCCTTCCTGGAATCCCTGCTCTGCACCACCAGAAACCAGGCCACATCCATATCTCCTTCTATGTCCCGCCTTACTGCACCAAGAACTCAGCCTGCATCAGGCTCCTCCCTCCAATCCCCACCTCAATCACCAGATACCCCGCCCCTAACTACTATAGTAACACATAGTCTCATTGCTGCCGTATCCTAGCATCTGCAAGCTCCTCCCTTTCCTTTCAACCCCACCCCCAATCATCCTTCTCCCTCAAGCCCCTCCTGGTTTCATCAGAAACTCCTCTCATAACTAGCCTACTTCTAAGTGGCCTAACCTCTCAAACACAGCCCTGAACCTACCTCTTCCCACAAGGCCCATCATTCTACACCCAAAACCCTCTACCTGCCTATAACTGCCCTTGAAGCCCCACCTTGCTTGGCCAGAAGATTCTCACATAGCCCATCTCCTGCCTGGAAAGCCGGCCCTGCTCCACCACAAGCCTCTCCACCTCCCACATCTACTCTCTCAATGCCCTGCCTTGCTCCCCAGATAAACCCGCCTCATATTGGCTCCTTCCTCAGATCCACACACTACGCCATCAGATACCATGCCCATAATTATCCTACACCATTGTAGCCCTTCCACTCCTTCTCAAAGCCCCTCCTCCAACTAGCCCCATGGCTCCAAGCTCTGCCCTGCTCCAGAAAAACCCCACTAGAAAATCCCCACTACACTGTCCCATCTCTCGACACCCACATTGCTCCACTGGAAACCACTGCTCCAGTTGGCCTCCCTCTGGAAGTCTCAGCAGGCTGAACTGTAAATCCTTGTCCCTCCATAGTCCCTTTTTAAAGGTTTTTTTGCCCTACTGGAAACCCTGTCCAAAGTCCATGTCCTGCCTTGCAACACTGAAATCCCCACCCAACCTGATTTTTCTTTTTGAAGTGGTGACTGGCTACACCAGAAAACCCATCCGAACTAGGCTAGTGCACTGGATCCTATCACCACAAAGCTCTGGTCCTGAAAAACTCCTCCATATATTGTGACTACATCCTGCTCTGCAAGAAACCCCGTCTCCACCCTAACACACTTCCCTAAGGCCTGCCATTCTCCACCAGAAACCCTGCCCCTTACTAGACCAAGTCTTCCTAGTACCACCAGGCCCTCTCAAAGTCAGACCTTGAAAAGCCTCTCCTTCAGAGCTCCGCATTCCTACACCAGAATCCCCACCTTCTGTCAGCCTCTTGCCTCCATTCCCTTCCCTGCCTTATGGAAAACCGCACCCTACATATCCCACAAGGGCTCACAGTGCTCTACCAGCACCCCTCCTCTAAGTAATCTCCTCCTTTGTAGCCTTGTTCTTCTTTCTCAAAGCTCTGCCCGAAACAGCCTCCTCCCCAGTGACCCCATCTTCTTCCCCTAAAAACCCGTCCACCTGCCAGCCTCCATCCTCAATCCCACCTACTCCACAAGAGACCCCGCCCCTAACAAGTCTAGTCCTTCCTGTCCCCTCCCTGCTGTTTCAAAGCCCTACACAGACTGGGCTTCACCCTCAAAGCCGCACCCTGCTCCACCACAGAGAAATATACCAAATGCCAATACTAACTCCTCCCTTGAATCAGGCAGGGTTCCACAAGAAACCCCACATCACCTGATCCATGAAGGTCCCATCAAGTAACTTTTATTACAAATGCGATTTTATACTGGCCATAGAATTCATACTAATCAATATGATAAGAAAGCAGTATTGCAAAAAAGGCAACAAAAATTAAATAGCTATTAGATGCCTTAGTCTAGTTTGGGGTTCTGTTACCAGGCAGATACACATTGTATGACAATGTCTGAAGGGGATTCCTCTTATTGGAAAGCATTCTTTGAAGTATCAGTGATCATGAGTGATCATTTTATTTCTAGAAAATTCGTGCACATTTGTGCCATTAACTTCAAAAAATATTAGTTATTTTAAATCCTGTGGTTTCGTTGAGGAAAGAGTATTAGTGTGTAAAAAGATGACTTTCAACTAATCTCTCTAATGAATAATTTTGGAGTTGCATACCTTACTATGTGCCAGAGTTTTTAGTAACAGAAATTCTCTACCAGAATCCACTTTGAATTTCCTCCTTCCACTACAGTGCCCTTTGGAAAAGACTGAAGTGAGATTATACAGGTAAAATGCCAGAAATTAAAGCGTATTTGAGATCATAACAAAATTATGATGAAGACCCCACCCAATGTGCTTTTAATTTTCTAACAAAAGGAACTTAAGCCTATTTAACTGCAGACTTTCTGAAAACTAGAAGGCAAAAATATAAGAAATGACCTGTTGCAACAATGAGAAGTACAAAATGTCATGTCAAAACCAGCTTTACAATGTCGGAGGGGGGGGGGAGGGGGGGTATGATTGGGTGGGGGGGGAGGGGGGAGGCTGGGAAGGGAGGTGAAGGGTAAACAAAGGAGGAGGCTGCAATGCTTGGTAAGAAATGTATACATTATCCTGCCCATGTAATTGTAACCCCTCTGTACAATATGTTCTCAAATAAAATAAAATAAAATTTAAAAAAAAATATATAAGAAATGCCCTATTATACCTTGGTTCTGAAAAAAAAACAAAAACAAGGAAAGACAACATAATGAGACAGAAAGGAATGAGGAACTTGTACATGTGATATAGAGTGTAAAAAATACACTGAATCAGGTAAAACTAATTTTGGTCATGATGTCTGGTTGTTCAATACATTTCATTGTAAACATTGCTCTTTATTAAGCTGTGACGTAATAGAGGTCTCAGCAGGGATCTTCTCAGGTAATTGTGTAGATGGTCAATTTCATCATTGCAAGATCATCAGGATGAAAAACTCCATACACCTTAAGACACACCTGCAACAGCACTAGACATACAGTTCTATTGGTCCAACATTGTAAGACAGACCTGTGTTTTACCAAAGCTTTGTATGTGGTATGCAATATTTTATTCAGGCTGAAGAGCCAAAGTAAGTCCAATTTGAGATTAACCCCACCATCTTGTGCTAGTCTGCCCTTAGGGTAACCCCAAGACAGAGAAAAAAAACACACAGGTTGCCACCAACCCTGCCCACCCTTAAGAAAGCAGAGCAGTTACCCAAGAATTTCAGGAACAGAAAATCCCAATAGTTCAGTGAAAGGGCAGTGAGTTTAGAGTGGACTCAAACCAATCATATAACTGCTTGTGTGGAAATTCCCTAAACTTGTTTATTCAATACTATAAAAGCTGTGCTGATTTTGTGCTTGAGGACTCTTTTTTTTTTCCTGGTTTTTTCTTCTTTCTTTTTTTTTTTTTAAATTTTATTTTATTTTATTTGAGAACATACTGTACAGAGGGGTTACAATTACATGGGCAGGATAATGCATACCTTTCTTACCAAGCATTGCAGCCTCCTCCTTTGTTTATCCTTCACCTCCCTTCCCAGCCTCCCCCCTCCCCCCACCCAATCATACCCTCCCTCCCCCCTCCACACCGACATTGTAAAGCTGGTTTTGACATGACATTTTGTACTTCTCATTGTTGCAACAGGTCCACCTGAATCCTTAAACAACTTGTTTGTCCCCGTCTCCTCCACATGTTATACTGACATCAAATATAGTGAAAGCGGGGGTTACACTGTGGGGGAGGGACATACAAAGCAACAAAAAAATAATCTTATAAATGCGTTAGAAACACATGCATGAAAGAAAAAAAAACATTAAAATACATATTTAAGGGTTCATTTTCCTAACATCACATTATCTGTCCTTTTCCGCTTGACTCATACCTATACTAGATATTGCAAATAAGGGAAACCATGGGACCTATGTTTCTTTGGGCCTGGCTTACTTCACTTAATATAATTTTTTCCAAGCCTTTCCATTGAGGACCCTTTGTGTCACTGGTTACCCAGTGCGCAGAGGACCAAGCTTGAGCTTGCAAATAAACGACTCTTTTGCTGTTCGCATTGGTCATGGTCTCTGGTGGTTTTCGGGGGTCCCAAGTCCATAAAACATTTCTGGGGGCTCATCTGGAATCTGCCTCATAAGACCCTCCAGATGCCCAAAAAACCCAGCTGTCAAGTCTAGACATTGCTGTTCTGTATATTTGGTTGCCTGCAGGTTCTGTATCTGTAATTCTGGTTTTCCGAGAGGTCTGTATTCTGGTTGGCAAGGAGTCTTGGCGGACGTGCTATAAGATTGCCAATGGGGTTTATGAGGAGATATCCCCAGACCCCTCTGGATAGATTGCTGTTTAGTATAGACATTTTTTGGGAAATTTTCCGTCTGTAGTCTGGTACTTCATGCAGACATTTTTTGAGAAGTTTTTCGCCTGTATTGGGAAGTTTTCCATTTTGGGGGAAACTCTCCTTCTGTAGTCTGGCACTTTCTGGTTGGCAATGTACAATGCTGCAGCATGCCTTTGTAAGTTGTGTCTGTGTGTTGAGTGTTCTATCTGTCATTTGGGGTTTATCTTACCCTTAAGCCTTGACCCAGGGCGTACTGAGTATGGTTGAGAATCTGCCGCTCTGAAGGGATGGCCACTAGGGACTTATTTCCCTTGCCCCAAAATGACTGGGACTTCTCTTCCACCTTGTAAGGCCCCTGGGTCAACAAATGTTGGTAAGATGTCACCCCATTCACTGAGACCTGATTGTTCTCTGTTCTATATTTCCTGAGATAGGGAAGTTCTGGGTAAGAGTGGCAGGCTCATTCAGCAGACTCTGGATTCAGCTTGCTGAGTGAGAATGGCACAGAGTACTGGTAGGGATAAACTCAGCCTTTGGTTGTTGTGTTGTCTAGTTCTGTTTTAGAATTGGTACTAGTTAATTTTGGTTTTTTTTTGGGGGGGGAGTGGGGAATCCAGTCATGGGGCCTGAACTCTGGGCCTGGGTGCTGTCCCTCAACTCTTCAACTGAAGGCTCGTGCTCTACCACTTAAGCCACAGCTCCACTTCTAACTTTTTCCCTTTTGCTTATGGTGCTGGGGAATTGAACCAGGCCCTCATGCATGCAAGGCAAATTTGCTACCAGTGAACCACCTTCCCAGCCTTCCCAGCCACCTTCCCTTGGCACTACTTTTAAATGTGAGTTTTTGGTTATGTGTTTTTGAAACTTATTTGAACATCTCTGGGGAAATAAAAGTTCTAGCCTCCAGCTGGGCTCAGTCACAGAGAAGGTTGTGTGCCTCTTTTTGACTTTTCAGCTAGTCCCGACAATATAATGTGCTCTTGTCTAAAACTGGATAAAAATCAAGCCAGTTTAGTTTCAGGTAACCCCCCTCCCCCAGCCTTCCTCCAACAAAAAGGATTCAAAAGACCAGTTGGTGAAATGCTTTGCTAAACAAGCAAGCCCTGGGAAAGTGAAGCTCAACAAAGTTACTTAGTTTAAAAGAAATATTGTCTTAAATTTTTGTTTGAAAACTTAATAAAATGTACATACAAATGATTTTTAGTTTTTGCACACTTAAAGATCTGTGTTTTGGGCTGGGAAGGTAGCTCAGTGGTAGAGCACTTACCTTGCAAGCCTGAGGCCTTGGGTTCGATTCCTCAGCACCACATAAGAAAAAGAAAAAAGTCGGAAATGGTGCTGTGACACAAGTGATAGTGGGCTAGCCTTGAGCTGAAGAGCTGAGGGACAGCACCCAAGTCCAGAGATCAGGCCCCACGAACAGACCCCCCCACCCAAAAAAAAAAAAAAAAGATCTGTGTTTTCTATGTGTTTGTGAACACGTTCATGATAGAAAATGTCAGCATGCTGTAACAAATGAGTTTAAGCTTAAAATTCAAAAGGTTATGAAGTTGGGACATTACCAGAAAAATTTTATAAAATTTTCACAATGTTTTAAATGGCTTTTTAAGGGTTGTTTAACTTGAAAATTTGAAAATCGGTTATTTTAGAATGCATAAGGCTGTTTACACTGTAATCAAGATATCTGGCTTAACAGAAAGGAGAAACTTAGAAGGCAACAGAATACCTATCTTTAGGAGTGAAGGGTGAACAGGCAGTAGTGCAGTTCAGCTGGTCATGCATGGTGGAACAGGCCTTGGGAAGAGTCCACGAATGGTGAAAAAAGGGCAACCTGGCACAAACACAGTTCATCTAACCCTAAAGAGTCAGAATGGGTGCATGACCATTCCACAGGAAGGACCAATTGGGCCATCTTTATTCTGTACTTTTTCCCTGCAGATAGACACTGGAAACATGATGGTAAAAATGAGTGATGTGTTGATCTGATTAGCATTGCTCAAACTGCCCCTTGGATGTGTTAAAATTAAAATTAAGAAGGCCTTAAAAAGAGGGTTTAAAAATTTTATTTGTATGTGATTTTCTCTCAATGATATTCTGCCAGTGGATATGTTTTTTTTTAAGGCATCAAGGTGTTAAGTCTAGCTTTCTGGTACAATGACGGTGATTGTAATTTTTGCATTAAGAAAAAATTATTTAAGTTTAAAAGTTTTAATGTGTATCTGTTTTAAAACAAGAAGCCAAGAGGAAATGAGTGACACCTAGCCTCAAGAGCTCAAGGAATTTTTCAAAATGCAACTAAAAACTAAAGTATAGAATATTAAAACAGATTAATAGGAGGCTTAAAAATTAGGAATGGATTTCTGTATATAAAGTTTAAAAGTAAAATTGTTCTAAATATTTGCCTTAAAGTGCAAAAAGGAAAAGTTAGGATTACCAAAATAATTGCTTCAGTCCTATTTGTTTGCTCTCATAGGTTTTTTTTTTAACAGTTCTCAGCAGCCCCCCCAAAAAAGAGTGAGGATTCTTGTAAGTTTGTCAGAAGTAATTTGGCTCTTAATTAGATTCAGGGAAGAACATGCTTAAAAGTTACTTCTATGTTGACCACCTTGTTGCTTTAAACTGGAGGAAAGTGGCCTTTTATGAGGCTCATTGATCTGCAAATTGGTTCGAAGCCAGCCTGGGCAGAAAAAGGTCCATGTGAGACTGTCACCTCTACCTAGCTAGCAGAAGGCTGAAAGAGCAAGCAGAGTTGCTTTAGGATTCAAGGTGGCAGAGTGCTAGCCTTGAGCTGTAGAGCTGAGGGACAGCACTCAGGGCCCACGTTCAAGTCCAGCAACCAACTAAGAGAAATGCCAATGAGGCGTTTTTCCCAGTGTAGAGAAGACACTCCTGGGATGAAAGCAGTGGAGGAGCATCCAGAGACCGTAAGCCACTGCTTGGATGGCAGAAATAATGTCAGATCCTAGAGTCATTTGTGCGTGGCTCTTCTACAACTGGTCAGAGACAAGAGGTCACGGGAAAATAGTTTGTAAGCATGCCTAATATCTTTGACTAAATACCTTGTAAGGGACAGGAACTTAGTCATCTGTGATAGTACTAAAAAGCTAAGGTTGTAAAATGTGGAGGATAGTTTAGATCCCAACCCCTGTATGTGCCAAAAGCTGTAATTGGCAGTAACTTTTGAGCTGACACCAGCTACATGAAATTCATCTGCTCAGCAAAAATGTTTGTAAAACTGAGAGTGTGTTTCTATTGATATCTGTCCGAAGGCCTGCATAGGTAACTCAGGCATTGTTAGGATTACTAGAGATCACATTCCTAAGCCATCCAGAAAGATCCTTTTGCAAACCAGAAGGCTAAATAAGCTACACTGCTCTAGCCAGGAAAAAGGTCTGTGCATTTGTCAAAAGTTAAAATGTTGTTCTTAATGACATCTAACCCTGGTATCCTCTTTGTAAAAAAGGCTAAGGTTATAGGTTCGTGGCTAGGTAGGATCAACACCCCTAAGTCAGCTTGAAGAAGTGACAGAAGATGAATCTTTGTCCATCATCCCATTTTAAGAACAAGGGACCAGAGTCACTTTTTAAAAAATGTGGCAAAATAGACA
This sequence comes from Dipodomys spectabilis, assembly GCF_019054845.1. Taxonomy (NCBI): domain Eukaryota; kingdom Metazoa; phylum Chordata; class Mammalia; order Rodentia; family Heteromyidae; genus Dipodomys; species Dipodomys spectabilis. The sequence goes on along the minus strand of NW_024871165.1, from coordinate 534,432 downwards.
GAAGGAAAGGCAAGGGAAATAATAGTACAGGCCTGAGCCCTCTATATCTGCCTAGAAAATCCTAGCCTTATTAAAAGAACTATTTGTTTAAAAAGTTGTCATCTTGGTAAATTGTCCTGGGCTATTGTCTAAATAGTCTTAAAAACCAGTGGGGTCACAGCCTGCCAAGCCTATGCAATGTATCCTTAACCAGTCTGTGTAGAAATGTGCAGCCCAGCACGTGGTGTGACAGTCCCTTGGAGCCACAGAGAGACCCTGCTGCTGCTGCTGCACACCCTAAAGGGTAAAGTTCAAGGAGAGCCTGACAATCACTGGGAGGAAATCTACATCATCATCCAGACCACTTCCACCGTCATAAAAGTAGACTGAACTCCTGCCTGATTCCATCACTTGAGTTTGCTTCCTGGTTGAAAGGTGCTAAAACTAAGATCTTTTGGGACATTCTTTTGGTGATATCCGGTAACCTTCTCTACTCCCACAGTGGATATTTGGGGCAAGGATATCACTGGTTTGCCTTAGGCAGTTTAGGGTCACAGCTTAGGATGGCTCTGATATGGTAATAACCTGCTTCCTCCTGGGTGAGTTTTAAAGATAAAGGAGAGAATTTTTAAAAAAATCAATGGAGGTAGTAAGAGGAATGGGACCCAGCCCTAATCTTAGCCTTAAAATCTAGCAAGCTTTTCATCCCACTGGTACCTTGAGGCTTTCTGAGGTAACTTGGTTCCACAAGTCAAAGGGAAAATGAGCAGTTTTAAACTCTAGCCACAAAGAAGCTCAAGGAATTGTAAAGAAGAGGAGGGTAGTAAAGAAAGCCTTAGGAAAGGAATTGGGGAAAAATTGGTATCCTCTGGATAAGAAATGATTTAAAAAGTAAGGATTGTCTTAAAATATTTGTAAAGAAGACAAACCTGAGAAAGTTTAAGTATGTAGCAAATGGTATGAGTATGTATTAAAATTGGAGCTTACAAGTACAGCTGGTATAAAATTGTTAGCTGTGATATACGGAGTCAGGATTGCTGGAAGAAAATGTAAGGGACTTTGGTATTGTTAATTTTGTTACTCACAGTCAGACCTTGTAGACTGATGTCCTTTGTAAAGAGAGGATCAGCACAGTCCATCTATTAGTTCTGAGATCCCAACACCAAACTGTAAATATAGAAGACTGTGCCAATTAGGGGACATGATTGGTCCCCGATACTCTAGAAGAGGAGGGAATGAAGAGCCAAAGTAACTCCAATTTGAGATTAACCCCACCATCTTGTGCTAGGCTGCCCTCAGAGTAACCCCGAGAGAGAGAGAGAGAGAGAGAGAGAGAGACAGAGAGACAGAGAGAGACAGAGAGACAGAGAGAGACACAGAGAGAGAGACAGAGACAGAAAGACAGAGAGACAGAGAGAGAGAAAACACAGGTTGCCACCAAGCCTTCTCGCCCTTAAGAAAGCAGAACAGTTGCCCAAGTGTTCCAGGAAAAGAATATACCAATAGTTGAGAAAAAGAGCAATGCAGTTAGGGTGGACTCAAACCAATTATATAACTGCTTGTGTGGAAATTCCCTAAACTTGCTTGTTCAGCACTATAAAAGCTATGCTGATTTTGTGCTTGGGGACTCTTACCATCACCGAGTTACCGAGTGCACGGAGGACTAAGCTTGAGCTTGCAAATAAAAGATTCTTTTGCTGTTCGTATTGGTCAACACGGCTTGATACAAAATGTCACTGCCCAGAGAATTAAATGATTGCATTTATAGCTAAAAAGATTTAGTGCCATTATTAACATCTAACACATGCAGAGATTTTTATTTAAAACTCTCTTCCTTCCTTCCTTCCTATCTTTCTTTCTTTCTTTCTTTCTTTCTTTCTTTCTTTCTTTCTTTCTTTCTTTCTTTCTTTCTTTCTTTTCCTTCCTTCCCTCCTTCCTTCCATCCTGCCTGTCTTCCTTCCTTCTTTCCTTCCTTCCTTCCTTCCTTCCTTCCTTCCTTCCTTCCTTCCTTCCTTCCTTCCTTCCTTCCTTCCTTCTTCCTTCCTTTCTTCTTTCCTCCCTTCCTTTCTTCTTTCCTTCCCTTCTGTCCTCCTCCTTCTCTACTTTCTTTTCTTTGTCTTTCTTCCCTTTTCTTTCCTCTTTTAGGAAATGAGTATGAGTTTAGATTTTTTTTGCTGAACAAATATTCTACCATTAGAACAATCCTTTTTCAATTTAGTTACTTTGCTCATAGGTGATCAATTTTCCTGAGGGCTGAACAGAGGCTAAGTTCCTCACCTCTGTCTGCCAAGTAGCTGGGATCACAAATGCATTCCAACATGCCAGGCTTTAGGATGATATGAGAATATTATTGCTTTCCTTGCACACTGGTTCTAAACTGTGATCCTCTCAAATTCTTACCCTTTAGTTAGTGATGTGAGTTCCAATAGCTTGTCCTCAGTATAGATTGTCTAAATGAATGACTGGAGTCAATTTCACTTTAATCTCTTTTTTTTGCCAGTCCAGGGCCTATTATAATTTTATTTCTAGAAAATTTTTGTGTACATGTATACATAAGCTTTAAAATGTTGCTTCTCGCCCACCTGTTTATCCTTTTTTATTTTTCTTGGTCATGGGGCTTGAACTTTGAGCCTAGCTCTGTCCCTAAGCCTTTAGATCAAGGCTAGCACTTTACCACTTGGGCCACAGTGCCACTTCCGGTTTTCTGGCTGTTAATTGGAGGTAAGAGTGTCACGGATTTCCTGCCAGGGCTAGCTTTGAACTATCATCCTCAGATCTCAGCTCCTGAGTAGCTAGGATTACAGGCATCAGCCACTGGCTCCCAGCTATAATGTTACTTATTTTAAGTCCTGTGATATAGTTGAGTGAGTAGCATGAGTGTGTAGAAAGGTAACTTTCAAATAATCTCTAAATAATTTCAGTTTCATTTTCATAATATTTATTGCAGTGATTAATAACAGAAGCTCCCAAAGTAACAGAATGATCCTTCATTCCCCCCTTCCCATAGGCATTATTAGAAGAAAATGAGTGAGATCTAAGTCTAAGACAATACGTACTTGAAATTATAAAAAAATTCTCCCCTATGACCCAGCAATCCCACTTTTGGGCATTTACCCTAATGTTTACAAAAAAGACCACACTAAAGCTACCAGCACAACTATGTTTATTGCAGCATTATTTACCATAGCTAAGATATGGAACCAACCCAGATGCCCCTCAGTAGATGAATGGATCAAGAAAATGTGGTATATATACACAATGGAATTCTATGCCTCCATCAGAAAGAATAACATTGCCCCATTTGTTAGGAAATGGAAAGGCTTGGAAAAAATTATATTAAGTGAAGTAAGCCAGGCCCAAAGAAACATAGGTCCCATGGTTTCCCTTATTTGCAATATCTAGTATAGGTATGAGTCAAGCGGAAAAGGTCAGATAATATGATGTTAGGAAAACGAACCCTTAAATATGCATTTTAATGTTTTTTTTTCTTTCATGCATGTGTTTCTAACGCATTTATAAGATTATTTCTTTGTTGCTTTGTATGTCCCTCCCCCACAGTGTAACCCCCGCTTTCACTATATTTGATGTCAGTATAAGTTGTGGAGGAGATGGGGACAAACAAGTCGTTTAAGGATTCAGGTGGACCTGTTGCAACAATGAGAAGTACAAAATGTCATGTCATAAACGAGCTTTACAATGTCGGTGTGGGGGGGGAGGGGGGGAAGGATTGGGTGGGGGGGGAGGGGGGAGGCTGGGAAGGGAGGTGAAGGATAAACAAAGGAGGAGGCTGCAATGCTTGGTAAGAAATGTATGCATTATCCTGCCCATGTAATTGTAACCCCTCTGTACAGTATGTTCTCAAATAAAATAAAATAAAAATTTAAAAAAAAAGAGCCAGATTACACAACGTGCTTTTCATTTTTAAAAGAAAGGAATGTCATACAGGTATATTTATTGGCAGGTTTTTTCATCTGAAAAACAAAGAAAAAATATCATAAAAAAGCAGAAGGGAATCAGTAGCCACATAAGTGTGATTGGAGAGGTTAAGATATGAATTTATTCAGGTAAAATAATTATTTGGGAAAGGTATCTGTTCACTGAATTTATTCATCATTAATTTTATTTACGTATCACTTAATATATAAACACATACATGTGTGTATATATGTGTGTGTATATACATATACATATATATGATATATATATATATCAGCAGTAGCTGTCCAGTGAACTGTATGGTTAGGTAATTTCATGTCAAGTTCATCAAAAGGATGGAATTCCATGAACCTTAACAACCCTGCAACACCACTGCAAATGCAAACTTAAGGGTTCACCATTGTAAGCCAAACCTGTGTTTTACCAAAGCTTTGTATATAGTGTGTTATTTTTTCATTTAGGCTTGACAGAAAATATGTTTGCCCCTAAAAATAAATGATGGAATTATAACTATAATAATTTAGTGTAAATCTTACATTGAACACATGTTCAACATGAGTTGTTCTTTCTTTTTCTTATTTTAATTTTAGGAAGTTGATTTGTCTTTTGATGTAGTGTTTGCCAGACAGGTACTCCACCACTAGAGTCACTCCACCAATCCTTTCTTGTTTAAGTTACTTTACTCATAGAGTAGAAATTTTTGCACCCAGCCTAAAAAGCAGGGATAATGATTGCATTCCAATATCCCTACCTAGTAGGTTGATATGGGTGATACTTTCCTTCCTAGACTGATTCAGAACTGTGATCCTCTCAAATCCTACCACTTTAGTTAATAGTGTGTGATCCAGTTCTGCCTACCTCTAGAAGATATGACAGAAATAAATGATTACAAATAATTTGAGTTAATCATTGGCTAATATAGATGATTTGATATTAAAATGTAGGGTGAGTTTAAAAGTATAATCACAGTAGTCATATTTTGCTAAGTAAATATGGTTTCACATTGAAAACACATCTTTTTTTTTAATTTTATTTTATTTTATTTGAGAACATACTGTACAGAGGGGTTACAATTACATGGGCAGGATAATGCATACATTTCTTACCAAGCATTGCAGCCTCCTCCTTTGTTTAACCTTCACCTCCCTTATCAGCCTCCCCCCTCCCCCCACCCAATCATACCCCCCTCCCCCCCCACACTGACACTGTAAAGCTGGTTTTGACATGACATTTTGTACTTCTCATTGTTGCAATAGGTCCACCTGAATCTTTAAACGACTTGTTTGTCCCCATCTCCTCCACATATTATACTGACATCAAATATAGTGAAAGCGGGGGTTAAACTGTGGGGGAGGGACATACAAAGCAACAAAGAAATAATCTTATAAATGTGTTAGAAACACATGCATGAAAGAAACAAAAACATTAAAATATATATTTGATGGTTCGTTTTCCTAACATCACATTATCTGACTTTTTCCGCTTGACTCATACCTATACTAGATATTGCAAATAAGGGAAACCATGGGACCTATGTTTCTTTGGGCCTGGCTTACTTCACTTAATATAATTTTTTCCAAGTTTTTCCATTTCCTAACAATTGGGGAAATGTCATTCTTTCTGATGGAGGCATAGAATTCCATTGTGTATATATACCACATTTTCTTGATCCATTCATCTACTGAGGGGCATCTGGGTTGGTTCCATATCTTAGCTATGGTAAATAATGCTGCAATAAACATAGTTGTGCTGGTAGCTTTAGTGTGGTCTTTTTTGTAAACATTAGGGTAAATGCCCAAAAGTGGGATTGCTGGGTCATAGGGGAGTTCTATGTGAAGTCTTTTGAGGAACCTCCATACTGCTTTCCAAAGTGGTTGAACAAGTTTACATTCCCACCAACAATGAAGTAAGGTTCCTTTCTGTCCACATCCCCTCCAGCATCTGTTGTTGTTAGAGTTCTTGATTTTTGCTGTTCTAACTGGAGTGAGGTGATATCTCAATGTTGTTTTGATTTGCATTTCTTTTATGGCTAGGGATGTTGAACATTTCTTCATGTGTCTATTGGCCATCCTTCTTTCTTCTTCAGAGAAGCTTCTCTTTAAGTCTTTCGCCCACTTACTTATTGGGCAGTTGTTTCTTTGAGGATTTGTCGTTGGGTGGTTTAATTCTTTGAGTTCCAAGTATATTTTAGATATGAGACCCTTGTCCGTTGTATGGCTAGTAAAGATCTTCTCCCAGTCCGTGGGCTTTCTATTGATCTTGCTAGCTATGTCATTTGCCCTGCAGAAGCTCTGCAACCTTATGCAATCCCATTTGTCAAACCTTTGTTTGATTTGTTGTGTTTCAGGGTCTCTATTCAGAAAATTTCGGCCTGAGCCCAGGAGACATAGGGTTTGTCCTATTCCATCCTGTAATGTTTTCAGAGTGTCTGCTTTGACTTCAAGGTCTTTGATCCATTTGGAGTTGATTCTGGTGTAGGGTGATATATAAGGATCTAGCTTCAGTTTTCTACATGTAGTTAACCAGTTTTGCCAGCACCATTTACTGAAGAGGCTGTCTGTCTTCCATTCTATTGTTTTAGCTCCCTTATCGAAGATTAGATGGCTATAGGTCTGTAGGTTCATTTCTGGGTTTTCAATTCTATTCCATTGGTCCTGAGGTCTGTTCTTATGCCAATACCAAGCTGTTTTGATTACTATGGCTTTATAGTAGAGTTTAAAATTTGGTATTGATATTCCTCCAGCAGTGTTCTTTCCATTGAGGAGCGTTTTTGCTATTCGGGGTCTTTTATTATTCCATATGAATTTTTGGATTGCCTCTTCTATTTCCTTGAAGAATGAGAGTGGAATTTTGATAGGTATTGCGTTGAATTTGTAGATAGCCTTGGGAAGTATTGCCATTTTCACGATGTTAATCTTTCCAATCCAGGAGCATGGAAGGTTTTGCCATTTTTTAAGTTCTGTGTTGATTTCCTTTTTCAAGATTTTAAAGTTTTCATCATAGAGGTCCTTCACTTCTTTTTTTTTTTTAATTTAATATAATTTTATTTGTGAACATACTGTACAGAGGAGTTACAGGTACATGGGCAGGATAATGCGTACATTTCTTACCAAGCATTGCAGCCTCCTCCTTTGTTTACCCTTCACATCCCTTCCCAGCCTCCCCCCTCCCCCCCTAATCCCAATCTTTCTCCTCCCCCCTCCCCCCCCACACCAACGTTGTAAAGCTCGTTTTGGACATGACAACTTGTACTTATCATTGTTGCAACAGGTCCACCTGTATCCTTAAACAACTGGTTTTTCCCCATCTCCTCCACAAGTTATACTGACATCAAATATAGTGAAAGCAGGGGTTATACTGTGGAGGAGGGACATACAAAGCAACAAAGAGATAATCTTATAAATGTGTTAGAAACACATGCATGAAAGAAAAAAAACATTAAAATACACATCTAAGGGTTCATTTTCCTGACATCACATTATCTGACCTTTTCCGCTTGACTCATACATATACTAGATATTACAAATAAGGGAAACCATGGGACCTACGTTTCTTTGGGCCTGGCTTACTTCACTTAATATAATTTTTTCCAAGTTTTTCCATTTCCTAACAAATGGGGGCAATGTCATTCTTTCTGATGGAGGCATAGAATTCCATTGTGTATATATACCACATTTTCTTGATCCATTCATCTACTGAGGGGCATCTGGGTTGGTTCCAGATCTTAGCTATGGTAAATAATGCTGCAATAAACATAGTTGTGCTGGTAGCTTTAGTGTGGTCTTTTTTGTAAACATTAGGGTAAATGCCCAAAAGTGGGATTGCTGGGTCATAGGGGAGTTCTATGTGAAGTCTTTTGAGGAACCTCCATACTGCTTTCCAAAGTGGTTAAATAAGTTTACATTCCCACCAACAATGAAGTAAGGTTCCTTTTTGTCCACATCCCCTCCAGCATCTGTTGTTGTTAGAGTTCTTGATTTTTGCCGTTCTAACTGGAGTGAGGTGATATCTCAATGTTGTTTTGATTTGCATTTCTTTTATGGCTAGGGATGTTGAACATTTCTTCATGTGTCTATTGGCCATCCTTCTTTCTTCTTCAGAGAAGCTTCTCTTTAAGTCTTTCGCCCACTTACTTATTGGGCAGTTGTTTTTTGAGGATTTGTTGTTGGGTGGTTTAATTTTTTGAGTTCCAAGTATATTTTAGATATGAGACCCTTGTCCGTTGTATGGCTAGTAAAGATCTTCTCCCAGTCCGTGGGCTTTCTATTGATCTTGCTAGCTATGTCATTTGCCCTGCAGACCCTCTGCAACCTTATACAATCCCATTTGTCCAACCTTTCTTTGATTTGTTGTGTTTCCGGGTCTCTATTCAGAAAATTTCAGCCTGAGCCAAGGAGACCCAGGGTTTCTCCTATTCCATCCTGTAATGTTTTCAGAGTGTCTGCTTTGAGTTCAAGGTCTTTGATCCATTTGGAGTTGATTCTGGTGCAGGGTGATATATAAGGATCTAGCTTTAGTTTTCTACATGTAGTTAACCAGTATTGCCAGCACCATTTACTGAAGAGGCTGTCTATCTTCCATTCTATTGTTTTAGCTCCCTTATCGAAGATTAGATGGCTATAGGTCTGTAGGTTCATTTCTGGGTTTTCAATTCTATTCCATTTGTCCTGAGGTCTGTTCTTATGCCAATACCAAGCTGTTTTGATTACTATGGCTTTATAGTAGAGTTTGAAATTTGGTATTGATATTCCTCCAGCAGTGTTCTTTCCGTTGAGGAGCGTTTTTGCTATTCGGGGTCTTTTATTGTTCCATATGAATTTTTGGATTGCCTCTTCTATTTCCTTGAACAATGAGGGTGGAATTTTGATAGGTATTGCGTTGAATTTGTAGATAGCCTTGGGAAGTATTGCCATTTTCACGATGTTAATCTTTCCAATCCAGGAGCATGGGAGGTTTTGCCATTTTTTAAGTTCTGTGTTGATTTCCTTTTTCAAGATTTTAAAGTTTTCATCATAGAGGTCCTTCACTTCTTTAGTTAAGTTAATTCCTAGGTATTTTATTTTTTGTGGGGCTATTACAAATGGAGTTGCTTTCCTTATTTCAGCCACACTTTTCTCATTGTTGGCATACAGAAAAGCCATTGATTTTTGGGGGTTAATTTTATAACCTGCTACTTTGCCAAAGTTTTGAATCAGCTTGAGTAATTTGGGAGTGGAGTCTATGGGATTCTTTAAATACAAGATCATGTCATCTGCAAAGAGGGAGAGTTTTATTTATTCTTTCCCTATTTGGATCCCCTTTATGTCTGCATCTTGTCTTATTGCTGTAGCTAGGCATTCTAATACTAGATTGAAGAGAAGTGGAGATAGTGGGCATCCTTGTCTTGTTCCTGTGTTAAGAGGAAATGGCTTTAGTTTTTCACCATTGAGTATAATGCTGGCTGTAGGTTTGTCATATACAGCCTATATTGTATTGAGGAATGTTCCATGGATTCCTAATTTTTCCAAAACCTTCATCATAAAGGGGTGTTGGATCTTGTCCAATGCTTTTTCTGCATCTATTGAGATAACCATGTGGTTCTTATTCTTGCTCCTGTTGATGTGATGAATAATATTAATTGATTTGTGTATATTGAACCAGCTTTGCATCCCTGAAATGAATCCTGTTTGATCGTGGTGTATGATTTTTTGGATGAATTGTTGAAGTCGGTTGGCCAAAATTTTGTTGAGAAGTTTTGCATCAATGTTCATCAAAGTAATGGGCCTATAGTTCTCTTTCTTTGATGAGTCCCTGCCTGGTTTTGGGATGAGGGTTATGATGGCTTCATAGAATGTGTTCGGTAGTGAGCTTTCTCTTTCAATTTCATTGAAGAGTTGGACGAGAATTGGTGTGAGCTCTGCTTTGAAAGCCTTGTAAAATTCCGCTGTAAAACCATCTGGTCCTGGACTTTTTTTAGCTGGGAAGTCTCTTATTGCTGTTTCTATTTCAATGCTTGATATGGGCCTGTTAAGATAGTTTAACTCATCTTGGTTTATTTTGGCATGTCAATATTTGCTAGGAAGAGGTCCATTTCTGTCAAGTTCTCAAACTTATTAGCATAAAGTTTTGAGAAGTATTCCCTTATAATGTTCTGAATCTTGGTTGTTTCCGTGGTGATGTTTCCATTCTCATCTCTGAGTTTATTAATTTGGGTGTGTTCTCTTCTTTTTCTGATAAGATTTGCTAAGGGTCTGTCAATTTTGTTAAGTTTTTCGAAGAACCAACTCTTTGTTTTGTTGATTCTATAGTTTTTTTGGATTCTAATTCATTTAATTCTGATTTAATTTTGATTATTTCTTTCCGTGTACTGGATTGGGGTTTATGTTGCTGCTCTTTTTCAAGGAGGTTTAGATGTGTCATTAAATTGTTTGTTTCAGATCTCTCCAATTTGTTGATGTAGGAGCTCAGAGCTATAAACTTGCCTCTGAGTACTGCCTTTGCTGTGTCCCAGAGGAGCTGGTAACTTGTGTGTTCATTTTTGTGGAATAGCATGAACATTTGAATTTCCTTTCTAATCTCTTCCATGACCCACTCATGATTCAGCAGTGTGTTGTTCAGCCTCCATGTGATACCGGACTTTCTTTGGTGGCTTTTGGTGTTGAGTTCCAATTTTATTCCCTTATGGTCAGAGAGAATGCAAGGTATAACTTCAATGTTTCTGAATTTAGATAAGTTTGCTTTGTGGCCTAAAATGTGGTCTATTTTAGAAAACGTTACATGAGCTGCTGAGAAAAACGTGTATTCTGATGCTGCTGGGTGAAATGTTCGGTAGATGTCTGTTAAGTCTAGTTGATCTATGCAGCTGTTTAGATCTGCGGTTTCTCTGTTGAGTTTTTGCCGAGTTGATCTATCTAGTGGGGAGAGTGGGGTGTTAAAATCCCCACCAATTAATGTCTTTGGATCTATATGGGATTTGAGGGAAAGTAGTGTTTCTTTGATAACTTTGGGTACTCCTTTGTTTGACGAATAGATATTTAGAATTGTAATGTCCTCCTGAAGGAGAGATCCTTTAATTAGTATGTAGTGACCTTCTTTATCTCTTCTCACGAATTTTAATTTGAAGTCTATTTTATCTGATATTAGGATTGCAACTCCCGCCTGTTTATGGGGTCCTTTGGCTTGGTAGATTTTGTTCCAGCCTTTAACATTGAAAATGTGTTTGTTTTTACGGGCAAGATGTGACTCCTGCAGGCAGCAGATAGAAGGGTCTTGTTTTTTAATCCAACTAGACAGTCTATGTTGCTTAATTGGAGAGTTCAGTCCGTTAACATTAAGAGATAGGACTGAGAGGTATTTGGGAGTTCCTGCCATGTTATCTACCTTCTTGGGGGCTGCGAAAACTGGGTTCTTCCTATGGTTCTTGGATTCTCAGTTTGGGTGCAGTTTCTTGGCCTTTGTTGCGGTCTTGTTGGTTTCCTATGTGTAGGACATCTTTAAGAATCTTTTGTAGTGCTGGTTTGGTGGAAATGTAATTTTTCAATTTTTCTTTGCTATGGAAGGTTTTTATTTGGCCTTCAGTTATGAAGGAGAGTTTAGCTGGGTAAGTATTCTTGGTTGATAGTTGTTTGTTTGTAGGGCATGGCATACATCATTCCAGGCTCTTCTTGCTTTGATTGTCTCTGCTGAGAAATCTGAGGTGATTCTAATTGGTTTCCCTTTATAGGTGATTACCCTTTTCTTCTTGACAGCTTTAAGAATCTTTTCCTTGTTCTGAGTTGATCCTGTGTGGATTATAATGTGGCAGTGGGATGTCCTATTCTGGTCTGGTCTATTTGGGGTTCTAAAGGCTTCTTGTATCTGGACAGGCCTATCTTTTTGCATGTTTGGGAAGTTCTCTGCTAGGATCCTGTTAAACAAATTTCCTAGACCATTAACTTCTGTTTCTAGGTGCTCCTCTACACTCATTATCCTTAGATTAGGCCTTCTGATGGTGTCTTCCAGGTGTTGGATAGATCTATCATATTTCTTGGACTTGTCTTGGATGGTTGTATGTTCTTTCTCTATAATATCTAGGCTGTCTTCAATCCCTGAGATTCGATTTTCTGCATGGTCTAACCTGCTGTCAAGACTCTCTACTTTGATTTTTATCTCTTTTCCTACTAGTTGGTCAGCTTTGATGGTTTCAAGTTCTTTGTTGAAGCTCTGTTTTAGGTCTTGTATGAATTTCTTTACTTCCTTAATTTGGTGTTCAGTGTTTGTCCTCAAATCACTTAGTTGATTGGTTATGGTTTCTTTGGGCTCCCATTCCTTCTGTTGGGTTCCACTCAGCATTCCCTTTGTGGTCTCCCTGACTTCCTTCAGCTCTTTGTTAATGGATTCCATGAATGCCTTTAGTGATCTTTGTGTGTTCTCTACCTGGTCTCTCAATTCCTGTATTACTTTTTGATTAGCTTCCTCCCGTTCATGGGATTCCTGCAGATCTCTTTGAGTGTTCTCAGCCTGCTCACGCCATTCCTCCCTTTCTCTTTGAGTATTCTCAAGTTGTTCACGCAAATCCTGTATCAGTTTTTGAGGAGCTTCCTCACGCTTATGATATTCCTGTATAAACTACTGGGATTCCTCCTCTCTCTCCCTGTCATGCTCATACAGAGTCCTTTGTAAGTTGTCAAACTTCTCATTTATCATGTTTGCCAGCAGTGTTTATAGAGCTATTTGGGAACTCTCCTCTGGATTATTCATTATCTGTTCTAACCCCTGATTATCAAGATTGGGAATTGAGATACCCGAATTTGCCATTTTTCTTGTGTTTTTCCGGCTTACTCTGCCCATTTGAGATGAAGATAGCACCAGTTTTGTGCTAGAACACTATCTTAAGGCAACCATCAACCAAAGTTTGCATTTGTACATTCAATAGTCTACAGATACAATCTAGTTCAACAGATACATCTATTCGACATCAAACAACTATATGTTAAAGGACTTCGAACCACAGAGAAGAATTTGGAAAACCAGAAATTATTAGGGTTAGGGAGAGATGTGGGTAAAAAATAGGAATAGATTGGTGTGGGGAGGCACAGGGAGAGTTAACTATGTCCTAATCACAATGCAGGAAATAGGTTGGGTAGGATGCAAGTAGTAGAGAGAGAGAGAAAAAGAAGAAAGGGAAAGGGGAATGAAAAGAGACCAGAAAAAAAATAGAAACTTAAAAATTAATGTTTTTATAGAGATTAAAAGACCATCTATTTAGAGAGGAATGTGAATATGTTGAGAGAAAGGGAGAGACAGAGAGGAGATGTGAAAAACTTTAAAAAAATGCTTAAAATATTATATAGGTATAAAGAGGTAGTACTGGTATTAATGAATTTAAGTCTCAGAGGTTTTGAATTGAGTAATAAGTTTGTGGATTAAGTGTGTACACAATGGGGGATAGGGTCTACTAGTTAACTACGGGTTTATCTGAGGATGTGCAGGACAAGAGTTAAGTCACATAAAGAAGAACAAAAGAGGAAAAGGTGGAAAGGATAGGAAAGTGAGAAGAAAAGATTAGAAGTTCAGTAGAGCTAGACAAAAAACAAAAAGATAATTAAGAATGAAAGAAAAAGAGAAAGAAGACAAGAAACGAAAGGAGAACACACATTCACGTATTCCTAAAATAAAAATTATAACAGGAGAAAAAAAAAGTTACTGGAAAACAATTATTTTTTCAGAAGAGGCAAAAATTAAAGATTAATAAAAGTTTTAGAAAAGGAAAAAAATTTTTTTATATATATAAGGTAACAAAAAACGAAAAAAAAAAAACAAAAAAAGAAAAAAAGAAAAGAAGAAGAAGAAAAAAAAAAGTTCTTTGATATTTTTTGAGGGGAGGGGTGGGAAGAATCCTGTATCTCCCTTTTGTCTGTAACCAGAGTCTGGTTGGAGTCTCTGGTCAGCTTGAGGTCCTGTGGCTTGATTGGTTTCTTAAGTCAGTTTGTTCGAACAGGCAGAAAAATGCTCTGCTTTACCCAAGATTTTGAGATCCCCCTCCCAGGTTAGTTTACTGGGAGGGTGATCTGCTTTGAGAATCACAAAAGAGGGGGATGCAGTGATGAGGCTAGGTTCTGGGTAGAGTTGAGGCCTTTCAACAAACAGTAGCTTTTCCCTGGGGCTATTTTGTGAAAAAAACTCACAGCACCCAGCCTGGAGCCATTCTCAGGGTTTCTGTTTTTCAATTGATTGTGGTGGCTGCTAGAGGGAGGGGCAGCCTCTGGCTCTGGTTACCCAGTGAGGAGAGCCACTCCAATGGCTGGCGCCTGAGCTGGGTGACTTTTCCCTGGATGGAACTGAGTCTGTGAGGTCACTTCGCCGTTAAGTTCTTGTGACCTGCTAAATGACTCGTTTTATTCCAAGGCCTGAGCTGGAGCTAGCCGCTCCTCCGAGCTTTGTCAGTATCCAAGATGGAGATCACCATTGCTGGGGGGGGAGGGGTGGCCTTCCCTCCTCTGCTCCCTGAGAAGGAGTGAGGACATTGGGCTTCTACCCATGCCGAGTCTTGGATCCTGGGTCGTCTCTGGTCTGAAAAGTGCAGGATGAAGTTGTCCACTCCTTGTCGCTTCTTGCTGGTGTTGAGTAGAATCCACTGGCCCGCTGCGTCTGTCTCCCTTGTCCCGGACTGTGTCTCAGGTATGCCCCCGGGGCGGTGGTCGCCGCCGTGACCCTGACACTGCAGCGGCAGCTGCTGGCAGGCGCTCAGATGTGTCTGCTTGGCTTCCCCTCTCTTTACTAACTCTCCGTCCTGTGATGGCACACTTGGTCTGATTCTCTGGCTTGGGACTGTTCACTGGAACTCTGAAACTGTTTTCTATGCAAGAGCTTGTTCAGATTCCAGCTTCTCCTCCGCCATCTTCCCGGAACTCTTGGAAGTATTTTTTAAGTCCATGTAATCAACAAACTTCTTTTAGAGTGAGCTACAAACACATCTTAACTAGAATTAAGGACTTATTTTGCTGTCTGTCAACTTGTATGTCATTTGGGAAACTTCATGTCTTCCATGTGTGATAAAGGACTTTGAATGATCTGATGTGCTGGCTCACATCTATAATCATGGTTAGCAATCAGAAATAAATAGATTACAATTTGAACATAGCCTAACCAAAAATTTAGGAAGTCCCAATCTCAACAAACTAGTGGATCATGTTGAATCATGCAATTAATCTCAGCATCACAAGAGGCTAAGTTTCTGCCCAGTACCTGTGTCACTTAGGTAACTGGCTCACTTGGAGGCAGTCACCTCTCCTAATGCAGAAATTGCGCTGAGATTCAGCCAAGAGGAGAGAGAAGTCTGCCCCACCTTCCCAGGGTGGACCTCACAGAATGCAGTGAAAACATGCTTGCTTTTCTCCTCCAAATAGCTTGAGATGCCATGCTGCTGAGTGTTCATTATTTGATTCCAGTGATCTGTGGTAGAGGTGTAAGGAAACATTAAATTAAATTTCATATTCGCCCATTGAGCTACTCTTCCCAGCGTGTGAGTTCAACTCAGCAAGTGTTCATTATTTGAGAGTTGTGAATACTGAGGTAAGGGAGAGAGGGAGGTTTAGTGAAAGAGAGGAGAGATCGGTAGAGAGAGGGAGAGAGGGAGAGATGGGGAGATGGGGAAAGAAAAGAAAGGAAGGAATGAACGAATGAAGGAACAAAAGAAGAAGAAAGAAAGAAAGGAAGGAAGGAAGGAAGGAAGGAAGGAAGAAAGAAAGGAAGGAAGGAAGAAAGAAAGGAGGGAAGAAATGATTGAGTATGAATGGTTTGGAGTCAGGAATCACTTTGCAGAGGTACTACCTGTATTTGGTATTAGGTCTGCCCCAGGCCATGCAGACGCTATGCAGACACCTCCCCAGTTATCTGGGACTCCTGAAAGCAGCCACTTCCCCCCCTGCTAAGTCACAACGTGGTCTGCTGCTGGTAGCACTTTCCATTTGACTAGAGGAGAGTCCTAGGCCCTGAGGTCACATCCAGATCCAGTGTGGCCAGATTTTCCCCCACGTGGGCATACCTCATCTCGTCTTTGGCCTAGATACGACTTGGCCCTAGGTTGGGTCTCCACCCCCGCCTTTTTATTACATGCCTTTCCACCATGTATGGCATGGGCTGGGAAAGTGGCTCAGTGGTAGAGCACTTGCCTTGCAAGCATGAGGACCTGGGTTCGATTCCCCAGCACCACATAAGCAAAAAGAAAAAAAAGCCAGAAGTGGCACTGTGGCTCAAGTGGTAGAGCTAGCCTTGGGCTGAAGAGCTGAGGGACAGTGCCTAGGCCCAGAGTTCAAGCCCCACGACTGGACCCAAAAATAAATAAATAAAAATAAACTAATTTACCTGACTGAATACCATGTGCTGTTCTCTTCATTGGCTACCTAAAGAAACTTACCTAATTAATATACCTTACACTTCAGAGTTTCTAGTTATCAATCCAAGGATATTTTTCTGACACATGTGAGTTCAGCATCTATAAAATATTGTACTAACTCATCATTTATCAGTATAAATCTGCCTGGAATCTTTTTTTCAATTTTTTTAACTATGAAAATAACGTACAGGGAAGTTACAATTACATGAGCAAAATAATGAGTACATTTCATATGAAGCATTGTTGCCTCCTCCTTTGTTTCCCCTCCCATCTGAATCTTTAATAGCAGCCTAATTAACCTTAAAGTTTATTTTGTTTGTTTTCTTTTTTGCTTAAAGTAATCAAAGATTTGCTGGGACCATCTGAAAAAATCTCTGCCTTCATACTTCTAATCATCCTGGGGTACAACCTATGTGCTACCAGCTCAGATGATGGGACTTTGAAATTCTTGAAAGCAGATGCTCATCATAAGGCCCTATGGCTTTGGGATTTCTCACATTCTTTTTTAAATGTAATTGTTACTGAGGTGTGTACAGTGAGTTTACCATTTCACAATACATGTAATGTGTACATTTGTCTTGTAGACAATGCCACCTTTTCTGAGCTTTCTCTCAGTTTCTGTTTCTTGTTGTTGTTGTTGTTGTTTTTGATTGTTTTTGTTTTTGTGCCTGACTTTCAGCTTGAACTCAGGATTGGGTGCTGCCTTTGAGTTTTGTAATCAAGGCTACTCTACCTCTGGAGGCCCAGCTCCCTTTATGGATTTTTGGTTGTTAATTGGAGAGAAAGGTCTTACAGATATTCTCACTGGAGCTGGCTTTGAACTGTGATCATCAGCCTCCTGAGTAGCTAGGATTATAGGCCTGAGTCCCCAGTGTTCAGCTACTGAAGTGTTGGTTGCATGCTTCCCTGGTTGTGTTACAATTATCCTCGACTCTTGGCACTGATACTACATATTGCCTGGCTCAAATCTGAATTGGTGGAACATGATTGTATTTTGAGGAAGGCAGGAATAGGAAACTATAGGCCATACGGACATATAAGCTAATCAAATCATTTGGAATATGGCATAAAGACAAGTAAGTTTATTGCCAGTTGACTGTGTCATGTCTTTACTATTAATTCTGCATGGCTGTGGATGATGTTATACATATCCAAATGGCCCCTGGCAGAAAGAAGGTTTCTCATACTGTTCTAAAAGCAAAACAAAAAACAACCAAAAAATACTACATATGAGTGCAGCAGATTCCTCTAATTAGAGACCAGTATGCCCTAGTTTATGAAAAAAAAGATGTCCTTTGTTCAAGTGCTGTTACTAATTCTAACAACAAATATAATGAAATCTGTAGTAGTCTGTAGAATTGTATACCACAGCTTTCATTTTAGTTCACAAGAAATTCATACATTAGGTGCTGGCAAAACTGGTTAACTACTTGTAGAAAAATTAAAGCTAGACCCTTATATGTCACCCTGCACCAGAATCAACTCCAAATGGATCAAAGACCTCGGTGTCAAAGCAGACACACTGAAAACATTACAGGATGGAACAGGAGAAACTCTAGGTCTCCTTGGCACAGGCCCAAGTTGTCTTAATAGAGACCCAGAAGCACAACAAATCAAAGAACGGTTGGACAAATGGGATTGCATGAAATTGCAGAGCTTCTGCATGGCAAAGGATATAGCTAGCAAGATCAATAGAAAATCCACTGATTGGGAGATCTTCACTAGCCATACAACAAACAAGGGTCTCATATCTAAAATATACCTGGAACTCTCAAAAGTAAATCCAACAACAACAAATCTTCAAAGAAACAACTACCCAATAAATAAGTGGGCTAAAGACTTAAAGAGAAACTTCTCTGAAGAGGAAAGAAGCACAACCAATAGACACATGAAGAAATGCTCAACCTCCCTAGCCATAAAAGAAATGCAAATAATAACAACACTGAGATACCACCTCACCCCAGTTAGAATGGCTATGATCAAGAACTCTAATAACAACAGATGCTGGAGGGGATGTGGACAGAAGGGAACCTTACTGCATTGTTGATGGGAGTGTAAACATGTTCAACCACTTTGGAAAGTAGTATGGAGGTTCCTCAAAAGACTCCACATAGAGCTCCCATATGACTCAGCAATCCCACTTTTGGGCATTCACACAAATGTTCACATACAAGACCACACTAAAGCTACCAGCATGACTATATTTATAGCAGCATTATTTACCATAGCTAAGATATGGAACCAACCCAGATGCCCCTCAGTAGATGAATGGATCAAGAAAATGTGGTATGTATACACAATGGAATTCTGTTCCTCCATCAGAAAAAATAACATTGCCCCATTTGTTAGGAAATGGAAAGACTTGGAAAAAATTATATTAAGTGAAGTAAGCCAGGCCCAAAGAAATATGGGTCCCATGGTTTCCCTTATTTGCAATAACTAGTATATGTCTGAGTCAAGCAGAAAAGGTCAGATAATTTGATGTTAGGAAATGAACCCTAAGATATGTATTCAAATGTTTTTTTTTCTTTCATGCGATTGTTTCTAACACATTTACAAGATTATTTCTTTGTTGCTTTGTCCCTCCCCCACGGCATAACCCCTGCTTTCACTGTATTTGATGTCAGTATAATTTGTGGAGGGTAAGGGAAAAAACAAATCGTTCAAATAGGGATACAGGTGGACCCATTGCAACAATGAGATGTACAAGTTGTTATGTCGAAAATGAACTATACAATTTTGGTGTGGGGGGATTGGGTGGGGGAGCAGAGGGAGGATGGGAAGGGATGGGAAGGGGAAACAAAGGAGGAGGCTACAATGCTTGATAAGAAATGTACTTATCTTGCCCATGTAATTGTAACCCCTCTGTACAGTATTTTCACAATAAAAAAAGAAAATTCAGACATTAAAATGCTTATTTTTTTTTGTCAGTTGTGGGGCTTGAACTCAGGGCCTAGGCAATGTTCCTGAGATTCTGAGCTCAAGTTAGTTAGGACTCTACCAATTGAGCCACAAAGCCACTTCTGCTTTTTGAGTAATTAATTGGAGACTAGAGTCTTATGGGGACTTTTCTTCTTGGTCTGGCTTTGAAATGCGATCCTCACATCTCAGCATTGTGAGTAGCTGGGGTGACAGGAATGAGACACTGGCACCTGGCTTCAAATAGTCATTTTTAAAATGATGAACTGCTTGGTGCCTCTGGCTCACATATAAAAATCCTAGCTATAGGTAGGATTACAGGTATGAGAAGCAAACACTAGGTGAGTGTTGTTCATGTGGTTTGTATAAGCATGTTTTATTATTGTTTGTTTCTTATAATACAATGCTCTTATTTGTATTTATTTTCACCTAGGTGGGGG
This sequence comes from Dipodomys spectabilis, assembly GCF_019054845.1. Classification (NCBI taxonomy): domain Eukaryota; kingdom Metazoa; phylum Chordata; class Mammalia; order Rodentia; family Heteromyidae; genus Dipodomys; species Dipodomys spectabilis. The sequence continues at coordinate 514,803 of NW_024871165.1, read as the reverse complement.
TGATAGGTGCTACCAGTGCTGAACTTTCTTTGGTTGAGATGGAGCCATGTGGAAGTTCTTGCCTAGTATAGCATGAAATTGAAGCCCTCTTGCTCTCAGCTCCCCATGGACCTGGGATGATAGATGTATTCCATCACGCATAGCTAGGAGTTGGGGAGCATTGCAGGCAAAACTACACTGGTCTGGAACTGATGTCCCAAATAGCTAGCTTTACAGGCAAAACCTTCTTGTATTCCATTTCACTTTTAAGAAGTGTAGGTATATACTTAGAGAGTACAATGATAACACAATACATGTTTAATATATAAAATAGTCAATATAATTAGCCTATTTATCTCCTAAAAAATTGAAGCTAATATATTTTGGCAACCTGACTCTACTAGTTATTTTGGAATATACCATAAACATGAATACACTGATAATGTGCAGTAGAAAATTAGAAGTTGAGAGAGATAGAGAAAAGTAGACTATATGTAGTAAATATATATTTACCTATTGCTGCTCTGAAGAATATTATCATATATTCACTGTGACAATACCACCATATATTCACCATGACAATAATTTTCCTGCAGTGTAGAATTTTCCATTTCATAATCTGCATCTTTTATCTTTTTTACATTCTCCTTATAAGTATGAATGTTTTCCAGTTTATTATAATGTTTTGAAATTATTATATGATGGATTAAAAAATTTGTAGAGTGTACTGAAATTATCTCATTTTGTTTGGTTTTGTGATGCTAAATCATTAAGAACAAGGCTTTCTGAAAGTTATGCTAGCAGACTATATCACTATATTGTATTCTAATTATATCTTATTATTGTATTTTGATATAGGGTTTTACTGTTGCTGTTTTATGATATAGAATGTTGTGAAGCTGGACTAGAACTTGCAACCCCACTGCCTCCAGTTTTATCACCATGTTCTGGAGGCTCATAATTAGAACTCTAGCTAATCAGGAGGTTGAGACCTGAGATTTAGTTCAGATAGTCTGAGCAGGAAATTTTATGAGTCTCTCCTCTCCAGTTCACTACAGAAAACTTGCAGTGGAAATGTGGCACAATTGGTAGAGCACTACACTCAAAGCAAAGATGCTCAGGAATGACATATAGCACCTGTGTTCAAGTCCTAAAACACACATATGCACAGACACACATTCACACACACACTCCCACACACATGTACACACACAGATTCTCAGGCAATGTTGTATCTTAAATTCGTATCCAGAGATTAGACAACAGCCCACTTATTTGTGAAGGTTTTTCCTGATTATTTTGAATGAGGAAGATAGTTCATGGGACACAGATGACAAGACTTTAGTGAGGAATATTTTATAAATGACTAGCTTATAAAAAGAACAGGAGCACAGCTTTTATCTTTAAATATTACATTTCTTCAACTATAGTTTTTTAAAATAATAATCATTGAATTATGAGAAGACAATGCAGCACCTCTTCCTTTCTCCCCGTCCCCACTGTCATAAAATATGAGCAAAGTATCAAGAATAGTCTTTTATCTTACAAGAATGAACACCCGTAAAAATGTCTAACTGTATGAGTAAGGTTTGTTTTTCAGTACTTGTACGATTTCCCCACCTCTAAGTACTTGCCTTTTTTCCACATGACAGCACAGAAGGGCTTCAAGAGCAAACAGAAAATTAGAAAACAAAAACCTAACAATGTCCTGTGACGTAGATGTCAAAAATACATGAAAGAAGCACATGGCAGGCTGAGAGGGCCCTGAGAGGCAAAATGATTTGTGCAGGATGAAAGGAATAGTGACAAATAAGGCCTGGATCTGACCTAGGAAGGATTCCTTGAGGCTGAGATCATGCTGGTTCATAGGCCTAGCTGAGGATGTTGGGATTTGATAATGTCCACATGTATATAGAATGATATGGGAAGGGAGATTTCAGCCTCCAGTTTGTCTTTGGAATGGTCTTATGTGAGCAAGCAGCTTGGATCATTGGGCTCTGAGAGATGACACTACCTCCCTCACAATGGAATAGAATATAGAACTCTGAGAGCCACGCAACTGTAACCTACAGTCAGCTGAAGCCAGCTCACTAGGCCTGTAGCTCAGGAACAGAAAGATGTTCCTGTGTTGTTTTCAAAGTTCAAGAGGCTCAAGTCTCAGGCATGAGTGGTGTGAGTGTCTTACTCGATGCTGCAGACATTGGATCAGTGCCAAACCACAAATCCAATGTCTCAGGCCTTTTTATAAGAACAAACCAAGGGAATCACAAGTCAACTTAGGCCAGGTATAACTATGACAGGAAACCTATTTAATCTCATCATAACCCATAGTACAACTTTCTTCTTGTGTGCTTTTATATGTGTATACTGAGAAAATATTTACTGTGTACTTTTCAATCCACTCTGTTACTCATTTTGAAGTGTACACCAGTTTCCATGTTTCAAAGATCCATTCTTTTAACGGCCTCAGTGTGACGAGTCAGCCAAAACAATGTGCCTTATGATATATAGAGCATGGACTCAGGCTTGTTGGAAATGCTGGCAATGGACCTGTTCCCTTCCTATCAGAAAGGTGATCTCTTCTATGTTGGAAATTTCCCCCACCACTATAGAGAGTCGGGGACAATGGAGCAGTTGCTGGATATTCTGTTTAAAAAATGAGTGTTGCTCTTTCAAACCCAGGGCTGATGATTACCTCGCCCCCCCCCAGCAGATTATTGGAATACTTGATACTTCTCTGAGACTGTTTCACTGAGGTCTTATCACAGGAACTTGGCTTGAGACAAAGAAGTGCACTCCCAGCTAATTCCTTAGGACTGGGCTGCCAAAACATTCATTTGCCTCAGAAGCTAGTGGAGCCTTAGCAGTTTGATTGCTGAGAGACTAGGATTAAAGGAATGGTCAGTGCCCCCCAACGTCCACCCTCACTTAGGAAATCACTATCTTGGACGCCTTGAGGGAATATAGACAGAAGCAAGGATGCATCTTGAACTTGAATTTGGGGCCTGATAGCTGTCCCGTTTGTAGCATTCAGCCATTTGAGCCCAACGTCCAGATCTGGCTTTAGGCTGGCTAATTGAAGATAAGTGTCCTTAGAATTTTACAAACTAGACTGGGTTCAAACTGTGATCCTCAGATCTCACCCTCCTGATTAGCAAGATTAGAGGCATGAGCCATTGTGCACTTATTTGGACAGATCCATATAAGCATCCTCACAGAATTTGCATGAAATTGTATAGACATATCTCCACTTTTTGTCTGTCATGTTTACTTTGCCATTTGGGACTTAGCCAGTCCCATGTGTGTTCTGTTATTTCAGAAAAGGAGAAGCATACCGTTAGCCTCCTCCTCTCCTCCCATTGGTATAAATCCTTCTACCATAACTGAGAGGAAGATGATCAAGATGAAGAAGTAAGTGGATGTTGGCACAAAGAGAAATTCTGTCCTTGAAAACTGGGTATCTTTGAGGTTTCTGAATCAAAGTCAACTTTCTTCTTTGCACACCAGTTGTGATTTTCACCTGGGGGTTGGGGCTTGGCACTCCATTGGATAGCAGATTACACAGTTGTGGATGTGGTAGTGGTTTTGGACTCTAATGGATGACGAGGAGGACTGTGTATAACAAGTCAGATTCAGTGGGGAAACAACTTTCTCCTCCTATCACATGGGGAATTTTAGAGGATTGTATTTGAGAAATTCCTAGAAGTGGGTTGTGAGGAACATCCTTCTTGCAGGAGTCTCTTCACACTTCCCAACGTGCACATCCCGCCAGAAAAATGCTTTAGTACAAGGCTCAGGACGGGGAGGGTGGCTCTCATTTTCCTTGTCACCAATATGTTTTGTTCCATCTTCCCTCTGATGATGGTCTTCTATCTTGATGATTTCTATGACCACAAGAACTATGACACCTTGAAAGAACTTACACAGTATGTCAAGCTCAACATGCCCTCTTCACACTTGCTCTTCTGCTTACATATTCTTCTGGAGCTTACAAATTCAGATGGAGGAACACATGATCCATTAGACCAAGGAAAAGAGGAAGAAGTCCTTGTTTAGATGCCTTAGAGTTGGTGTGTAGCGATGGAACCTGAGTCTCTAGGGATGTGAGTGATTGGCCAAGAGCCCTTAATACACCCCAGCTTAGCAAAATATGCCTTTATGGATATTCTTTGCTGGGTAATATCTGTTCTCCTTTTGAAAGAACTTGGAAGCAGCCACTCATTAGAAACACCCTAACTTCTCATCAGTGTTCAGTCCATACTCAAGTTCTACAGCTTCTCCCATTAGATCTTCATGAAAGTTTATTCACACCTTAACTTCTACAGTTCTAAGACTCTTGTACCTATTTCCATGCTCAGGTTGGCATTACCGTAGAGCAGCTCCTGCAGAACTCCAGATAAAGAATCCATCAGTGATGTCATCTATGTTGACTGATAGAGATCGGAAGCCATCACTGATCTCCAGAAAGCATGTGAACATAGAGGGGTTTTCTTTGAATTTGTAGAAAGGCTCAAGCAGGTTTTGAGTCCTCTGGACATCCCACTGGTTCTGAACCCCACATGTGATGCAGGTGTACCTGCATATATCACCAAGAAAGAAGATAATCCAGAATGACTTCCATTGATATTCACAGTCCACCTAGATCGGCTCCAAACCAGTCAAAAAGACACATCTTGGTGTGCAGGATAAATGTGTGCTAATGGAAAATTACCCTAGTCTATGTTCAGGAAAACCATTAAGTGAGGTCCAAAATCTAGATTCAGTTGAGGAAAGGGAATCTTTCCTCACAGAATACCCAGACCAATCTGTCCTCCTGCAAGGGCTCCAATTTTCAATTGAGAAATTAGAATCTGTCCCCCCCTGGAAGAAAATCTTGTCTTTAATGAGAAGTAAATCCCTTTGAGGACTCTGAGGCAGAAATTATGCTTGAAGGTAACTTAGAAGCCAATCTAGATTTAGAAATTCCCTTCCCCCTTCCTGGGAAAATCTTTATTTTTCTTTTTGTTCTGATTGTTGTAAAATGTTCATTCTATTTATTTTTCTAACTTTCTTAAAATGTCAATGTTTTTGATATATTCTAGATTCATGAATCCTAAATATGTTTCTTTTTAAGCCTACAATCTGAAGCATTGTGCATATGTGTTCTGTTGAGGGGAAAACACAGAGTGACAGGGGGTTTTACTGCATATAAAGGGAACTGTTAAATGCACAGGGAGCTGCAAAGAAGCCAGGCCATGCCTGCATGGGGTGATAAGGTGGCTACAAAAGGTCTAGGACAGCAGATGAGATGTCCTAAAAATCTATTCTGTCAATTGGGACAAATGCCACAATACATATAGGGTATGTGGGACGCTCTTCCAATAGTGAGTTCAAATCTGTATACATCTTCATTGTGCTTTGGGTAAATATGGAAGAAAAATTTGACTCCAGTAATATAAAAATCTACTTAGGGCTGAAAATATTTGACAAAATATATAGAATATATATATACTGGAAAATAAAAGCCATCATCAATAAAAGAAAAAAGGCTTACATAGATGAACCAACACAAAATCAGGAAGAAAAATAACACAAATCAGTTATATGTAAACATACGTTATAGTCTTTATGTTATATATAGTATATTGTGTAATATGTAAGATTGAATATGATTTTTCAAGCTACAAAGGCATTTAAATTTTTAGTCTTGAGTATTTATTTCACAAAACATTAGTGTTAAATATTATTGGAGAAAGTAGTGATATAATTTGATTATAATTATATGAATATATATTTGTGTGTTTCTAGATCTAACACTGATTATAAATAGATGAATAAACATATACATATATTTGTATATATAGGTCTAAGAAGTGACTATAATGAAACTGACTACACCATGTATAAAAAAGCAGCTATGAGTTGAGTCCAAGAGACTCAATCCTGTAATCCTAGTGATGTGGGAAGCTGGGTTCTGAGTTTTAGTCTCTCTTATCCCCATTGCCTTAGATTTTCAGAGGAGATCACAGTGGGATCACACTCCTTGACCACAGAGTAAAGTCAGTGGAAATCAGGACAAGATTCTTGTCTTATGACAGTCTACTCAGGTCCTGTACCAAGATGGCCATCTGTAGAACATCAGATGGAATGTTGGCATTCCCTCCAAAAGGGTCTAAAAAGAGCCTTCTGAACTATAGTCTCTGACTATACTGAATTAAACCTTATTTCCCTTCCCAAGCTGCAAACACATAGAAATATGACAAGGGCTCAAGAGAGATGGACAAAGACTTACAAATACATAAAATTATATACTCTGTTTCAGTAATTCAATGACAAATCATCAAAGCATGTCTTGAATTTTTCTTTTTTTAAAGGAAATGGAAACATACTCTGAGTGCATCAGGAACTGGGTGACAGTTTGGTTGCTGAATTGGTGAGTGCACTTCTGGGCAAAGGAGAAACATATATTGGGGAAATTGTGTGGGTGGGTGTCCTCACACAGATACCCAAAAGAATGGCCATTATTTCTATGATGTCACAACCACCTTTGCCATAGCAACAAATAAGTGTCAGGCACTGGTTTGGCCCTGAAGTGGACTCAACAACACCAAAAAGCACAAAGAATGAGAGGGAATGACTACTAGCCACCACACTTCAGCTTGAAGAGCTGTTCTAAAGAGAAGCTAGGATAAATTGAGCTGGAAAAGACTGATCTCCATGTAAGGCTCCTGAGCATTACGGACTGGGCACTATTACAGGTGTTGGAGAAACAGAAGTGAATGTGGCTCTCTCCTCACCAATTTCATGCTGAAAAGAAAACCAGAAATCATAATGATAATTTCTATAAATCAGAGACATGACATTGGTGATTTTGTAGCAACAACTTCACAGTGGGGATGGGAGGAGACATCCCTGAACAAGAGATAGTTGATATGAGAGCCATCATCTAGGCAATTATTTAGGAGCAGGTACTCCAGGCAGTAAGAACAGCAAGTACATCCCCCATTGATGGGAATGAACCTGACTTGCTTCAGAAAAGGAAAACAGCACTGGCATGCTTGCTTGTGAAGTAAGAATGGAAAGGTACAATGAAGAAACAGAGGTCAGAAATGAAAATAGGAAAAAATTAGATAGATATTGGATGCTGCAGATTACAAGATGAAAATTTCTGATTTTAGTATAAATCTGACATGATCCACTGGAACCAACGTGCTAAAGTAGTAGTCAGACACATATGATTCACCAAAAGAATATTTCTAAAATGTGATTCTAGCTGGGCTCTGGTGGCTTACAATCTGAATCCTACTTACTCAGGAGGCTGATATCTGAGGATCAGTTTTAAGGAAGCCTAAAGAGGAAATTTGGTAAGCTTATCTTCAATTAATCACCAAAAATATGGATATGACGCTGTGGTTCAACAGGTAGAGCACTAGCCTTGAGGAAAAAACAAAGGGACAGCACCTAGGCCTTAGGTCCAAATCCCAGGACATCACAAAGAAGTCAACAAATAAAATTTGGTGCTCAGTCATTCATCTCTTAGCATTCTACTTCAATTTATTTGTTATGAGCCTTGGAAATTATATCCTTACCAAATGTTCTCCCTAATATTTTGCTTCATTACCAGCTTTCAAAGCCCTGGCATCACCAGTGTCTCCTCGCAGTTAGCATAGAAGTCAGCCACTGGAAATTTGAAGATATATTTTATTAATCATAAGAATTCTGATCATCTTTCCACATACATCAAATGAGTAGTAGTCACATTCCACTATTCTGAATGTTTTTAATCCTCCTTTGAGTTAATAAGCATTAAGGCTTAAAAATTCTAGAGTGGTTATCAAATTAAATTCAATAGTCATCATTCTTCCACCCAATCTTGTAACATATTATTATAAAAGGAGAGACTATATGAAGTGTGCACATGATACTTCTATAATACTCTCAAGAAGTAGGGTTTTACAGAAACATCCGGATTGCTTTGCGAAAGCAAAGGATAAGAGATTAATTAAGTTACCTAACAACTCAGAAGAAAAATGCTATTGACTCTAGAACAAATTCATTTGCCTAGAACTGAGGAAATGAGTTTCAGAATTGCCAGAGGCAAAGGGTATTATTCAAATCACCTTATCATGAGGTACAAGCAGCCTGTCTAGATCAATCTTCCAGGAAAAAAAGGAATGAATGAAAAGCAATGAATGCTTCTAAAACAAGCCAGTTGGTGGTGGTTCATGCTTGTTATCCTAGCTACTTAGAAGTCTAAGATGAAAGGATCTCAAATCAAAGCCTGGCCAGGAAGAAAACCTTCCTCTCTGCAACCAGCAGACAGGAAGCATTAGCTCTGTACCTGAAGCCCAGCTGGACGGCCTCAGACAACAGACATCCAGACACACAAGACCACCCCCATCTGAAATATTATCAAATACATTCACATAATATCTCCTGTTTGGGAGATAATGTTTAAAAGATGTACCAAAAACAGTTCAAAAAGGCAGTTAATAAAGGCCAAGTGAAAGTGGAAATATGTACTCACACACTGAAATGTGAGTTACTGCCAGAATGATGTTAATGAGGCTAGAGGCCCATTTGGTAACTTATCCACTCAACCATCTTTCCTCACATCTTGTCAGTCAGCCTAAACAGTGAGATTTTTTTAATGCAAGGAATGTGTGTGAGCATGTAGCTTGTAAAATTAATAATGAAAAGCTAGGCATTGGAAGCTCAGGCCTGTAAAACTAGTTACTCAGAACCTTAACATATGAGGAACTCAGTTCAAAGCCAACTGAACAAAAACAATTCTTACCTCCAATTAAACTGTAAATGCAAGGCAAGCACTCTACTACTGAGCCACCTTCCCAGATAAATTGATGTTAGGGAAATGAACCCGAAGATATGTATTCAATTTTTTTTTTCTTTCATGCGATTGTTTCTAACACATTTATAAGATTATTTTTTTGTTGCTTTGTATGTCCCTCCCCCACAGTATAACCCCTGCTTTCACTGTATTTAATGTTGGTATAATTTGTGAAGGGGAAGGGGAAAAAGAAATCATTTAATTAGGGATACAGGTGGACCCATTGCAGCAATGAGATGTACAAGTCGTTATGTCGAAAACGAACTTTACAACTTTGGTCGGGGAGAGAACTGGTTGTGGTCCAGGGGGAGGATGGGAAGGAATGGGAAGGGGAAACAAAGGAGGAGACTACAATTCTTGATAAGAAATGTACTCATTATTTTGCTCATACAATTGTAACCCTCTGTACAGTATTTTCACAATAAAAAAAAACAAAAAAGAAAGTGAAAATATAAATAATCAAAGGAAGTTTGAAAAAAATAAATGAACAGCAAATGCAGAAAGCTGAGCTGTGCTTCAAATGGTAGAGTGCTAGCATCATATACAAAAGCTAAGTGACAGTACCTAGGTCCTGAATTCAAGCCCCAGTACTCGTTCTCATACACAAAATAATCATTACAACACCATAGTATATGCAAATGTTAGCAAGGGATGTAGAAAGATAAGATGATGACATCATTTACCTCACCTTTAGTCTCAAGCATTCTGTACAGTGTAGTTCAGTCTTTGAAAAGCCCCAGGTGAAATCTTTCCTCAAAATCAGCAGATACATCCTCATTTCCCTCTGCACATTTATATTATGTACACACACACACACACACACACACACACACACGGGCTATATTTTTCTCACTAAGTTTGAAATACATAACCTTACACACATGCTTCAGTATTATGTGCCCTTTTTTAGGTTTCATAGGAAGCACAATATATCCAACATCTGGCTTATTCTTGTAATCTTAGCTGCTCAAGAGTGTGGGATCTGAGGATCACAGTTTGATGCCAACCTAAGCTAATAAATCCTCAAGATTCTTACCTTCAATTAAGTAGAAAAAGCCAGAAGTGGATATGTGGTTTGAGTGGCACAGTGACAGCAGTGCGTTAAACAATCTAAACTAGAGCTCCAGACCCTCAGTTCAAGCCTGAGTACAGGCCCACTAGCACTCCAAAAGCCACCGCCCAAACACCAAACCAAAAATATGTCAGAATATTTTGTAACTTTTGAAGCAAAATCCAATGAGGCAACACAGCTGCTAGTTTAAGATTTGGTGGGGAAGCCCCAAATTCAACATGTGTTAAAATGACATAACGAATAAGTAACCAAATAAAATTTCCCACTAAAGAAACTTCCTTAATATTCACTGGGACCCCTGACAAAGAGATTTTTTCTATGCTTTTTGAAAATCAGTGTTTTTTTCAGTAAGATAATTGGTATAAACCTTTCCTGTAAATTATAGGAGTCATTGAAAGCTCCAAGTGAAGTGAATGTACAACAAAAAGCACACAATATTACAAGTTTCTATGCCTCTGTTGAGACACCAGAAACTTCTAATAGTGTGGCCTATTGGAAAGAGAAGGAGGATGCTCACCATCACTGGTCATAAAAGAAATGCAAATCAAAAACAAAACCATATTTAGATTCCACTCACCCCAGTTAGAATGGCTATTATCAAGAGAACAAATAATAACAGATGCTGGGGTGGATGTGGCTAAATAGGAACACTACTACACTGATGGTAGGAATGTAAGCTGGTTCAACCACTCTAGAAAGCAGAATGGAAGTTCCTCAAAAGACTAAACATGGAACTCACCTAAGATCCAACCACCCCACTCCTCAGCATTTATCCAAATGATCTCAAACTAGGGTATAATAAGCTACCAGCACAACTATGTTCATTATAGCATTGTTACACATAGCTAAGATATAGAGACAACCCATTTGCCCCTCAATAGATGACTGGATCAAGAAAATGTGGTATATTTACACAATGGAATTTTATGCTTCTATCAGAAAGAATGACATCGTCCCTTTTGTAAGAAAATGAAAAGACTTGGAAAAAATCATACTAGGTTAATCAAGCCAGGCCCAAAGAAACAAGAGCTCTATGATTTCCCTCATTTGCAATGAATAGCATTAGCCTGTTACTCCTGAAAGTGGATCATAATAGCTCAGGAGTTATGAATATATATATGAGCAGAGAAATTGATGCTAACTGAAATAACGCCAAGACATAGAAATAGCAGGTCTTCTTTTGTTTAGTTGTCAAGCTTGATGTAGCCAATGTACTGCAGCTAGTTCTTTCTTCTTACTTTATGTCGTTTTTCTTTTCCAATTGGATTTATCCATGGCAATTCCAGTCTTTGATTCTGGTACCCTGCATCCTGTATATGCCTTTATCTGATTGGGGGAAGGGAAGGGAAATAACAAAATGCTGAAAGAAGTACAAATGGTGATCCATTGCAACAATGATACTCACAGGACACTATGGCAGAAATTAACTTTACAATGTAATGGGGGTGGGAAGGAGAGGAGGGAAGAGACAGGGAGAAAAACACTTGAGTGGGTAACAAGTTTCAAAGAGAAATGTAACTTACTCATGTAAATGTAACCCCTCTGTATAGCATCTTTATAATAAAATAGATTTTTAAAAATATAAAAAGTAAGAATTTTTCATAAAATATCAAGTTAATACCAATGGAACTTCTGAGTTTGTGTCAAAGAGTTTTTAGGACTTTCAAGAAGCTAGTATTGAGTACATACAACCACAATTAAGTGATAATGAGAAAAGTAGAGTTTTTATTGTATTATATGAATAAAGGAAAATTTCTTTTCATTTCTGTTAACATAGAATTCGTGTTTGTGATCTTCATTGTTCCCAAGTTAGACTAATCTCTTGTTCTTAGCTTTCTTTGGTATGTATAGCTAGGACATGTAATCTGAGATTTAAGAATTATTGTTTGTTTAATTTGGAAGCACTCCCCCCTGGGCAAGAAGTTAGTCTGGAGGACCCCTGAAACCTGCTGTGGTTTCTCTCGCACAGCTCACTGAGGAACTTAGGAGTTTGAGAAAGTGACTGCTAATTAAGTGCCTCTTACTAATAAGAATTATTGGTAGGATTTGAAAACATATTTGGGTAATAAATAGACTAGAAAAAATGTTAACTTTGCTATTTTTTATCACTACATTTCTTTTTGTCTAAGTATAAAAGCCAGATTTACCCTAAGGACCTGAATAAGCAAAATGGCTTATAGAGCTCAGATCATTTTTTTCCACAGAAGATGACAGCAGCAGAAGAAATACATGTCCACAACAGGCACAAGGGAGAGAGACTTTGATGTCTCCTTAATTCTTAGGATCGAATGTTCTAGGAAGAACTCTCGGGACTGATGACAGCTTAAGGACCTAACATTTTTTGTGTAGTTGCATCATAGGAAGCAGTAGGTGCCAAGCCTGACTGGTGACCTTGGCTGTATCCTGAGAACCTCTAGCAGGGCTCTGTTATGGTCACTGGAGAGGCAGGTCTGCACTCTAAGAGGAACTACAGGAGGTGGTAACAAGGCCTGTGTCAGGGTTTTGCCAGATCTAGATGATTTATAACAGGCACTACTGTCTTCTGGCTAAGAATGTGGATATATCATTGAGGTCCTACACACAAATATATCACAAGTGTTAGCTTGCACCATTTCCTTATGAAAGCCAGCAAAAGGTCATTAATGCCCTCTGGACATATTCTCATCAATATTTAGTAGGTAAAAAGCTATAAAATCAAGTTCATTATGAGGAAAAAATCCAGATGAAAACCAAATTGCAGGAGCATTTACAAAAAATGTTTTTCTGTACATATCAAATGTGACAAAGTTTTAGAAGTTAACGAAGCTGGGAAAGTTAAATGGATTTCTTTTTTACTATGGTTGCAACTGTCTTTTACATTTCAACTACTTAACAAAAAGAAGGTAGGCCAAGCATCACCAGTGGCTCACACCTGTAACTCTAGCTATTTATAAAGCTGAGATCTGAGGAAAGTGGATTATAGCTAGAACAGGTAGGAAAAATCTGTGAAATTTTGATCTCCAAATAACCACTCAAAATCAAGAAGTGAAAGTTTGGTTCAAGTCATAGACTGTTACCTTTGAGTTAAAAAGCTAAAGGTGAGCTCCCTGAGTTAAAGCCCCAGTATGCATACACACACACACACACACACACACACACACACACACACACACACACATACACACACACACTGTTATCCTTGAGTAAAAAAAACTAAAGGTCAGTTCCCTGAGTTAAAGCCCAACTACACACACACACACACACACACACACACACACACACACACACACACACACACACACACACACATTTTATCTCAAAAAGAACCAGTGACCAGGAAACAGAAACAAGATATTTTTCTTTATTTTATTTCATTTTTGTCATGTTTCTTCATTTATCTCTCTTTGCAAAGTTAAAGGGGCAGTCAAAAGGAGAGACAAACAATGAACATGTGCAACAGTGATATTCAATTGGTACTATGCTGAAAATGACTGATGCAACTTGTTTGTAGGGAAGGATGGGAAAACTGGAAGAGATGAAGGGAAAGGTTAACATTGTCCAAAAAGAAATGCACTCAGGTAAGTAGAACTGTGGCTCAATATGAGTGCCATTCTTCAGTAAAAGAGCTCAGAGACAGTATTCAGGCCCTGGGTCCAAGCCTTATTACTGACTGAAACAAAAACAAAGACAAAAGAAATGTAGTCATTGCCACAATATATGACTATTCCCTCTATATCTCAAGAAGAAGGAGGAGGAGGAGGAGGAGGAGGAGGAGGAGGAGGAGGAGGAGGAAGAGGAGGAGGAGGAGGAGGTTAATAAAACCAAACCAGTGAGAGAGAAAAATTGGAGAGCAAGGGAATGGGTGACATTTTAAAAAAAAGAAATATAATCAGAACCAACTTCAATGACTATAACCTCTGTGTAGCTCACCTTTGTAATAATACTACAAAAAATAAAACAGAAATAGAGTGCTGGAGGCATAACTCAAATGGAAGATCTGACTAATATGTATGTGATACCAAGTTCAAACCCCATTATCAATTTCCCCTTCAAAAATGGCTCTTCTCATCACTTGTGCTTCCCTAGCTTATGAAAAGGAGTGCAAACAGTTAAAGAGAGAGAAAGGTAATCTGTCAGGCACAGAACTGTACTTGCAACGAGCAATACTTGCTAGAACACATGTTGACTAGAACACATGATGACTCCGTGTTTTCTGAAATAAACAGACCTAGTTGAGCTTGAATACAGGCTCCACTGTATACTAGATGGGAACTCAAACTTAACCTAACTCTCTGGAGCTCAAATTCTTCATAGGTAAAGTGAGCATAACAATATGTATCTCACGGGATTATGAGATCTGGATGTCATCAAACATGGAGTGGGTTTTACCTTAGGTGTGTGTGCAACACTCAAGCACTGCTGGAAGGAGCATAAACTGGCATGATGCTTACTATATTACTTAACAATAATACAACAACTACTACAGACTCACTCCTGTAATCTTACTTACAAAAGAGGCTGAGAAAGAAGATCAAGGTTCTAAGCCTGAACAGGAAACTGGATCAGACTCATCTCCAATGACTTCTAAAAAAGCTTGAGGTGGAGTTTGGTCCAAGTGGTAGAGTGCTAGACTTGAGCATAAACCTCAGGAACAGTGCCCAGGTCCTGAGTTCAAGCCCTAGGACCAACACAAGCACACACACACACACACACTACATTTTGTATGTTCCTATCACCCCACTTAACAATACTTTCCCTCTTCCAAGCTCAACAGTTGTTTTGTTTTAAAAGGGACTTACTGTGTAGCTCAGGCTTCTCTTAAGCTTACAATCCTCCTGGGTGCTGGGATTACAGGCATGTCTACCATAATTAGCTTCACTCATTAAGTCTATTTATAACATTTTCTGCAAGAAATTCATTCATGCTCATGAAGATATGTGGCTTAAAGATGTTCACATTAATATTCTACTGTACAAAATGTAAATAATATAGCTGGACATGGTAATATGCTACCACATGGTAATGCCAATCATTACTCAGAAACCTGACACAGGAGAATTAGGAGTTAAAGAAAGCCTGGTCTACACTGCAGAACCTTGTCTGCAAAGGAAAGAAATTCTATAAGTATTAATCTGCTATGAGACATACAATATATTAAATTCATATAATGGAACAAATAGATCATTGTTAATGGAAATAAAATCTTGGCAGAAATTTTAAATACATACATATGCACATATATTTAAATTTGGAGAAATAAAATTTCAAGTGGTATTATCTGCATCTTTCAGTCTGTCACTATCTATTTACTGACACATTGATTTCTATCTAGTCTTCACAAAACACTGTTCTCTCACATAAGTACCAAAAAAATGAAAAAGAAAAAGTACAAAAAAATGCATTATCATAAATACAAATGTAGATTAATCCCTACCATAATAATTTAGAAAACATGCATTAAGTTAATGGCATTGAATACTGCTCAAGAAGGGGAGTCTAGGAGAATGTACATTGTGTGTGTGTGGGGGGGGTGTGCTCCATGAATAAGTAATTGAGTCTGAAGTAGACCAATTATACTTGGTTAGTCTTTTTGCTCAAAGCTGACACTCTACCACTTGAGCCACATCTCCACTTCTGAATTTTGGTTTCTGAATTGGAGAAATATCTCAGATTTTTCTGCATGGGCTGCTTTAAACCAAGATACTCAGTTTTTGACCTCTAAAGTAGCTAGGTTTAAAAACATTAACCACTAGTGGACAGCAACTACATTAACATTTTTGAATGCTTGAATAAATTTTAAAGTAAGACATGTATGTTACATTTGAGAATGATGGGAAATAGTAATTAATGTTTAACAGAATTTAAAGCATACAAAGCTGAGAATGGCAAGTCACTGAGAATAGGATGGAATATATCAAACTTACCTATGACAGTTTTCAGTCTGTGCACAGAAATGATTGCATTGTTGGAGGCCAAGGCCATAAGATAGCTGAGCTCCAGCTGGCTGCTATACTCATGAGGCCAGTTAGTGCTATTCACAACAATGTGATGTTATTGGATGGCAGGGATCAGCTTCAAGTTCGGAACCTGGAATGTTTCTATTAACCTAGAAGGGGAAATATACCAGGACCCAATGACTGGGAATGTGGTTAGTGGTAGAGTGCTGGCCTCGCATGCATGAAGCACTTGATTTGATTCCTCAGTATGACATAAGCAGAAAAACTGGAAGTGGTGCTGTGGCTCAATTGGTAATGTACTAACCTTGAACAAAATTAACTCAGTGAGAGTGCCCAGGCCCTGATTTCAAGCCACAGGACTGGAAAATTTTTTTTAAAAAGTGTAAAATGCTGTTTGTTGAAATAAATATGTTGAATAATTCTTTTTACTCACTAGAAAATTGTGCTGTTGAGAATTCATAATGAACTTTGTTAGGAAAAAACAAATTAATGAAATATTATCTGGCATTGGACAGGACATAATGAGATCTAAAAATGATTGCTGCCTATGGTTACTTGATACAACTAACGTTACAAATACACTTGCCAGATTGTAATTGTTTAAGGATAGAATCGTGGGTTTTTCTTTTCAAAATAATTTTACTGCTGGGCCCCAGTGGCTCAAACTTGTAATCCTAGCTACTAAGGAGGCTGAGAACTGAGGGTCTCTACTCAAAGGCAGCCTGGGCAAGAAAGTCTGTGAGACCCTTATCTCCAACTAAAGGTTCTTCACAAAATGTGAAGTGGCACTGTTGCTCAAGTAGTAGAGTGCTAGCCTTGAGCTGAAATGCTGAGGGACAACACCCAGACCCAGAATTCAAGCACCAAAACCGACAAAAAATAATAATAGCAATAATATTAATTTTGTTACAATTAAGATATTATAAAGGCTGCCATTACAAATTTTGTTTATTTGCTCAAAGAAACACATTTCCATATTCATTGCCAACAGCCAGGATTTGGCCAACTGCTTTCCAGCAGATCTCTGTGTGTAGAGGCAATGCATAATACAAAGCAATACAAACCAGTTCTGACTTTAAATAATTTTTCTCTGCACATCTTAAAAATCAATGCTGACTACATGAAATAAAAAATCCCTAGGTTTAAAACATTCTTCTAGACAAGTTAATGAAATCCTGAGAACAATTATTTTAAGAATAATTTCAGAGAACTTATACTCACAACTTGGGTTCTGTATCTGAAATTTATTACTCGAGGCTAGTGCTGCCACTTTGAGCCACAATGCCACTTCCAGTTTTCTCATGGTTAATTGAACAGAAAAGTCTCACCAACTTTCCTCTCCAACCTGGCTTTGAACTAGGATCTAGAGACCTCAGCCCTCGGAGTAGCTAGGATTATAGGCATGAACCCCTGGCACCTGGCTAGAATAATTGCTCACCTGAGACAGAAGCTAGTTAGTATTAAATGCCAATCATGTTTAACTTTGTAAAATAAAGTTAACTGAAATGCCTTACAGTAGAAATAAGAAATAAAATGTGTCTGTGGATTACAAAGTTCTTACCAAAAGCTACATATATTCCTTGGTTTTTTATCTTCCAAAATTGTGTGCTTTCCAGAATCATACCTTATCTTTCCTTGCTGATTTCTTTATTTTCTTTCATATAGGGCCACAAGTTCTTCAACTATAATTTATTTTTGTGAAGAGCTTGCACATATCTATTTTCAGCCCAAACTCCTTGTAAGCGTCTCTGATCCATATATTCAACTGCCATAAAAACTTGTGAAACACTGATCATCTCTTTCCATTACTGGATATTAATGTGTAAGTAAAATTTAGGAAAATAAAGAATAACATCAATAAATATAACATGATTTTGATAGTAATACTAAACATAAATTCAATGTTGATTATTTTCTGAGCAACTTAATAAAAACCTCAAGGAAAAGAAATCAACTTTTTTGAGTGCTGATATTGTGGTTTAAAATCAATACATTACCTTCTCACTTAAGCTTTTTCCCTAAAGGGTGGTGCTCAATAATTGAACCATAACTCCGCTTCCAACTTTCTCTGGGGGATTATATAGAGGTAAGAATCTCATGGAATCATTTGTGTCCCTCTCTTGGGGTTCATTTCACTTAATATCATCTTATATGGTCATATGATACCATGTACTAATGTACTAGTTACTGCAAGTAAGGGAAACTACAAGACCTATGGTTTTATATATATATATATACATATACATATACATATACATATACATATATACAATGATATATATATACATATACATATACATATATACAATACGATATATATATATATATATATACATACACACACACACACACACACACACACACACACACAGACATTTTCTCTTTTTTATTGGGAAAATACCATACAGAGGGTTTGCAATTACATGGGCAATGTAATGAGCATATTTCTTACCAAGAATTGTTGCCTCCTCCTTTGTTTCCCCTACCCATCCCTTCCCATCCACCCCCCCCACCTACGGACCCCAAGCCAAAGTTGTAAATTTCCTTTTTCGACATAACGTCTTGTACATCTCATTGTTGCGATGAGTCCACCTGTATCCCTATTTAAACAATTTGTTTTTTTCCCTTCCCTTCAACAAATTATACCAACATCAAATACAGTGAAAACAGGGGTTGTACCAGGGGGGAGGGACATGCAAAGCAACAAAAAAATCATCTTATAAGTTAGAAATAATCACAAGAAAGAAAAATCATTTGAATCCTTATCTTGGGGTTCATTTTGCCTAACATCTACTTATCTGACCGTTTCTACCTGTCTCAGACATATACTACTTATTGCAAATATGGGAAACCATGAGACCTATGTTTCTTTGGGCCTGGCTTACTTCACTTAATATAATTTTTTCCAAGCCTTTCCATTTCCTAACAAATGGAGCCATGGCATTCTTTCTGTTGAGGTATAGGATTCCATTGTGTATATATACCACATTTTCTTGATCCATTCATCTACTGAGGGGCCTCTGGGTTGGTTCCATATCTTAGCTATGGTAAATTATGCTGCAATAAACATCGTTGTGCTGGTAGCTTGGTATGGTCTTGTTTGTGATGATTTGGTAAATGCCTAAAAGTGGGATTGTTGGGTCATAGGAGAACTCTAAGTGGAGTCTTGGAAAAAATTATATTAAGTGAAGTAAGCCAGACCCAAAGAAACATAGATACTATGATTTCCCTTATTTGCAATAACTAGTATATGTCTGGGACAAGTATAAAAGTTCAAAAGCTATGTATATATGATCAGATAAGATGATGTGAAGCGAAATAAACCTCAAGATAGTGGTTTATCATCTAAATTGTGATTTTTTTTTGTTTCTTTGTGTGTTCCTCCCACAGAGTATAATCCCTGTTTTCACTGTATTTGATGTCGGTGCTCTGCATCT
Organism: Dipodomys spectabilis; assembly: GCF_019054845.1. Taxonomy (NCBI): domain Eukaryota; kingdom Metazoa; phylum Chordata; class Mammalia; order Rodentia; family Heteromyidae; genus Dipodomys; species Dipodomys spectabilis. The sequence goes on along the minus strand of NW_024871165.1, from coordinate 495,552 downwards.
TGTATACACACTCACTTCTCTAGCTTGGGGAGGGGAAGGGAAAAAACAAAATGTTTAAACAGGGATACAGGCTGACCCATTGTAACAATGAGATGCACAAGACAGTATGTTGAGAAAGGAAGTTTACAATTTAGGCAGGGAGGCAGAGAAGGGGGGAGGAGGGAGTGTAGTTGTGAAGGTGGGAAGGAAGGGAGGGTAGGGGAAAAACAAAGGAAGAGGTAACAATGCTTGATAGAAAATGCACTCATTACCTTGCTCATGTAACTATAACCCCTCTATACAGTATTTTTACAATAAAAACCACTCAAAAAAAGGAAGGTGTCATGTACACCAAGTATAGTAGCCCACATCTGTAATCCTAGCTGATTGGGAAGCAGAAATGTCTAAGGCCAGGCCAGAGAAATAACTGCCAAGACAGCCATCTCAACAAATGATCTGGCCATCGTGGTTCATATCTGTAATCCTACCTAATTATGTGGGAGGCATCTGTAGCAAAGTCTCAGTCAATCTAAGATCAGACCTGGGAAAAAAGTTCAAGACCTCAAGCAAATAAAAGCGACTAGAACTATGGTAACAGTATTTGAGCTGCTTGGTGCTATACAACCAAAGTCCTTTCTAGCAAGCAGAGAACCCCTGAATAAAACCCTAGTAATAGTCTTCTCTTCCACCAAAAAGCCTAAGTAATTTTGTTTTATTGGAACATTAATTTCAAGGGCGCTGACAGATCAGAGATGATGACATTCTCTTTAAAATTAGGTATTCAAAACAGACAAAGTTATTTAGGCTTTGAAAGAGTTGAAAAGGAAGGAAAATGCATATGGTTTTTGTTAGCTCCGTAATTCTTGAAATCATAAAATGTATATATCCATGTATGTATGTATATACATACATGTATATATACGTACAAGTGGTTCATCTCTTTTGTGTGTAGCAAATGGTACAAATGAATCTGTACAATCACTATTCAAAGTCATGAATAGATGAAGAGAATGAGCAAAGAACTCATTCAGGAATCTACTCCTAGCCAATAACCCTGACAATATTTTACATCAGTTTGCATGTGTCAGTTACTGCAGTACAGGGACAGTACGGCAACAATGGGATACCAGGCAGAAGAAATGAGAAATGAGATACAAATTGCACAATATTCTTTCTGATGGGTAAGTAGAATTTCCAGCGTGTGTGTGTGTGTGTGTGTGTGTGTGTGTGTGTGTGTGTGTGTGTGTGTGCTTGTGTTTGTGTGTGTATTACATTTTCTTGATTCATTTCTCTCTTGAGGAGTAGATGGGGTGATTCAGTAAGCATGGTTGTGCTGAAACTTTTACTACATCCTAGTTTGTAAACATTCAGGAAAATGCCTAGGAGTAGAGTTGCTGGATAATATGGAGTGGGTAGTCAAAAGAGGGGTGAAGGGGGAAGATGAGAAGAATGAAAAGAAGAAAAGGGGTGAAGTGCAGAGAGGAATCCAGTAAATATCCTACAAAATTAAGAAGAGTAAAGGAAGAGGTTCATAGAGGAGGGATGGATGAGAATGTTGAAAGGGTTGTCATTGATCAAGGTATATTATATGCATAAACTGCTATGTTTAATGATAACTCCTTTGTTACTTAAAATAATAATTAAAAAATCATGTCCCTAAAATGTTATGCCATTAGAAGCAGAGCATGAGAATCTGCTCAGATCATTTCTAGGGTCTATAAATCTTTTTTCATTAGGATGAGTTTCAGAACAACACTAATGATGCATATTATATGAAGAAAAATTAATGATTTCCAGCTATTTAAAATAATCATTTTTGGAGATATGGCTCAAGTAGCAGAGTACTACCTAGTGAGCAAAGCTGTCAGATACTGAATTCAAGCCTTTTCTTTTAATTGTGAAAACACTGTACAGGGGGGTGAAAATTACATGGGCAAAATAATGAGTACATTTCTTATCAAGCATTGTAGCCTCCTCCTTTTTTCCCCTTCTCATCCCTTTCCATCCGCCCCTTGCCCCCCCCACCCAATTATCCCCACTCCCGCCCCCCTCACCCGCACCAAAGTTGTAAAGTTCCTTTTCGACATAACGACTTGTACATCTCATTGTTGCAATGGTTCCACCTGTATCCTTATTTAAACGATTTGTTTTTCCCCTTCCCCTCCACAAATTATACCGACATCAAATACAGTGAAAGCAGGGATTATACCGTGGGGGAGGGACATACAAAGCAACAAAGAAATCATCTCATAGATGTGTTAGAAACAATCACATGAACGAAAAAAACATTTGAATACATATCTTAGGGTTCATTTCCCTAACATCACCTTATCTGAACTTTTCTGCTTGATTCAGACATATACTAGATATTGCAAATAAGGGAAACCATGAGACCTATGTTTCTTTGGGCCTGGCTTACTTCACTTAATACAATTTTTTTCCAAGTCTTTCCATTTCTTAACAACAGGGGCAATGTCATTCTTTCTGATGGAGGCATAGAATTCCATTATGTATATATACCACATATTTTTGATCCATTCATCTACTGAGAGGCATCTGGGTTGGTTCCATATCTTAGCTATAGTAAATAGTGCTGCAATAAACATAGTGGTACTGGAAGCTTTAGTGTGGTCTTGTTTGTAAACATTTGGGTAAATGCCCAAAAGTGGGATTGCTGGATCATAGGGGAGCTCTATGTGGAGTCTTTTGAGGAACCTCCATACCACTTTCCAAAGTGGTTGAACAAGTTTACACTCCCTCCAACAATGCAGTAAGGTTCCCTTCTGTCCACATCCCCTCCAGCATCTGTTGTTATTAGAGTTCTTGATATTAGCCATTCTAACTGGGGTGAGGTGGTATGTCAATGTTGTTTTGATTTGAATTTCTTTTATGGCTAGGGAGGTTGAGCATTTCTTCATGTGTCTATTGGCCATCCTTCTTTCCTCTTCAGAGAAGTTTCTCTTTAAGTCTTTAGACCACTTATTTATTGGGCAGGTGTTTCTTTAAAGATTTGTTATTGGGGGATTTAATGTTGTGAGTTCCAAGTATATTTTAAATATGAGAACCTTGTCCATTGTGTGGCTAGTGAAGATCTTCTCCCAATCCGTGGGCTTTCTATTGATCTTGCTAGCTATGTCCTTTGCCATGCAGAAGCTCTGCTACTTCATGCAATCCCATTTGTCCAACCTTTCTTTGATTTTTTCTGTTTTGGGGTCTCTATTAAGACAATTCCGGCCTGTGCCAAGGAAACCTAGGGTTTCTCCTATTCCATCCTGTAATGTTTTGAGAGTGTCAGCTTTGACTCCGAGGTCTTTGCTCCATTTGGAGTTGATTCTGGTGCAGGGTGATATATAAGGATCTAGCTTTAGCTTTCTACAAGTAGTTAACCAATTTTGCCAGCACCATTTACTGAAGAGGCTGTCTGTCTTCCGTTCTATTTTTTTAGCTCCCTTATCGAAGATTAGATGGCTATAGGTCTGTAAGTTCATTTCTGGGTTTTCAATTCTATTCCATTGGTCCTGAGGTCTGTTCTTGTGCCAGTACCAAGCTGTTTTGATTACTATGGCTTTATAGTAGAGTTTGAAATTTGGTATTGATATTCCTCCAGCAGTGTTCTTTCTGTTGAGGATCATTTTCGCTATTCGGGGTCTTTTATTGTTCCATATGAATTTTTGGATTGCCTCTTCTATTTCCTTGAAGAATGAGTGAATTCAACTCTTGATCTCGAACATAAGTAAAAACAATCAATAAAAGTCAATCACTTTCCTGGGCACTGGTAGCTGATGCCTTTAATCTTAACTTTAATCAGAAGGCAGGTATCTGGGGATCTCAGTTCAATGTCAGCTCAGATAGGAAAGTCTGTGAGATTCTCATCTCCAATTTACTGCCAAAGAAAGCTGGAAGTGGATTCGTGGCTCTTAGCCTACAGCAAAAACTCAGGAACAGAACCCAAGCCTTGAGTTCAAGCCTTAGAATAGTGCAATACATACACTAGGGAAGTAATTCACTCAAGTTCTCAACCTTTAATTTCCCTAATCCTAACTCTAATCCTGGTCACAACCCTAAGAGTAACCTTGATGATAATAGTAACTCAATCCTAAAATTAATGGAAAATACTCAAGTTTAGATACATCTTTACAGATACCCACTGTCTTTGAAATGATTTGCACTTTGCTCCAAATTCTACATATTCCCTGACTTGGAATCTGAAATATATCTTGTTCTCTATTATGAATCATTAACCTCAAATCCTCATATCATGAAAAATAACATAGTTTCCACTGATTTTTAACTTTTACAGAACTCCTGTATCTCCAAAAAGAAGTTGCAGGTTTACTTAAAATCTACTCTAGTTCCTAACCCTTACTATATATCTAAACCTTACTAGAAACCTAACTCTAAATTTAACCCCATTGAACCCTGCATAGAAAACTTAGAAAAACTCTGTAGTTTCAAACTTATTTTACTTGAGTTTCAATAAGTTTCCAATAAGTTTCAATAAGTTTACTTGAATTAAAATAAGTTTCAAACTTATTTTACTTGAAAGTGTTAGCAGAAAATTCAGTTTTACCTTAAAGCTTACCCTTCCCTAACCCTAAGCCTAACCTGAATTAGAAAAGTAACCCTAACCCTGGAACTAATGGGCTTTGGATTCTAAAAGCCACACAAATACATTAGTTTTTATTCATCCTTTGATTTAACTCATCTTTCTTAAAATAGTTTGTAGTTTCACTCATTATCCTGCCATTATTGTAACCCTAGCCCTAACTGAAATATTGAGGCTAACCCTCACACTAATTATAACCTAATCTTAATATTGTTAGCAGTTTCCTATTTCACATTCATCTTAATTCTAACTCGACTTGTTATTCGAAGATTTAGTTTCAGTTGGACCCTTAATTTTCCATTTCCCTAGTGCTTACACTAACCCCAACTGGAACTGAAACCTATCACTCTGATAGTCCAATTCTAATGTTTAAGAAAAAAAAAAACTTTAGTTTTAAATCATTCTAATGAACTCTCCAGGTTACGCTCTGGAAATTAGTTTCAGTTTGCCTTATTCCCACAAATTTTCTGACTCTATTTCTGAAGTTATCTTGTTTCCTAAAATGAACTATTATATTACTTGTCCTCAAATTCTCTTTATCAGGAAAAATACTGTAGTTTCCATTCATCCTACCTTTTCCAGAAACCCTGTACCCTAAAACAGTTTCATATTTACTTACCATCTAGTCCATTACTTAATGCTAAGTCTCAGCCTAAACCTGTCTGGAAAACTCTCATTAATCATTATGAGAATGATCACTGAGAAATAAATATAATGATAATGCTCTAGTTACTATTCAATCTCACATTTTTGCTTCTACTTGTAAGTGAAAACTCAAGTTTATACTAAAATCTTTCTTATTCATAATAGTAATCATAATCAGAACAAAATACTGACCCTAATCTTAATCCTAATTATATGACAATACTAACTCTAACACAACTACACTAGTTTTCACTCATCCTAACTTGATTCAAATAAGCCTTACAAAAATAGGTTTCATTTACTTTTTGAATATCTTAGTCATTTTCTAATCCTAACTTAATCTTATCAGGAACATTGACAATAACCATAAGCCTAATTGTAAGTAGATTCTAATATTAAGAGCAATACTCTAGTTCACATTCATTCTAATTCTTACCAGGCTTATTCTAAATTTACCTTCAATTTGAGCCTCATTTTTTTCTCCTTCACTCCAACCTAACCATGGCTGGCATTCTAACCATAATCTTGACACTAACAGTATCCCAATTCTAAAATTTATGAAAAATGCTCATTTTTGCAATCTTAACTGAAATTCCACTTGTAATTCTTGAAATAAATTGCAGGTTTTCTGTAAACTCTACATATTTTCTCACTCTTAATTTTGAATGTATCTTGTTCCATAAGAGGAATCATTATACCCATTGATCTCAAATCCTGATATTATGAAATACATTGTACTTCCATTATCCCAGCATTTCCTGAATTCCTAGAACCTAAAATAAGTTCAACTTTACTTATCATTTAACACATTTTTTTTTCTTTTTGTTGGTCGTGGGGCTTGAACTCTGGGCCTGGGCATGATCCCTGAGTTCTTTAGCTCAAGGTGTGCACTTTACCACTTGAGACACAACACCGCTTTTGGGTTTTCTGGTGGTTAATTGGAGATAAAAGTCTCACAGACTTTCCTGCCCGGGTTAGCTTTGAACTGGGATCCTCAGAAATCAGCTTCCTGAGTAGCTAGGATAATAGGCACAAGCCACTAATTTAACCCATTTCTTTACTCTATCCTCTACCCCGATTAACCAGAAACCTAACTAATCACAGTCTGATTTAACATCAAATGGTTAATGTAAGGAAAATAGTCTAGATTCTATTCAACCACACATTTTTTTGCTTCTACTTCTTAGTGGAAAACTAAAAGTTACCCTAAAGCTTATCCTTCCCTAACCCTAACTAGAGCAAAAAAATATCTCACACTTTAAACCAAATCATATCTTAATGTTTAAAGTAACATACACACTGGTTTTCATTCATTCTAACTTTGATGCCATTCATTCTTCTTAAAATATGTGGCAGTTTTACACAATATCTTCCATCTTTTTCTCATCCTAACCCCAGCTCTAACTGTAACACTTTGCCTAATCCTAAGCCTACCTATATCTGAATCATCATGTTAATAGCAAGCCTCTTTTTTCACATTTATCCTAAATCTTGCTCAGCGTGTAGTTCTAAATTTTACTTGCATTTTGAACCTAAATTTTTAAGTGTTTTCTATTTCCTGGCAAGTTTTATTTTTCATTATTTCTTAACAATTTTATTTTGTTGTAAAGATGCTTTAAAGAGCGATTAAGTACATATGTAACATAAGGAGTACATTTCTTGTTAAGCATTGTTACCCCCTTCTGTCTTGTTCTCCCACTATCCCATTCCTCCCCACTTCCCTTACTCCTCCCTCCCCATGGTGTAAACTTCATTTTCAACAGTGTCTTTTGAGTATCATTGTTGCAATGTGTCATTCTGTGTTGAACCTAAATTTTCTATTTCTCTAATTCTAATTCTAATTCCGTCTGGGATCCTAAGCCTAACCATAATAATAATGATAACTCAATTCAGAAGTTAATAAAAAATATTTAAGTTTTTATTTAGCCTATTAATCAACCATACATCTTGAATTAAATTGTAGTTTAGCCTAAATCTTCCAAATTAGTTTATATGTACATATACAAAGACGTAATTTTATGTGAAAAACAGAAGATCTTTGGAGAAAGAAGTAATGAAACTGAAATAGAGGGAGTATAATCAAATGCTTTAAATATATTATAGAATTGCCACTTCTGACAATTAAAAATCATTAAGAAAACAACTAAAAATTAATAAATAAGACACTGCCTTCTAGTGTTCTTTAAGAGAGCCATGATATGTCTTGTGAAAAAAATACTTGTGTTAGATAAACTTTGTTCATGCATAATTTATATTGTTATTGGCCTATTATTTAACTTAATGAATAAAAATATGTCAAATAAGATTCCATGACAAAAAATATAAAACAATTATTTAGCAATTGTTTGAGAAAAAGTTACAATCATGAGTTTTAAGAAACTGAATTTCTATTTCCCAGAAAGCAATGAATTAGGTTTACTAATCTAGTATTTGTAGTAAGTTTAGAGAACATAATTGGCATGAAAAACAACTAACTGTACATCTTCTTTCTTGAATGAGTGATATTTTAAACATTATCTTTTATTCAAATGAATACTTAGGTTTACATTTTACATTTCAAAATAAATGCAATTTTATCTCTTTTCAGAACAAGTACTTACACTGCAATTAAATGTACTAGCATATTCAGGTATTTAAAAGCTAAATTTTCTATGTTTGAAATGTAGCTCTCCATGTTCAGAATGACATGATTTTTTATTCATAAATATCTAACCTTGGATTTTTGCTTCATCAATATAAATTGTCTCGTGAGGTTGAAGTGAAGGCTCCAGTAACCAGAATGGTCAAAATGATTTCCTGAATTCTAAATTTTAAATCTAATCATTTTTAGCCTTTGATTATATCACTTATTGTCTCTTCAGAGCAATTAAGCTAAAATAAATACTACTTTTTAAACATTTCACTCACATTGTAAATAATATTAACATAGGTAAAAAAGACACTAGTAAATAAGAAATTATTTTCATTAGTTTTGCTTAATTTTAATTTACTTGTAGCAAAAGGTTAAAATGTCAGGTCTCTTTCTTTCAATGTAATAACATACATTTCATATTATTACTGTCTCTTTATAGAAGCCTGAAATCACTATTTCAAAGTAACACAAACAGAAAAAAATAAAGGGCTACAACCATCACAAATCCTAAATTATGTGAAAAATCCACAATATCAAAAATAAACCTGAGGAAGTGGAAAAACAATGGCAGAATAACAACAGAATATTACCCTGGATCTAGCTAATGAAACAGATATTTAGAGTCCTAGCAGGTATTCCACTTCTAGCAGGTCAAACCAAGTCAGGTATAATTATATATAAATATATAATTCAAAAGAAGATTTTATACTGTCTTGACAAGAAAACAGAAATCTATGAAAAGTTACCCAGCCAGGCAGGTGACTGTTGTGACTGTGTTGACCAACATATTCAAAAGCACAGCTGCACTGTGGAAATAAAAGGGCCACATGGGAAAAAAGCAGGAACAGAGGCAGCCACATCCAAACACAGACACAATTCATCTTACCACTGGACAGTTCGAACTCTCATTGGAACCACAAGTATTAACATGACAATATCTCACCACAAATGATCTCTAATCCTACACTTAATCGTCTAGACAAAAACCTAATTCCAGAAAAACAAATCACAACAGAAGACCAAACCAAACCTGCAAATCAACCAAGAACATAGAGAGTCACCTATTAAGATCACAGATCCCACAAATAAAAGCCAAGAAATCCACCAAATGGACAGAAAAAATCAAAAAAATACAAGAAAACTGATAATTCACACAGGAACTGACCAGACATTAGAACAGACAATTAAGGACCTAGAAGAGAGTATTCAAAATACATTACAAATACTGCTGAAAAATGTGATTAATGAAAAGATACAAAACCTCTAAAAGGAAATTTGTGAAAAAGATGAGACCAATCAAAGATTAGCATAATAATTCATGGAGATGACAAACAGAAAGATAAATAAATTCTGAGAAGGCAAAGGAGTCCAAGGAAAAATTCGTTAAATAGTTAAAAGGTATGAGAGAAGACACAGCTAAAATAAACCCCTCCAACTCCCCTACCCAAAGAAAAAGATGTAAAGAAAGTCCACACAAGACCTAAAACAAAGCTTTAGTAAAGATAGAAGCCATAAAAAAATGACCAATTAGAAGACAGAGAATTCAAAAACAAAGTAGAAAGTCTCCACAGTGAATAGATGACATAGAAGATGTTAGGCATCAAAGACAGACTAGGTCTAATAGAAAAGAGGAGCTAATCATTTAGAACAAATCCAATAAATAAGAAATGATCTTGCTGGAAGTTCAAGATTCAGTTAGAAGATTAAACTTGGGGGAGATAGGTATCAAGAAGGAGAAGAGCAGGAAACAAAATGGATGGGAAACATATTACAGAATTCTAGCAGAGAACACGCCAAACATCCAAAAAGAAAGGCTCATTCATAGAAAAGAAGACTTTAGAACACCAAACAGAGAATACCAGAACAGAACAACCCACCACCACATCATAATCCATTAGAGGATCATTAGAGATCAAGGAAAGGATTCTTAAAGCTGTCAGGAGAAAAGATTGATTATTTATAAAGGATATGCAGTCAGAATAAATAATGATTTCTTAGCTGATATGGTAAAAACGAGAGCCTGGCATGATATATGGCAAACATTAAAGGCAAACAACTACCAATCCTGAATACTGTCCCAAGTCAAACTCTTCTTTACATTTAAAGGATATATAAAAATATTTCATGACAAAGAGAACTTGAAACAACTTATCCCCACCAAATCAACAAGATAGAAATTAATCAAATATATCCTACATAGAGAGGCCAAGAAGAACAGGAACTGGTTATATAAAATGCTCCCTACCAGTGAAAGGATATATTTTTTATTGTGAAAATACTGTACAGAGGGGTTACAATTACATGGGCAAGATAATGAGTACATTTCTTATCAAAGCATTGTAGCCTCCTCCTTTTTTTCCCCTTCCTATCCCTTCCCATCCTCCCCCAACCCTCCCACCCAGTCCTCCCCACTCCCCCCCTGCACCAAAGTTGTAAAGTTCATTTTCATCATAAGGACTTGTGCATCTCATTGTTGCAATGGGTCCACCTGTATCCCTATTTAAATGATTTGTTTTTCCCCTTCCCCTCCACAAATTATACCGAACAAAGTAAATATAATAAGAATAGATGAGGCACAGCTCCTAAGAGCAGGAATTATAGATATTTCCCAGCCTTAACTCTCAATATCAATGGACTTAAATTTCCAATTAGAAAACACAGATTAGATAGTATTATAAAAAAACAAGATGCATCCATCCAGTGTCCACTAGAGATACATTTCATAGACAAAAACAAACACATACTCAAACTGAAAGGCTGCAAGGAAATTTTTCAAGCAAATGGATACCATAAAGAGGCCACAGTAGAATTACTAACATAAAATAATGTAGAACTCAAATTAAAATTAGTAGGAAGAGACATTACATATTGATAAAGGCAGCTCTCCATTAGGAAGATACAACAAGTGTAAATATCAATGCCTTGAATCTTGGACCACCCCACATCATCAACCAAATACTACATAACCTAAAAACACATCTCAACCCATCATTGTCATGCATGGATTGGTTATCCAGGAAAAACTCAACCAAGAAACTGAAGACCTAGGGTTGGAAAGATGGCTCAGTGGTAGAGCGCTTGCCTTGCATGCATGAGGCCCTGGGTTCGATTCCTCAGCACCACATAAGCAAAAAGAAAAAAGCCGGAAGTGGTGCTGTGGCTCAAGTGGTAGAGTGCTAGCCTTGAGCTGAAGAGCTGAGGGCAGTGCCAGGCCCAGAGTTCAGGCCCACGACAGGACCCAATAAAACAAAAAAAAGAAACTGAAGATGTAAATAACTGCATTGACCACCTTGCCCTAACAGACATCTACAGAATATACATTCAGTATCAGTATGTACATTCTTTGCAGCAGGGCATGGAAGATTCTCCAAAATAGAACCCATCCTATGTCACACAGAATTTCTGTCCAAATTGAAAGAATAATTAATTGAATTCCCATAGCTTGTCAGACCACAGCAGAATAAACACAATTAAACAACTAAAACAAAAAAAAATTGTCAAACCTATGAAAACTGAAAAACACATTGCTGAATGACCAGTGGGGCACTGAAGAGATTAGAATGGAAATCTGAAAGTTTCTGGAATTTAAGAAAAATGAAGACACAAAATACCAGCTCCTCTGGGACATATTAAATGCAGTACTTACAGGAAAATTTATAGCTTTGAATGCCTACATCAAATAATTGGGGAAATCTCAAATCAGTATTTTTATTATGTACCTAAAGCTCCTTGAAGAGAGGAACAAGTCTAAACCTAAGTAGGCTGAAACAAATAAAAAAGTTAAATCAGAAATAACTAAATAAGACAAAATAAAACATAGGAAGATCAACCAAACAGAGTTGGTTCTTTCAATAAATTAACAGACTTGACAGACCCTTACCAAATCTGACTAAAAAGAGACCTTATATAGATTGGGAGGTCTTTAGTTGCTCTACAACATACAACGGCCTCATACCTCAAATATTCTTAGAGACCCAAAATTAAACCCCCCCCCCAAAAAATAATCCTCATAGAAACAACAACCCTCATAATATAAGTGAGCTTAAGATTTAAGGAGAGACCTCTCTGAAGAAGAAATATGAATGGCCAATAGACACATGAAGAACTATGCAACATTTCTGGCCATAAAAGAAATGCAAATCAAAGCAAAATTGAGATTCCACCTAACCCCAGTTAGAATGACCATAATGAAGAAAACTAATAATAACAGATGCTGAGCTGGTGGGGATGTGGCCAAAAAGGAACATTACTACACTATTGGTGGAAATGTAAACTTGTTCAAATACTCTGTAAAGAAGTATAGAGGTTCCTCACTGGAGCTCCCCTATGATCCAGAAATGATGGATCAAGGAAATGTTGTACATATTCACAACAAAATTCTATGCTTCCATCAGAATGATTGACATTGTCCCATTTGTAAGAAATGGAATCATTTGGAAACATAATAATTCAAACAAGCCAGACCCAAAGAATCAGAGGCTACATGTTTTCACTCATTTGGAAAAACTAGGATATGTCTAGGATATTCACAGTAGCTCAATAGCAATATGCATATCACCATAAAATGATGATGCTTATCAAAATGAGCTCCAAGAAATGGATACAAGATGATTATATAGTGAACTGTTCTTAGTTATTTCTATTTAGTTTTCCCCTTTGGTTTATTCCCAGTAATCACTGTTTTTGATTTCTGTACCCTTTGTCTTACACATAAGTCAATCTGATTTGGGGAAAGGAAGGGAAATCACAGAAATGGTGAGACAAAGATTAACCAAAGCAACAGTGATATTCACTAGACACTATGTTAGAAATAAACTTTACAACTTTGTGGGAGTGGGATGTCAGGGTTGGGGGAAGCAGAAAAAAGTGAGGAAGGGGTAACACTGTTAAAAATGTACTCATTTGGGCTGGGAAGGTGGCTCAGTGGAAGAGCGCTTGCCTTACATGCATGAGGCCCTGGGTTCGATTCCTCAGCACCACATAAGCAAAAAGAAAAAAGCTGGAAGTGGTGCTGTGGCTCAAGTGGTAGAGCACTAGCCTTGAGCTGAAGAGCTGAGGGACAGCGCCCAGGCCGAGTTCAGGTCCCACGAACAGACCAAAAAAAAAAAAAAAAAGGTACTCATTACTTATGTAACTGTAACCCACCTCTCTGTATATCACCTTCATAATAAAAAACAAAAACAAAACAAAACAATTAGCGAACTCATCCAAATACAGAAAATTAAAGACAAAAATGAGACAACACAACAGATATAAGCAAAATTGAGAATATTATAAGAGAATACTTTGAAAATCTTTTGCCAATCACCTGAAAAATCCTGGGGAAATTGATGCTTTCCTATACTGGATCTGAAACAAGAAGTAAAACATAAAAAGAAATGAAAATGAAATGTCAATAAACCACTTCCCATTCCAGAAAAATCTACGACTCAATGAATTTACCATGAAATTAAAACCTGCAAAGAACTTACAATACACAGTTATAACTCTTGAATGGAATAGAAAGGGAAATGGAATTATCAAACACATTCTATGAAGCTAGAATTAGACTCTTCTCCAAATCACATAGGGACTCACCAAAGAAAGAGAACTATGAACCCAACTCTTTGATAAGCGATGATGCAGTGGACTTTCTAGCAAGAGCAATAAGCAAGAGAAAAACATAAAGGGGATCCAAATAGGGAAGATGTAAAACTATCCCTTTTTACAGATGTAATGATCCTGTATTTAAAGGACCCTATAGCTTCCTCCTTCAAGTTACTAAAGGTGATGCTAACCTTCAGCAATGTAGCAGGGTATAAAAACCACAAGAATTAGTAGTTTTTCTGTGTTACCAACAATGGGAAGATCCATGCTGAAATCCAAAAAACAACCTCATATGTATTAGCCTTAAAACCAAATCAAATCTAAACTAAACAAAACAACAACAGCAAAACTAGGAATTAATTAATTTAAATAAAATGTGAAGGACCTCTACTGTGAAAACTTCAAAACTCTAAAAAGGGAAATTAAGGAGACTCAAGGAAATGGAAAATTTTTTAATGCTCCTGGTTGGAAGAATTTACATGATGAAACTGCAATGCGGCCCCCAAAAAATTGACAATGCAATACTCATCAAAATCCCAACTATATTCTTCAATACAGTAGAGAAAGTAATCCAAATTTAATATGGAATTACTAAATTATAGGTGAAACAGAAGGCTTAGAAATGAATTCATGGGCCTATCACACACACACACACACACACACACACACAGTGGAATTCTACTCACCCATCAGAAATGATGACTTTTCACCAGTCTTAAGGAAAATGAAAGGCTTGGTAAAATTATACTAAGAGCAAAGAGAACAGAATGCAGACTCAGAGCAATATAGGTTTCATGGATTCATTCATTTTTGTTAGCTAGAAGGTGCCCACAAATCTACAAGTAAACAAGACTGATTCTACCTCCTCCCAGTAAGAATGGCCATTATCAAGAAAACTAACAATAGCAAATGCTGACATGGATGTAGCCAATTGGGAACTCTATTACACTGTTGGTGGGAAATTAAACTTGTTCATCCACCGTGGAATGCAGTACAGAGTTTCCTGAAAAGACTAAATATAGATCTCCATGAAGACCCAGTAATTCCCCTCATCAGCAGTAATTCAATAAATAACAAGCAAGCTCACATGAAAGCTATCAGCATAACCATGTTCAGGGCCCAGGCCCAGTGTTCAAGGACTGGAAAAAAAGTTATCACTTCTGGTATTTGTTTTTAAAAATATGAACTTTTGACATAAGAAACCAGATCATTCTATTTGCAGTAGCTAGGATAGGACTTAAATGTTGTGGGTGATAAAATGGCTTCTTTGTTGAATGTTAGGAAAAGATGTAGGCAGTCCAAGAAAAGGGATATTTTTTTTGTTGTTGGTTGAGGGGCTTGAAGTCTGGGCGTGGACACTGTCCCTGAGCTCTTCAACTCAAGGTGAGTTCTCTACCTCTTGAGCCACAGGGCAACTTCTGGTTTTCCTGTGGTTAAATGGAGATAAGAGTCTCTGGGACTTTCCTGTCTAGGGGCTTTGAACTGCAGTCCTTAGATCTCAGCTTCCTGAGTAGCTAGGATTACAGTTGTGAGCCACTGGCACTAGGCTAAAAATGGGGGGATTTTAGAAAAGAAAGTCCACCTCTTTACCTGTGTCTAAACCTCAGATATCACTATTAGAACACTTCATCCTCAACTCATTTCACCAGACATTTGTAAATTTTCTCTTTCCCCTTATGTAGGAATACTGCAGTCAATATCAACTCAGCTGTGGGACTGGATCAATTGTATGTTAATTGCTAGCACCTAAATCAAGAACTGTTACATCAAAACAAATGAACCCCTCACTTGGAATAATTGTATTCTTTTTATTACAAATCTGTGCTTTATCAATTCCTAAGGTGATATTGGACATCCTAACAGGGTGATGATATTTTCTTTCTCTTCAGCAATTGTCCTTCTCCCACATGTGTTCAAATATTTAAGATTTCAAAGATTTCCATTGATAATTCATTAAGCTGACCTCTAAGATAATGTGCAATTCTTGAATTTGGTCTGCTGTCTTGTTCTTACATGCACAGGCTTTTTATTATTTATTTGTTCTACAAGGAATTCTACTTTCCAATCTTCGTGTGATCAATTTTAGTCCCTTTCATCAGTCTTTCTGACTCTCTCTCAGGAGTCTCATTTGAGTCTGTCTCATAAAAATATATATTAGTTATCAGCTAAATGATTCTCAATTTCTGTTTCTGGCCTGACTTCATGTAGGCTGTGATAGCAGCCCTGACTGGCTGTGCTTACTGCAGTGTGTTTTGTTTGTTTTGTTTCTGGTTTTGTTTTGTTTTGTTTTAGAGGTCTAGGATTACTATTCAAGGTAGTAGGTTTTCTGGGCCCCTGTGATCCCCTGGCCTAGAGTCAATGGGGTTAAAATGATTGATGATTGTAGAATACACTTTGAATTATTACATTAAGTCACAGAATTAAAAAAGTAATAATATATTATTTGTTTAAATTCTGCTTCTCAATTTTACAATTCATGATATATATTAGTAAAATTAGATTCACTTTCTTCTTTTCTATAGCTGCTAAAAGTAAAATTATATATTAAACATTCAACATTAAGAAATCAATAATAAGTAACCTATTATTAAAATGATATAATACTAAACTGTGATTTGAATTATAGTTCTAACAAATTGTGATGTAAACAACAATTAATAGAATTATGGGTAATATTTTTTAAACTTACCAGCTTTTTATTTGTTTCCTAATTGTCTCATTTGTAATTTTTGGTCCAAGCCATCTCTTCATCCTTATTGTTTAGTTTTCTATTTTATCTCTACTGGTTTGTATTTTGTTTTCCCTTTTTAGTGACTGACATGAGGCTGAAAATCTGTATGCTAGTTAATTACTTCCTATGTTAAAGTAAAATTATTGTTCTCCACAGCTGTTCTACTCTTTGTATAGTATTTTCCCCAGTCCCATATCCTGTATTGCTGCTCTCATGTATTTTATTGTATTTTTATTGTGAAAATACCATACAGAGGGGTTACAATTATATGGGCAAAATAATGAATACATTTCTTATTAAGCATTGTTGTCTCCTCCTTTGTTTCCCCTTCCCATAGCTTCTTTACTTTACTTTTTATTTAAATTTTACTGTCAAGGTAATGTACAGAGGGGTTATACTTACATAAGTAAGGTAATGAATTCATTTCTTTTCTAATTTGTTATCCCTTCCCCCATTTTTCTCCCTCTTCCCTCCCAACAGCCCCTCCAGATTATTTCCAACATATTTTCTTCTGTGTATCACTGTTGCATAGGTTCCCCCTTTGTCCTTTGCCTCACCATTTTTTCCCTTTCCCTTCCCTAGTTCAGATTAACATATTTACAATAACCAGGGTATCAAAATCAAATACTGTGACTACAGGGGATACACCATAGTTGGGGAAAACACAAAAGGTTAAAAAGAAATCACACAATACATTAAGAACAAAAACAACAAAGAACATGTCTTGGAGTTCATTTCACTTAGAATCACCTTATACGATCATATGTACATAACTATAGGGCTATTCTGCTCATTTACTAAGATTATCCTTGATGTACACAATAATGCTCCCCTATTACTTAGTAATCCCACTGCGGGGCATTTAACCAGGTGGCCACAAGCAAGGCCACACTAAAGCTACCAGCAAAATTATGTTTATCACAGTATTATTTACCATAGCTAAGATATGGAATCCATCCAGATGCCCCTCAGTAGATGAATGGATCAAGAAAATGAGACACACACACACACACACACACACGCTAACATGGAATACTATGCTTTCATCAGAAAGAACGATACCTCCTCATTTGTAAGGAAATGGAAGTTCTTGGAAAAAATTATATTAAGTGAAGTAAGCCAGACTTAAAGAAACATAGGTCCCACGGTTTCCCTTATTTGTAATAATTAGTTTACACCAAGGATAATCTCATATCCTATGTTGAGCATACAACATTATTGCTATATTGTTTGTTATTATTTCTGCAAACAGGCAGGTATATTTAAAGAATTATGCTCATCTTATCCATTACTGGAGGAAGAGCATCCAAAAGAGCAACCCCTACTAGGAAAAACAACTCCTACTTATTTAGCTTCATTCCTATGTAAGGCCAGTGTTGTCCCCTGTATCCTCATGCTGTACATTACAACTCTATACCGGTTCATCCTGTATATCTACTATCTTCTACATTGTGACCTAAATGCCCCAGCAATTCCATTTTGCTTTACTTTTCAAAAAATTTCACTCTTAATGTTTGAGGTTGGTGTGTGTGTGTGTGTGTGTGTGTGTGTGTGTTTACAAAAATCAGAAGACAACATTTTTCCTCATTTACAATACATCTTTCAGGTCATTATAAGTTGTGGCTAATAGGAGAAGTCTCTTGCTATTTTAAGTATGAAACAGAAAAATATATTTGTGCATGCACCACAGTTGTTTATTAGTCTGTAGTTGAACACTGAATTTCGATTTATATCTTGGCTGTTGTTGTGAATAATGTGAATAACAATGAACTACAGATGTATTTATGAGTTACCCAGAGAGAAATAATCACATGATTGGTGGGTCAGGTGGTATTTCAACTTTGGATTTCTTTAGAAAACTGCATACTACTTTCTACAAGGAGAGTATTAACCTGTATTTTGACCAAGAGTGTAGAAAATTTCCTTTTCTCCACACTCTCACCAGCCAACCTTATTACCTTTTGAGTTTTTTTAAAGGGCATGTTTTTACTGTGTGCAATACCCAAGATGACCTCAGACCCAAATCTTTTTACTCCAACCTCCTAAAAGCTTCGAATTACAAGTCTTTACCACCACACCTGGTTCCTTTGATTTTTTTGATAAGAGTTATAATAGTTATGAAGTAGTATCATAGTAATTTTGAATTGCATTTCTCTAATGACTTTTGTTTACAAAACATTAAGCCAGCATAGAAGTTGTATTAAACACAACTTTGTAAACCCACTGGCGATTTTCAGAGCTTTTTGGTAAACATATCTATTCAGAAATTTTGAAAATTTTTAATCAAGTTTCTTGTTAATCTCATCTTTAATCTCTCAGTACAAAATCAATAATTTCAAGGTAGTAGAAAGGAAAAAATAAAGCAACTCCTAACATTTTTCAGTTTTCAATAACATGATATTGCTTAAATCATTTTCTGTTAATGCTTGCGACTATATAACTCAATTTAGTTAGACCTTATACAAGGCTATGTATTTTATTTTACGTTGATTTTTCTTTCCAAAACTTGTGTGACTAATTTCCCTTGGTTTCTTTCTGTCTCATGTAGTTCAGATTTCAAACTGAAGAATAAATGAAAGGAACAAACAAAAAAAATACAGTTCCTCTCATCTGATGATGCCTCTACAAGAATGAGGAAAGACCTATGATAGAATATCAAAAAGACAATTCATTCTTCTAGGTCTTCTTTATCTTTGTGATGTAACTTAAATGATGTAACTTAAACGGAAGGAAGCAAACCAAAAACTTAGTTCCTCAAATCTGATGATGCCTCTACATGAATGAGAAAAGACCTATGATAGAATATCAAAAAGACAATTCATTCTTCTAGGTCTGCCTTATCTTTGAGATGTAACTTAAATGATGTAAACACAATATACTGCTCAGATACTTTTATCAGTTTTGTACATTTTCTTTTGGACTTCATCTCAGTCTACAACATTCCTTCATTATTATGTCCCTTATATTTTTACACTAACAAGACTTAAGATAACCAGTTTGATTTACAACATGAGAAGTTATCTACCCGGCTTCCTTGGAAGTAGAGCATGATTAATAGATAACATTGCTCACTACATGTAATGGTTTCTGCAATACTTATGACATTCTATTTAGTATTTAAAAAAACTTCTGGCTAAACTCAAAGCTCATGCATAGAAGTTTATGTTAAGTATTTTACAAGTTTTATTTCTCTTAATTCTTAAGATAACATTTGCTATAATGCTAATGTTATTACTATTTTAGTGTTGGGAAAAATTGTAATTAAAGGCACTAAGTGCATGGCCCAAAGACACACAGTGAGGAAGGAAATGAGTCAAAGTTTCCAAAAGTCTTTCAGCAATACACAAAAGGTAGGTAAATTCTTTCCATTCTCTTACACTCTCAATTCAATATTCATATTGTCCAAGAAATTATAGCATAGCAAATATTGCCCATGTTGATTGTTTTCTATCACATTTTGTCTTCAACACAGACTGTGTTGGTGACATTGGGTTATCATGCACAGAGCTGAGCTTCTAAATTGAGGTCCAAAGAGAGACAAATTTCTTCTGTCCCACAGTTCCAGTTTCCTTTTTTAAAAAGTACCAAAACTTTTAAATATCATCACTTACTATCTTTTAAGAATCCAAAAATGAAATAAATTCACATTTAATCAATCCAAAATGTTTTAAAAGTAGGAGATAATTAAACAGGCCCCCATGAAGTAAATTTTCTTCTACTTTTAAAATTATGCTGAAAGCCTTGTATTGGCTAATCACACCTGTAATCCTATCTACTCGGGATAGCTACTCAAGAGCCTGGGATCTGTGGATAACCATTGGAAGTCAATAAGGGCCAAAAAAAAAAAAAATTCATGAAATTATTTTTCAAAATTTTTAATGAACTAGCAAAGACCCAGGGAAAAAAATGTAGCTCATATAGTACCTCACCAACCTAGAGAAGAAAGGTCTAGCAAGACCTTTAAGCCCTGATTTCAAACTCTGAGCATGCCAACACACACGCATGCACATGCGTTCACGCGCACACATTTTTTCCCTTCCCCTCCCCAAATTAGAGAAGCGTAAATACAAGAGGCAGATGCACCAACTTCAAATACAGAGAAAACAAGGGTTATAGCGTGGGGGGAGGAACATACAAAGAAACGAAAATTCACATCGCACATTATAAGTACGTTAGAAACAATAGCAAGAAACAAAAAACTACTTGTTTCCCTATCGTGGGGTTCAATTCCCTTAACATTATCATTTCTGTTCATATGCACATAGCTTTTGACCTTGTCTGCTTAACCCAGACATATATTCGTTATTGAAAATAAGGGAAACCATGGGACCTTTTTCTTTGGACTTGGCTTACTTCATTTAATAAATTTTTTTCCAAGTCTTTCCATTTCCTAACAAATGGGACAATGTCATTCTTTCTGATGGAGGCATAAAATTCCCTTGTGTATATACATCACATTTTCTTGATCCATTCATGTAGTGGGGACAGCTGGTTGGTTCCATATCTTAGCTATTGTAAATAATGCTGCAATAAACATAGTGGTGCTGGTAGTTTTAGTATGGTCTTGTTTGTGATCATTTAGTAAATCCCCAAAAGTGGGACTCCTGGGTCAAAGGGGAGCTTTATGTGGAATCTTTTGAGGAACCTCCATAATGCCTTCCAAAGTGGTTGAACAAGTTTACACTCCCACCAAGAATGTTGTATGGTTCCCTTGTGGCCACATTCCCTCCAGCATCTGTTGTTGTAAAAATATGGAACACACCACGAATTTGCATATCGTCCTTGCGCAAGTGCCATGCTACTCTTCTCTGTATTGTTCCAATGTTAGTGTATGTGTGGCTGAATTGAGCACAGAATATTTTTTATATCAAAAGTGCAATTGTGGGGGCTGAGAAGGTGGCTCAGAAGTAGAGCGCTTGCCTTACATGCATGAGGCCCTGGGTTCGATTCCTCAGCACCACATAAGCAAAAAGAAAAAAGCTGCAAGTGGCACTGTGGCTCAAGTGGTAGAACGCTAGCCTTGAGCTGAAGAGCTGAGGGACAGCGCCCAGGCCTAGAGTTCAGGCCCCACGAATGGACCCCCCAAAAAAAGTGCAGTTGGATTTTATTAAACTAGACAATTCAACAAAAAGTAAGTTCAAAAGAATTGTCATGAAATTTTAGAACCATATATTTCTTACATAAGCACAAATTTAAGAATAAAGTCAAGATTGACATGTCAAAAACAAAATAATTCCAGATATTTGTTGCTCAAGAAATGAGGGGGATTCAATTATTCTATACAAGGCACCTGTCATAATGAACACTGCACCAAGTGTTAAGGTTTGTTAAAAGTTTTAATGTTTTAAATATATTTAATTTTGGGAATTTGTTTACATATGCCAAAATTAGGACTGTTTGGCAGGTATAAAACTTTTCCATAAAGTATTTAAGATTTATGGTAGCAGACATATACTACTAAGTATGTACATTTCAGAGTTTCGAGAAACTTTATTAATGAGAAGTTGCAAAGTTTTTGTGTAAAGAAGCAGAATGAAGTGTTAACACTTTGTTAACTACACAGGCTGTTAAAACTTTAGGGCTTCCTCAGTTTATAAGTTAATGAGGAAAAATGATGATATAAGCCATAAACAAATAATGAGAAGAGCCATAAATAGTAATCTTAGTGGATAGCTTTAAAGACTACTCATATTCTATAAAACTCTTGATGAACATCACAACCTCAGTCAGTGTTAAATGTACAGGATTATGAGAAAATAGTAAAATCTAATATGTAGTACACTTCAAATAGTGAAAACAGTAATAAATTTTTGTTTTTCATTTTATTAATTATTAACATTTAATTATTGTTTTCTTTATTTGTAGCATTGTTTTACTTGTTGAAATATAGTACAACTTTTTTGGGGGGGTCCGGTCGTGGGGCCTGGGCGCTGTCCCTCAGCTCTTCAGCTCAAGGCTAGCGCTCTACCATTTGAGCCACAGCACAACTTCCGGCTTTTTTCTTTTTCCTTATGTGGTGCTGAGGAATCTAACCCAGTCCCTTATGCATGCAAGGCAAGCGCTCTACCACTGAGCCACCTTCCCAGCCCTAGTACAACTTTTTGTAAATCATCATTAGGAGGTACTTTGAGAAGGTTACTTGGATGGTTAAACCAATTTTTATAGGTGCACGTTAATTTACAAAGAGGAAAATTAAGATCAAAATATTTATTTAAAAATTATCAAATAGAGTCTGAGTCAGAAGTTTTGATAAATGTCCACACCTAAAATTTTATCCCTAGGCTGAAGCAGTGGTATTACAGAGTTAAGGCTAAAACAGTGATAGACTGTGGTTTGTTCTTTATTTTGATTTTGTTGGTCATGAGGCATGAACTCTTGGGCCTGGGTGTTGTCCCTCAGCTCAAGGCTAGCGCTACCACTTGAACCACTGCACCACTTCCATCTTTTTTTGCTTATGTGGTGCTGAGGAATCAAACCCTGGGGCTGATGCATGCAAGACAAGCACACTACCACTGAGCCACCTTCCCAGAAACTGTGTTTTAAAAAATCATCTAAACAACATTTGCTTTCTGCTTTGGGTAATATAATGAGAGATATAAATATATTTTTATATTTTTGTGAATTGTACTTCTAAATTTATACTAACTTCAGCCACTTTATCCTTTTCAAAGTCATAAATATCTCTGAGAGTTTGCTTCAGTGAAGATTGTTTTTGCATTTATAATTTCTTCTGAGTTATTTTTATTTTTATCAAAATAACTTTATATTTCATGTTGATTTGTTATCATATAACAAATACCTTCAAATGTACACATAGAGTCTAAAGATAGCAGTATGAATATTCTCATACAGCTCTTGTTTGTCTGTTATGCACTTCTAGTATTGTGTTATTTCTCTTTCTCTTTCACTCTCTCCCATTTCCTCTCTTTCTCTTTCATGCTCCATGTCTGGTACTTAGAATTTCGGCTGGTCTACTACTATCCTTCAGGTTCCACTAGTTTTCTGGGAACATGATAGTGACCATCAGTTACCCTTGCATTCTTTAAGAGTTATAAGAGTGACTTGATATTATTCTTTGCCATAATAAATGGTAAAACAGCAGATCTAGGAATTCCTTTTCACGTTTACTATTATAAATTTTATCTCATAGAAATCATTGGGATGGATAAGATACTGTTAACCTGCGACCTAAAAGTTTTTTTTCTTTTACAAACAACCTTTTTCTTTTATTATCAGTTAGTAACTACATATAATGAAAACAAAGCTAGCCTATGGAAAGTGGACCGAAGTTGCTCACAGGGATGAAAAACAAAGGAATGTGGGAAGTGTGTACAAAGGATGCCCATCATAGAACACAGATCCTAGGAGCAATTTATCATGTACACTTTGTGAGAAAGACAATGTGCTGTGAATTATAGATTAAATCACTGAACAACTGATATATATATGCACATATATTTGTATATGTATATTTATTTATATATGCACACATATGTGTATATGCCCTTATATATGTACACATGTATGTTACTGTACACACAAATACACACGTACATGTACACATGTATACATGCACACATGGAGAAAGACACATAGATACAGCCAACACAAGTTTCACTAGGTGTTGAATATGCCTCAAATGGAATGCTTGGAACAAAGTATGTTCAAGATGTATTTGTCTCTAAGCGTTTTTTTTACCACTCTCTTATCTCTTAAAACTTGTACATTTAGAGAGATTCCACTTGCAAAATGCAGTACAAGGGATAGCAAATCACTCAGAAAACTCAGTAAGTAAAGTTCATATGGTGTTTCCTTGCTCCCCACAGAATGCTTGCTCTTGTAGAAACTCTCAACAATCAAAGTAGAAGGAGAATGCCCTGGTAAAGAATAAAGTTATAAGGCTTTAAATGGCATCCTTACTTGAGCTTTTTCCAAGGACTGGATTCTACACAAACATTTAACCAACTCATGTGAATAGTCTTATGTGAGAAATGCTGACTAAGGTCTTGCTGATTTCCTGGCCAAGAAAATAACAAAAAAAGAAAATATTTTTAATGTTTTAAAGTTTGAGAATAATTTGTAACCTGTCAATAAATGTGTAGAACACAATTATACCAAGTAACAAAAAATGATGGTGTTTCACTTATGTGCTCTTGGCCTTGATGAGTGATTTTAGGTTTGTCTACACAAGTAGAATCAGCATAAATCAAGCTAGCACTTCTTCATTTAAGATATAAGGAAAGGATACAGGTTGACCCATTCTAACAATGAGATGTACAAGACAGTCTATCAAGGGGTAGGGGTGAATGGGGAAGTTGGAGAGGAGTGAAGGAATGGTATGGTAGAGGAAAAACAAATGAGGGGGTAACAATGCTCAATAAGAAATATACTCATTACCTTACTTAGGTAACTGTAACTCCTCTGTGCAGTATATTTACAATAAAAATATATATATTAAAAAGATACAAGGAAAACTTCTGTACTTATAGGAAGTTGTATTTATCACTCAATATCAGTAAGGTATTGGTTTTAGGACCAAAGGTATATGAAAACTTTGGATACTCAAATTCTCTACATAAACACAGTATATTATTTACTTTAGAATCTGCCCACAAGCAAAGCAGAGTAATTGCTATGAAAATTTTTACTACATTCTAGGTTTGAAATGAAACATAAAAATATATGCACTATCAACAGATACAAATTTTTTCAGATAAATGTTGTTTGCAGTTTGTGGATGGAATTAGGAGAGCAATTTTGAAAAGCACAAATTTCATCACCAAGACCGGTCTGCAAATTTTAACAAGGAGCTAATACAGCATCATTGAATAGTATGGAACTCCAAGGAGAAATACTTGAATTGAGACATTATCAGAAAAGGTAACCACAGGGGCTGGGAAGGTGGCTCAGTGCTAGAGTGCTTGCCTTGCAATGCATGAGGCCCTGGGTTCGATTCCTCAGCACCACATAAGCAAAAAAAAAAAAAAGCCGGAAGTGCCACTGTGGCTCAAGTGGTAAAGCTCTAGCCATGAGCTGAAGAGCTGAGGGACAGCGTCCAGGCCCAGAGTTCAGGCCCCACAACCGGACTCATAAAAAGAAAGAAAGAGAGAAAGAAAGAGAGAAAGAAAGAGAGAAAGAAAGAGAAAAAAAGAGAAAGAGAGAAAGAGAAAGAGAGAAAGAAAGAGAGAAAGAAAGAGAAAGAAAGAGAGAAAGAAAGAGAAAGAAAGGAAGAGAAAGAAAGAAAGAAGAAAGAAAGAAAGAAAGAAAGAAAGAAAGAAAGAAAGAAAGAAAGAAAGAAAGAAAGAAAGAAAGAAAGAAAGAAAGAAAGAAAGAAAGAAAGAAAGAAAGAAAGAAAGAAAATGTTACCACACAAGGACTTTTTAGAAATGCAGCTGCTAGATTTTCATGGAGAGCTTTCATAACACTTTGTGAAGCACAAATCAGAACCTCACTGAAGTGTAGATGGATTTCCCTCTCCTTCCTGTCATGGTTAGTCATTATCAATCAACATATAGCTAATCTTGAATAATCCTCTAATAACAAAATGTTGATGGAGTGTTTATATGCAGAAAACCTGGGAAGGCTAACTTTTTCCAATTAGGACATTCTGTATTCTATGACCCAGCAGAGAGTAAACTAAGTAAGCATCCATTTACAGCCTTCTGAATAATTCTGATTATGCCCACATCAGTTATCTATCCATACCTGTGCCCGAGCGAGAGGATTTTAAAAGAATTTAGTGATTTACAATTTAAACTTAAATATGGAATGAAATTAGTTCCAATGCATTACATTAAGATATTTAGAAACAACTGGGAAACCTAAAGGTCTATTGTTGGGTTTTCCTCCGTCTTTGGACGGACGGGGTCCGAGGAGAGGTAAATGCGAAGTGAAGTGCGGCTGCTCGCCTGTTCCCCAGCCTCCCTTAGCCCAGTAGCCCAGGAGACAATCAGACTCAGCTGGGAGTCAAACCAAGCAGGAACTCGTTTATTAACAGGGAGCATCCCCTTTTTAAAGCAAAAGACTGCGTGGGAGGAGAGGAAATGGAACCAACCAATCACTGAAAGGCCACACCTTATCATGCACCTAAGCTTCCATGAGATGTTTACACACTGAACCTAAACAAATCCAGCTCTGCCCACTCAACTTCCTCTCAGGGCCATCTTTGCTATCCCCCACAGTCTATAAGATTTATTTTTATTGAAAGTGAAGGAATATTGGAATTTGGTTCTCTACAGTTTAAGAAATTTGCAGCAGACTTGATACTTATTTAATTTTGTATATTGAAAGGAACAAAAGCCTCAACAATATGTCAATACTATCCTCTTATTTATCTATAAAGGTTTATGCTTCTGGTCTCTTAATATTAAAACTTCAAAAAAATTATCTTTAGCAAGTTGTGCAAAGGGGTTTCAGTTCATCATGTCAGTGATGAATAGAGTGTATGTGCATTTCAATGTTCAGTGCATCTGGATCATTGTCAAACTTTCCATTTTTCTTCCTTCCCTTACCCCAACCCCACCTATCCCTTCAAGTTTCCTACTTATATTCTCACATATGTACATTGAGTGTTATAACTGTATTAGTACACCATTTCCCTCTCCATCCTTCTGCCCTACTTCCTGTAAGCCTAGATCCCCTTTTAAGACTTGTTTCAACTTCATGGTATTTTATTAAATATCTCTACCTTTGGCATTTGGCTATGGGCTTGCCACATCCTCTCTTCCATGTTTGACCACATAAATGAGTATATTTCTCCACATTTCTAATCTCTGAATGGCTGACATAGGTCTATTTTACTATTCACCTTCTGTCCTAAATTTAGAATTGCACCTTCAGGGCCATCCTAGAGACCTTTATTCTTCTCTACACACTGAAGATGGAAAGGAAATAATTTCCGTGCTCTCAGCATTATGCTATCCATCATGAATTTCCATCACTTATCACTTCAGCAGTCGATGTTTAGGGACAATCTTCAATTTCTGATGATAGGAGCACGAGTCAGTTTTAATGATGCAGATTCCACTATGTAGTGAGCCCTGTAGTCTTCTAAATTTTCAATAAATTTCGAGTAACTTTTTATTAATAATTTAAAAAGTTTTATTTCAGTATTTGAAATGCTGCCCCAATTATTTAAAAAGTTTCACAATAAGCTAGACTGAACTTTCCCCTCATTTTACCCACTAGTTCAAGTTAAGTCTCCTTTGGCTTTATTGTTTGAGAGGCCAAAGGAAGAGGGTAAACAGAGAGATGATATTACTCAGATATCTTCTTCCTCTTCTGTTTCTGCTATTCTTGTTGAGAGGAAGACTGTAGCAGGGAACAAGAGTGATGCTTGACTTCACCATACAAGGGACCATTCCTGGCATGTCAATTATTGTTTCTCAGAATAACTTAAACTTCTTACTCTTGCCTTCTCTGTAACAGTAACCTAACTATGGCTTCCTTGGTGTGGGAGGAAGCACACTAACAGGTTACTAACTGTAAACTGGTATTTTATATCTCAGCTTACTACCAAAAATATAAAGCTTTGGCTACATAAATGCAAAGGTACTGATTGTCCAACAATACCTTAGTGAGCAGTAGACAATTCTACCCAGCTACCCTCTCCTCTCATATCCTCCCTTTCACTCCCCTCCACTCATTTACCCCTCCCTTCTTCCTTTGTCTCTCTCCTCCATATTAATCTCTATCTTCTCTCTTTTTCTTTTCCAGTAGCAAGTGATTTGGTTTATCAGACAACACATATACAATTGAACAAATATTTATTTCTCCTCTTTTTGTGATTATTTATTCTTAAGAAGTGAGTTCTAGCACAGCACCAGTGGCTTACACCTAGATACTCAGTAGGTTCAAATTTGACAATTGCAATTCCAAGCTATTTTAAATAGATAAACCTAAGAGATTCTTTTCTGCACTTCTGGTAAAAGGAAGACGTGAAGTTATAGCTCAGGTGGTATAGAGCAAACATTGAGAATTTAAGCCCAGATAGAGCTCAAGGCCAGGAATTCAAACCTCAGTGCCAGCACAATATTTAAAAAAAAAAAAACTGAGTCCTTTGTCTTAGAAGGGATATTTCTCCAAAAATTCATACCCAGG
This sequence comes from Dipodomys spectabilis, assembly GCF_019054845.1. Taxonomy (NCBI): domain Eukaryota; kingdom Metazoa; phylum Chordata; class Mammalia; order Rodentia; family Heteromyidae; genus Dipodomys; species Dipodomys spectabilis. The sequence continues at coordinate 467,274 of NW_024871165.1, read as the reverse complement.
GCAATTTTCAAGGTCCAAGACTATTTGTAAGGCTCTTTCACATCTTAAACCAATTCTTCTGCTTGATTCACATTATGGAAAATAGGAGTCACACTTCACATTTAAAGTATGTGCATTGCTGAACAGCTCTTCGCATTTTTAATGTAAAGGAAGCATCACAGGAATTCACCTCACTTGGGTGAGTTAGGTTTGACTCACTGACAGACTTTTGCAAGTAAATGAGGGTCTGTTTACATGTAAAGAAGTCTATACAGATGGTTTTCTAGGAGAGAGAACAAGGTAGCTGTTGTCCAAGTTTGAATCAGAGTAAGTTTATTCCTATGATATGGTAAAGAGAAGCTCATCTCATAGAACACTATGCAGACAGTAATTTCAAAAGGATTAAAAACCCATGTCTATGTTGTGAACAGCCAAGTTTTCACAAACATAAAACAGTTTCCTTAGCCATGAAAATATAAGTTAGAGCAAAGGGAACTAGGTTAAATATAGTTAATGGCTAAGTGACATGTGTAAAAGAGTTCTGTAATCACAACTAAACTATAAATTTTTCACCATGTCCCTAACAAGAATCGCTAAGATAGGCCTGCCTAAATCTGTCATAGAGGACTGGGTTCATGCAATTATCAGTTTTGTTTAGGGTCCAATATCTTCTACAGTTGCTTGGGTTGCAAACCGCTCACACCACATGCAGTGTCTGGAAAAACGTGCTGTCTTGCTAGGCACCTAAGGGATTTTTGAGCCACTGTGAATATTTATCGTTTTTTAATTATACCTGTCAGTGTGAAGTCGTTTCATGATAAGAATAATAGTTTCTGGACCCTTTGTTCCACTAACAAATCTCAGATATAAATATAGCCGGGAGCCTGTAGCTCATGCCTATAATCCTAGCTACTCAGGAGGCTGACATCTGAGGGTCACAGTTCAATGCCAGCCCAGGCAGGAAATTCCAAAGATTCTTATCTCCAATAAACCACCAGAAAACTGTAAATGGCACTATGTCTCAAGTGGTAGAGCTCTTGCCTTGAGCAGAAGAGCACAGGGACAACACTCAAGCCCAGAGTTCAAGCCCCAAGACTGACCAAAAAAAAAAAAGTATGCATATATATATATGTATAAATGATGAGATGAATTACATTTAAATATAAGTCAATATTTATGGTATACATTTAAAATATAACTATATATGATATATTTATAATATATACATATATTTATGTATAAGATCATATTGGCTTAGGGGTGTTTGTGTGTTCGTATGTGTGTTTGTGTGTGTGTGTGTATGTGTGTATAAGTGTCCGGGATACCTACCCTCATCTCTGTGGTGCCTCATCCTCCCAGCAGGGAGTGCATCCAGGATCTTGACCCCAAGGAAGGTGGATGGGGGAAGGTACCTAAGGTCACATCCAGGGGGATGATCCAAATTCTGTCCTGCAACCTAAGCCTGGACAGGTAAAAGAGAGGAGAGGTTTAGGGGAACATCAAGGGAAGCCCCTTACCTTTGGCTACAAGTACAGCAGAAAACTGTATCCATCTTTCTTAGTAGTCAGATAAAAGGTGTACACTGTTCATTTATTTTATGATTGTGTTAGTCTTAGGACTTGGATTCAGGGTCTGGGTGTTATCCCTGAGCTTCTTTTGTTCAAGGCTGAGGCTCTACCACTTGAGACACAGCACATCTGGCTTGTGTGTGGATTTGGAGAGGGAGGTGATTTATGGGAGATAAGAATCTCCTGAACTTTCCTGCCCAGCCTGGCTCTGAGTCATGACCATCAGACCTCAGCCTCCCAAAGAGCCAGGATGATGGATGGGAGCCATGAGCCTCTGACTGCCACCATCCATTTATAATGCCTTAGGCCCAGGGCCAGGCCACCCACACTACACCTCCTTGTTGGGAGTAGGAAGCAGACATGAGTGGGTTTGATACTTCAACAGCCTACTTATCTTTGAGCATTGTTCTGGGTCACTCTGATGTGGCTTCCTCCTTATCCACAGCAATGACTTGGCTCTGTCACAAGAACAAATGTCCTCTGGGAGGTGTCAGGTCTTGGGTCTTTCCTCTGTACCCCACCCCCCTAACCAAAACTACACTCCCCAGCAAAAGGTATTAGACATGGAGTGTTTTCATTGTCTTATAGCCAGGCCCTGACCAGATAGGTGGGGGTATGGGTCAGAGTCCCGGGATTGTGCTGGGCAGAGGGACAAGGCAACATCTCCTCATCCACTTTCCTTCAACAGTGTAGTAGAGGGATGTGGGGAAGGACTCAAGGGATGGACAAGGAATAACCATCACAGTCTAGCCGGGGCACAGAGGGGCTTACCTCATGAAGCTGGTTCAACAGCCTGAGCGAAACAGCTCCTGACACTCAGCCCACCTCCAGAATGAGAGGGACACCTTCGGTTCCAGCCACATGGGGATGCTGGGCCACCTCCTCCAGCACCTATTCAACCAGTTCCTGAGAGAGAAAGAGAGATAGAGAGAGAGGGAAAGAGGGGGGAGAGAGGGAGAGAGGGGAGGGAGAGGGGGGTGAGAGAGAGAGAGAGAAAGAGGAAGAGAGGGCCAGAATTACACTTAAGCCAGGTGCTGGTGGCTCAGGCCTATAATCCTAACTACACAGGAGGCTGAGATGTGAAGATCATGATTCACAGCTAGCCCAGGCAGGAATGTCTGTGAAACTCTTATACTCAAAGAACCAACAGAAAACCGGAAGTGATGCTGTGGCTCATGTGGTAGATCGCTAGCCTTGATCTAAGGAGCTCAGGCACAGCATCCAGGCCTCAAATTCAAGCCTCACACATGACAAAAGTGGACCTCCCACCACAAGAAGTGGGCTGAATAACACTCACTGTCCTAGGAAGTATGGCAGAGAAGTCAGGCCGAGCTTCCTATCAGCTGGAGGTCATGAGTAGGTCACCTGGCTTCTCAATGCCTTATTTTCCCCAGCTGCAAGACTGAATACAGTGAAGGATCCCCTTCCTCATGGGGATAGGTTAATGATGAAAGACAGCCATGTTTTGTTTCATAATCCTATACCTGTTGCAGGATTAATAACAGACCCCATCTGAGCCCTTTCTAGGAAACTTCCTGTCATATGCTCACAGAATTTTTGAGAACCATATCTGACAGCTGCTCCCTCTGTGCCTGGCCCAGCTCGAGAGAGCCCTCTGTATTAGTCCCTTGTTTCCTCACAACTGTCCCGTGAGGAGACTGAGGTCCAATGGTCGACATCCAACCCAGAGCTTCACCTGTGGTCAAGAATCGGCTGCCGTGGACTAAGAGATTTGGACAATCCATCTGAAATGATAACTGAGTGGGGCGCTAAATGTCTAACACCCCCACCCCACACACACACAAACACACCTCCACCGTCCTTTGCAGGCAAAGATGTTTTAATTTCTTTCTTTTCGTTGGTTGTGGGGCTTGAACTCTGGGCCTGGGTGCTATCCCTGAGCTCTTCAGCTCAAGTCCAGCACTCTACTACTTGTGCCACAGCACCACTTCCAGTTTTCTGGTGCTTTATTGGAGAGAAGAGTCTGAGGGTCTTTCCTGCCCAAGCTGGCTTTGAACCGCGATCCTAAGATTCAGCTCCTGAGTACTTAGGATGACAGCCATGAGCCATTGGCACCCAGCCAAAGATACTTTTCCATGCCTGTCATCCTATCCTCTCAGGAGACTGAGATCTGAGGACTGCAGTTGGATGCACCCTTGGCAGCAAAGTCATTGAGAACTCTTACCTCCAATTAAACACCCAAAAACGTTGCAAGGGGAGCGGTGGCTCAAATGGTAGAGTGCTAGCTTTGAGCATAAAAAAAGGGATGGGACACAGGCCCTAGTTTTAAGCTTTTTCTAGCATTGATGCACCTAAGAAAAGGAAGCAGGTGAGCACATGGGAGCTCAAAGCTCACACATAATACTCAAGACTCACAGAATAGACCCCATCCTGCTCTGATTCTCTAGATTCTATGTCCTAGATCATGGCAGTCTTAAATGAGACTGACCATGCACCAAGTCAGGACATTCAAGTACAATCTCATACTGAGGATCCCATGACCTCATCAAGGACTCAAGATCTCTCACTGTCCTGCCTCGACACTGGGCAGTCAGGTGAGATCTAGTTATACAACTACAGGATATGGGAATGAAAGGATTTCTCAGCCAAGGGATGCAGACTGGAGGGATCTAGGTCCCTCTCTCTCAGGGAGGAGAAAAGGGCCCATCCATCCCAGGAATGTTCCTGGGTTGTGAGTATTCTCAAAGAAACAACCCTGCTCCGAGTCCACTGCCTCTGGTTTTCCCACTAGCCTCGACCTTCAGTCGGCCCTCTCTGAATCCCAATCTGCCATCTAGATTAATGGCTGAGCAAGCAAAGAGACCCACCTCTACCTCTGAGGATGGCAGTCACGGGGACCTAGAGTCCCCTAAAGGAAGTCTGAGGGCAACACGGGTCTGACTCTCGCCCTCATTCCCTGAGTGTCCTGTTCCAGTGGCCCGCTTACCTCTGTCTCTGGTCGAGGAATGAACACTGGGGGTGTCATCTTCAGATTTAGCCAGCAAAAGTCCCAGTCCCCAAGGATGTACTGTACAGGCATCCTGCAGCGGATGACAGCCAAATCGTCAACGGTGAACCCAGAGTGCCAGGACTTTTCATAGGCATGTGGCTGGGTCAAAGGCTCTATCACTGATGGTCTAGGTTGTCAGGTGAGGTCATGGCTCCCATGGCCTGACACACTTGATCTGGGATTGTCCTCCCTCTTCATCTTCCTGCTGATCCCTTGCCACCCCCCTCTTGACACTCCCTCACCCTATACCTCCCTAGCCATTGGACAGTTTCTTCTTATCTGACCAGAAAATAAACTTGGTGAGCCAGGGGAGATTGAAACTCTGTGACCCACCCTGAGCCCTAGGGTCTACCCGAGGCTGTTTCCCTCTGCAGTCAGCGACCACTCAGATCTTGGATGTCATGAAGTTGCTGATGTCATGAACGGGTCAGTAGCTTGGTCCTACATACTAGCTTTAGGCTCAGAAACTGTCCCCACAGATATTGTGAATGGTTGGCTCGCTTGATCCAGGGACTCCAAACCAAGGCTTGCATGCTCCCTTCTTCCTTCCTTTCCTCCTTTTCTCCCTCCATCCTTCCCTCCTCTCTTTCTTTTTCCTTTCTTTGTGTCACTCCTGGGCTTGAACTCAGAGCCTTGGTGCTGTCCCTGAGCTTTTGTATTCAAGGCCAACAGTCTACAGCTTGAGCCTACTTCTGGCATTTTCTTTTTGGTAGTTAGTTGGAGATAAGAGTCTTACAGGCTTTTCTGCCTGGGCCTTAAGCTTCAATCCTACTATTTCAGCCTCCTAAGTAGCTAGGATGACAGGTGTGAGGCACCAGCATCCAGCTCAAACCAAGATTTCTTCATGTGCTGTGGAACCAGAACTGGAACCTTTCATCGTGTATGACCCCCTCTCCTTCCCCCCCCACCCCGCCAGGACCTGGCAAACACTGTAACGGTTTGTTGGTGAATGACCATCTGTCTATGACAATACTACAGAAAAGTCCCATCCAATTCAGGTAAGCATCCTGGGTGGGGGTAAAGCCTGATGTAGCTCTCCAACAGTTCTCCCTCCTCCCTCTTCCCACCCTCTTGGTGCCACCGCACTTAACTGTTTTGGTTCTAAGGACATGAGCCATGATGTACTCACTGGATTCCAGGGCCTCTGGGATGCCTATCTTCTCAAGGATCTCTGTCCAGCGGCTGACCAGCTCTGTGGCACTCAATTCCCCACTCAGCTGTGAACAAGGTTGCCCTGAGGTGAAAGCCTGGCTCAAAAGGCCTCCTCTCCACTCCCTGGGGCCAGACAGGATGGTCCACCATATCCGGCCCCCAAGTTTCATGTTCCAGAGATAGGACCCCTGAGGCATCCCAGGTCTCTGAATTTCCCAGAGTCCAGGACAGGTCCTGGGAATTGTCTCTACACACAGCTAGTAGGCTGCAGATGGCGAAGTCACAATCTCTGCTCCCCACAACATCCTCAACTGTGGTGGTCACCCTAGAGAGAGCTGGAGAAGAATCGGCAGCTGCCGGAGAAAGGCAGTCAAGGCACAACGTTCATAGCAGGAGACCATCTGGCTAGGGAACTCTGCTTGTGCTGCTTTGAACGTCATTGTTTGGTAGCTGAAATGGTCCATCTAATTTGACCCAGAATCCCAAGCATTAGTTAGAAATTGCCAGCTTCAAGGAAAAACCCTGGAAAAGCTGGCATTTCACATGTCCCAATCAAACTTAAAGGGTTCCATAGTTAGTGGTCCCCTTTTCCTTTCAGACAGCCTACAGCAGGTTATAGAAAATGGCATTCAGAGAGCCCTAGCTAACTGTCATGTCCTGATCCCAAGTAGTCTCCAGCAGAGGGAACATACTTGCCTACCATTGCGCAGCTGGAAACAGCCCAAGAGGGACACAGCTTGGAGTCTGCAGGACTCCAGGGAGGACTGCCCACCAGTGCACTGCCCCTGGAGGGAATCCATGCCACCATTGGGGGCCTGGAGCCCCATGCCAAGATGCCCACGTACACCGTCAATACCCTGGGTAAGATTCCCCTCTCATCCTCAGTCATGGTGAACCATCTGCCACGACACACTGATCATAACTTCCCAGACCCTCTTAGCTTCACAGCCCCTGCCCTACTACCTCTCATCTCGTTCCCTATTTATGTTTGGCAGACTCCTTCCCAACCTTGAATTAGCTCCAACTATACACACCACAGCAGACTGTCTGGCTGGAAGAGTGCGGCTGTGGTCACAGTAGCCTCATGAGCCTTCTGGCTGAAGACAGAAGAGCAGGTGTCCACATTGGTCTGTGGTTCACACAGGCCTCCTAGGGGAGACCCACGCAGGCCCAGCAGTTACTGTGGGCTGCAGGAAAGGGGAAGAAAGAGGTGGAAAGGAACATCTACTGAAATCTTCCCTAAAGGAGCCATGAAACGGTGAAAGAGAAAACAAAAATTGTGGCTGGTCTCCTAGTGGGCATTAATGAAAAAAGAACAACAAATAAAATGCTTTTGCTCTTTTTAGACATGGTGACTTAAATATATTTTCATTGTTCTCATCCTCCTTGCTCTCCCAATACACACACACACACACACACACAAACACACACACACACACACACAAACACAGACTCAGAGCAGTGCCTCTCCGGATTTTTTTTTCTCATCTGGGCAATGTACCAGCTTGAGTACAGGGGTTCCCTTGTCAGAACCAGGGCAACCACCCAAGGGGAACAATGCTCTAATAATGTAGAACCACCCTGCCTCCCCGTTTCTCCAGGGCCAGACTCTTCCCCTTGAGAACAACCAGCCTTGACTTCCCATTCACCAAAACCCTAGGCCAGGACGCTGGGTGAAGGAGTCCTGAGACATGTGGCTCCTCAGAGCCTGGACAGAAAACAAAGCAGGGGGTCATGGTGCCTCCAGAGAGGTGTCTGACCTGGGGTGGGGGCGTTGTTGGGGACTTTGATGGGGTTCTAAAGGCTATATACATGGATAGACTCCCTACTTTCAGCCTATATACTTCGGGGCGACTTGGCAGATCTTGGGGAGGACGAGAAGACCAGATGGACTGGGAGCACTAGCAGAAGCTGGCAGAGCTGGGAAATGTGATCACCCAGTCAGAACTGTTGACAGCTGGGGTTGGGGGTACAGGCTGGGTGTATGTCTGTCAGAAGGGTTGTGTATTTCTCCCAAATATCCACCTTCTATCTGACCCCAGTGCCCTCACCTCTCTAGTGGGCTCTTCTGGGGATGTCCTCAGGTGAAAGGGTGACTGAGCACAGAAGACAAGGGCTCACACAGCAAGGGAGGGGCCTATCTTCTTTATCCAACACCTCCCTCCCCAGCAAAAATGAAAAGACCTAAGAAGGCAGGTGTGGAGGTGCTGCTCCCACCTCTGACTAAAGCCACAGGTTCCCACCAGGGAGAGGAAGGGTGCAGATGCATGGCTGTGTGGCTCCCACTGCTCCAGCCAGGGGCTCTGTGGTGTCCCTGGATGGGTGCTCCTCACCCATCCTTGCAGCTCCCATTTTCATAGGACACTGGACGCTAGGGATGGGGGTGGGATCCTCAGGTCGACACCCAGCTCCAACCCCCACCCCTGGGGTGCATTTGTGGCTGAGCCAGGGCGGACTGTGGGGTGCTGGGGAAGTGCAGGCAGGACAGGAGAGGGGAGGCGAGAGGCTGAGTTCCGGGTCTGCGGGGGTTGGGGGGAAGGGGTAGAGTGGTGGAGTCACAGGGTGCAGGAGTCACGTGAGGTGCTGTCCCGCAGGGCGGCCACTCACGTGTACTGCTGGAAGAAGCTGTAGGCTGTGACTCTGGGTGCGCACCCTGAGTCTGAGGGCCCGGGGCGGGGACCAAGTCAGGGCCACAAGCCAGACAGGGGTGCGCCATCTCCACCAGGTGACTGCAAGAGGCTCCACCAGTCAGAGCCTGCAGCACGTTTGAAATGCAGCACTGCTGGGAAGGGGCGGGGGCGTCTGCTGGCGCATGGTGGGGCAGCTCTCAGCCTCTGCTCCTTCTCCTCAGCGGCTGCAGGCCCCTCAGTGGCCTTGTCCCCTGTGGCTGCTGCCTCTGCCTCAGCAGCTGCTGCCTCTGCCTTGCTCCCTGAACCGGGACCTCAGACTCAGGGGCGCCATGGCTGCTGCAGGGGCTATGCGCGGCCATGGCCTGCCATGCAGGCTCCACATGCTCTATGCAACCAGCCAGGACCCACGCTGTGACCTGAGCAGCCGCCAGCCACTGAAGCCATTTCCACTGGTGCTTGTGCTCATGCTCACTCTTCTCCCAGCTCTCTTTCTGCCCCATACTCCTCTCCTGGGACACCCCGCCCCTGCTGTGCACATGCCCCAGCCCCCTTGGGCCTCTGGCCATTGCTGCCACCAAAGTGCGCTCCTGGGCCCCGCCCCCTCCTCCCCTGGGCCCCGGCCCCCAGCCCTGGCCACAATTGCAGCCCTGACTGGGCCCTGAGTTTTCTAGACCATGGCAATTGCAGCCTTACCTCAGCTCAGCACTACCCCCCACCCCCAGTACTTGCCCGGGGGATTGAATCTCCCCTCAGCCCCACCGCTGGAGGAGACTCTCTTCCATCCCCCTCCACTCCACACACCAAGCAGGTGCATGGTGAAATTTGTGTGTGTATGTGTGTTTGTGCTTGTGTGTGTGTGTGTTGGGGATAACTATCTCTCAAGGACTCAGAACATAGCACCCTTTGGGGTGACTCAGCACACAGCACACTTCCAAAAACAGCACAAAGCACCCTGTGTAAAGGACTCAGCACACAGCTCCCTTTGAGGACTCAGCATGTAGTATGCTGGGTAGAGTACTCTGCACACAGCACCCTTTGAAGGGCTGAGTATAAAGCACCCTGTGTAAAACATCTAGTGCACAGCACCCTTCGAAAAACTCAGCACATAGAACAATTTTGAAGGACTCAGCACATACCACACTGTGGAAGCACTCAGCACAGAGCACCATTTGAAGGACAGTACAGAGCACCCTGTGTAAAGGACTCAGCACACAGCACTCAAAAAACTCACCTCATCCCTCTCTTCGCAAGGGCTCAGCACATAGCAGGACCCTTTGGGATGCAGTAGCTCACCACACTTTTTGAAGGACTCAGCATACAGTACGTTGTGTAATGGACTCAGCACACAGCACCCTTTGAAAAACCCAGAACAGCCCACTTTTCTCAGGGACTCAGCATATAGAACCCTTTGGGATGACTCACCAAATCTTTTTGAGAACTCAGCACAAAACCCCCATGTGGGAAGGACCCAGCAAATAGCACCCTGTGAAGGACTCAGCACATAGCTGTATGTCACAAGTTCAGCTGTCATTAGAATTAGGGTGCTTTCTTCAGTATCACCATTCTTCAGAAACACTTCACAAATCCTACTAGTTCACAGTTAGACAACCTGTGTTTTATGGGGGAAGGTCAGCTGGGGGTCTTGAAGTCAAAGCTTGGGGGCCCTGTCCCTGATCTCTGTGGTTCAATGCTAGAGCTCTACCACTTGGAGGCACAGCTCCAATTTTGTTTTGGGGGGTTGTTCTTTGACAGGTCTTATAGTGATAAGTAAGGCCAAGTTGGGGTATCTGTAGGCAAAGGCTCTTAGCTCAGCCTGGAGCTGACCTCTCCCTTTTTGTGTCCCTGGTAAGCCGGGCCTCCTGGAGCTCGCTTGGCCTAGGGTGGAACAGACCTGCTCTGGTATGAGCAATCAGGGTGAGCAAAAGTCAGCTTGGCCCTGATCACTTCCTCAAATTGAACTCTAGAGAATGATGGCACGGGGCCACATGTTTCACATCTGGCCCCCAGGGTGCAGGAGTAGCCCACCATAGGGATAGTATTTGAGAGTTGTGTTTACTCTTGCTTCCTTGGGGGCCCCCATCATGATTCAAAGCCACCCTGGACAGGAAAGTCCTTGAGAATCTTACCTACAATTAACCATCAAAAAGCAAGTGAGGCTGTGGCTCAAGTGGCAGAGCACTAGCCTTGAGCAAGAAAACTCAGGGATAGAGCCTAGGCCCTGAGTTCACACACACACACACACACACACACACACACACACACACACACACACACACACACACACACACACACACACACACACACCACGTGCATGCAAAATCAGAGATTTCTACACTACAATCTTTTCCCCACTAAGCCTGGTGGCTGCTGGCCTAGGTATTTGATGCATACACCACCACCTACTTCCTATTTATCTGAGGAATGGTCATATGGGTTTGGGAGGGGGGAGAATCATCCTAGCTGAGAATGTGGCTCAGTGGTAGAGTGGTCATCTAGCATGCCTGAAGCCCTGGGATCTATTCCACACAGAAAAAGCTGGAAAGGGAGGTGGGGCTCAACTGGTAGAGTGCCAGTCTTGATCAAAAAGAGCTCAGGACAGTGGCCAGGCCCTGAGTTCAAGCCCCAGGGCTGCAAGAACAAATCTTTGTTGAAGGCTTTTTATTTTGCTTTGAAAACAATTTATTCTTTGTGATAAGCATAACATGGGCCTCTTTCCTGGCCACCAATGGGCCATTAGATATCTCTTGAGTTTGGCTCACCTCCCGGCAGCCTCTGCCTTACCCGACCCCCAGTTTAACCTTCCCATCACCCGGCTGATGGAGGCCTGAGAGAAACCCACCTGGCCACCTACTTCTGGTGGCTGCCAAGGCTTTTGAGAGTCAGTATGTCACATAGAGAGTCATCATCCGCAACAGTCTACAAGAGAAAGTGAGGGAGCACGCCTCCTCTGAGCCTGGGAGCTGTGGGCGGATCTGGATGTGCGGCATCTGGCGCAGGACGTGCTCCTTGAGGGAGTCCACTACGGGGTCAGGAAGCTGACCTCTCCTCTGGCAGTTTCCATGCTGTCTTCAAGTTGCAATTCTTCAAAACCTTTCTGCTCCTCCCTCATTTCACCCACCACAGGCCCTGAGGCGTCTGAAGCAGTGCTGGTGGTGGGGAGTTCAGCCTGTGCTGGCATCTGAAGACTGCTGTGTGTGCCTTCCCTTGTGAAGAGTGACAGCAACTCCTGCAGCACTCTCCTCCTCTCCATCTTCTCCTGGGACAGCAAGTGCATGCACTGGGCTTTCTCCCAACACAGCTCATTCAGGACCAACATCTGCTCTTTACACACCATGAGGGACTCCTCAATGATTTGGATGTGTGCTAACAGCTGGCTGCATCAATGGGGGAACTCACCTGCTGGACTCTGGAAGTCTACCTCATCAGGCAGGTCATGGACAAAGCAGATTTTCTTCTCAGATGCCCATGTGTCCTGCTTCCCATCCCCATGCATGCTGTGGTGGCAGCTCATGGGGCAGAGGGCCTGTGGCTCCAGCTCAGTCTGGCACTGAGCTGCTGGGTTGGCCAGGGGGTGCCTGCAGCTGGCACACACTCCTGTGGCAGGATTTTCCCCCTGTGGATCTCAGCCTCCGAGTGTTCTAACAGAGCCTAGTCCATCTACCAGGCAACATGGAATGTGGGCATGGCCACCATTCTTGTATCCCTTTGGTCAGAAAGAACCATGAACTAATGGTGTGGCCAGAATCCTGTGATGCAGGCAGAATGGGCAGAGTCAAGATGACAGTGGCTCCCCCAGCCCCTTTCCCAGGGAACTCTGTCCAATTCAGCTGGGGACAAGAGGGTGACATGCTTTAGCTGGATGGCTGCATAGATTGTTGTGTATGTCTGTTTGTTGCCAGTCCCGGACCTTGAACTCAGGATCTGGGAACAGTCCATGAGCTGCTTTTGCTCAAGGCTAGCCCTCTACCACTGGAGCCACACGGCTCTACTTCTGGCTTTGTTGGCACTGAAGTTGGACAGGGGTTTCAAGGACTTTCCTGCTTAGGGTGACTTTGACAATAGCCTTGTAGGTTTCAAGGAGGACCTGTGCTGCTGCTGCTGCTGCTGGCCGCCCTGCTCTGCGGCCTGGGCCCAGGAGGCTGGGGTGAGGCCTTGGTGGTTTCTAGTCCCCCCACCCTCTTTGGTGGTTTGTAGTTCTCCCCCCTTGGTGATTTCTAGTTCTCCCCTTGGTGGTTTCTAGTTCTCTCCTCTTTGGTGGCTTCTAGTTCTCCCACCTTGGTGGTTTCTAGTTCCCCCCAGTTTGGTGGTTTCTAGTTGTCCCTCTTTGGTGGTTTCTAGTCCCCCCCCTTGGTAGTTTCTAGTTCCCCCTCTTTGGTGGTTTCTAGTTGTTCCTCCTTGGTGGTTTCTAGTTCTCTACCCCTGGTTGGTGGTTTCTAGTTCTCTCCCCCAGTTTAGTGGTTTCTAGTTCTCTCCCCGTGGTTGGTGGTTTCTAGTTCCCCCTCCTTGGTGGTTTCAAGTTCTCCTCCAGTTTGGTGGTTTCTAGTTCTCTACCCCTGGGTGGTTTCTAGTTTTCTCACCTTGGTGGTTTCTAGTTCCCCCCCAGTTTGGTCGTTACTAGTTCTCTCCCCCTGTTCGGTGGTTTCTAGTTCTCCCCCAATTTGGTGGTTTCTAGTTCCCCCCTCCTTGGTGGTTTCTCTCCCCCTTGGTGGTTTCTGGTTCCCCCACCTTGGTGGTTCTACTTCCCCCCCAGTTTGGTGGTTTCTAGTTCTCCCCCCCTTTTTGGTGGTTTCTAGTTCTCCCCTGTTTGGTGGTTTCTAGTTCTCTCCTCAGTTTGGTGGTTTGTAGTTCTCCCCTCTTTGGTGGTTTCTAGTGTCCCCCCCTCCTCTCCTGGTGGTTTCGGGTTCCCCCCCATCAGGGCCTGGGGCTGGGCTGGGGTTGTGGGGTGGGGAGGTGGCAGTGGATTTTCAGGTTGGGCCAGGTTGTTGGAGGCCGGGGCCTTGTCCTGTTGGCCTGTGTGTCTCTGTGTCTGTCTGTCTGTCTGTCCGTCTCCTCTCGGTCTGTCTGTCTGTCTGTCTGTTCATCTGTCCATCTGTCAGTCTGTCTGTGTCCCTGTCTGTCTGTCTGTCTCTGGGTCTGTCTGTCCATCTGTCCATCTGTCCATCAGTCAGTCTGTCTGTGTCGGTCTGTCTCTATCTGGGTCTGTCTGTGTGTCCATCTCCTCTTGGTCTGTCTATGTCTGTCTGCCTGCCTCTCGGTCTGTCTGTCTCCTCTCTGTCCATCTGTCTTCCTTTTTGTCTGTCTGTCCGTCTGCATCTCAGTCTGTCTGTCTGTGTCTCTGTCTATCTGCTTCTGTCGGTCTGTCGATCTCCTCTCAGTCTGTCTGTCTGTCTGTCTCCTCGCAGTCTGTCTGTCTTCCTCTTGGTCTGTCTGTCCACCTAGATGTCCATCTGCTTCTCCTGTCTGTCTGTCCATGCGGTCTTGGTCATCCGTCCATCCCTTGTCTGTCTGTCTGTCCCTCAGTCTCTGCATCTGTCTGTCTCTATCTGTCTGCAGGTCAGTCTGTGTCTGGGCCCCTGCCTGTCCGTGTGTCTGTCCGTGTGTGTGTGTCCATGTTTCTGTCTGTCCATCTCCTCTCTGTCTGTCTCATTGTCTGTCTGTCTGTCCATCTATCTCTGGCTCTATCTGTCTGTCTATCTGTCCATGTGTCATCCTCTTGGTCTGTCTGTCTGTCTGTCCATCTGCCTCTCAGTCTCTCTGTCTGGGTCTGTCTGTCCTGTGTCTGTCTGTCTGTCTCCTCTCTGTCCATCTGTCTTCCTCTCTGTCTGTCTGCCTCTTGGTCTGTCTGTCCACCTGGCTGTCCATCTGCTTCTTCTGTCTGTCCATCTGTCTGTCCTGTCTTGATCATCTGTCCATCCCTTGTCTGTCTGTCTGTCCGTGTGTCATCCTCTCGGTCTGTCTGTTCGTTTCTGTGTCTATCTGTCTCCCCATCCATACGTCTGTCCCCAACAACTGTCCTCTTCCCCCCTCAGGCCAGGCCGACTTTGACCTCGCCGACGCCCTGGGTGACACCGGTGAGTCCTGACCTCTCACCTTTCCCCCCCCCCATGGCTTCACCCTGGCCGCTAGTGGGCCTGAATCCCATGTGACCCTTTGCGACCCCCTGAGACCTTGGGATCAGGGGTTGGGGGGGTCAGGGAAGGTCAGGGGTCACCACCCTCTCTCTCTTCGCCTGCAGATCCCGAAGCCCATCTCGGATGAGTGGGGTCCTCCCACACACACAGCAGGCCCACCCAGGGTGGGGAAACTGAGGCACGGCCCACTCCTGACACACAGGGCTGTGCCCACAGCTGCCTGACCCGCCCAGGCCGTGACCCCCGGGTCGGGATGGAGGTGAGCGGGGTCAGGGGGTTCAGGGGGAGTCAGGAGTCAGGGGAAGGAGGGGGATAAGGGGAGGGGGGAGGCCGGCCTCCATCCTCCCTCGCTCTCTCTCTTCCCGCAGACATCTACCTACCGACGCCGGCCTCCACCCCAGCCCCAACCCCCGCCAGGCACAGGAGGTGAGGACATGGAAGGGGGGAGGCCCGGATATGGAGGCTGGGGATGGACAGGCCTGGATGTAGAAGCCTGGATGTAGGGAACCCAGTGTGGAGGCCCGAATTTACGGACCCGGATGTAGGGACCCAGACATGGGAATCTGGATGTAGGGACCCGGATGTGGAAGCCTGGATGTAGAGACCCAGATGTGGAGACCCCAGTGTGGAGATCTGGATGTAGAGACCCAGATGTGGAGACCCCAGTGTGGAGACCCGGATGTAGAGACCCAGATGTGGAGACCCCATTGTGGAGACCCGGATGTAGAGACCCGGATGTGGAGACCCCAGTGTGGATTCCTGGATGTAGAGACCCGGATGTAGGGACCCAGACATGGGATCACGGATGTAGGGACCTGGATGTGGGTACCCCGATATAGGGACCCAGATGTAAGGACCCGGATGTGGAGGCCGAGCTCCCAGGGCTGTGTCTCTCCTCCCCATCCACCCCAGGTGCTGGCGACGAACACGTGATCCACGGAGACCCTCCAGGGTAAGTCCCGCCCCCTCGGCCGCCCCACTTCCGGTCCCCTCCTGATCTGGGCCCAGGCGTGTATTGGGACTTCCGGTCTGCATGAGAACTTCCGCTCCTGACAGTATGTAAACTTCTGGTCCAGAGTATCGGAACTTCCGGTCCTGATTGGGAACTTCCGGTCCCTAGTATATAACAACTTCCGGTCCCGACTGAGGACTTCCGGTCCCTAGTGTATATGAACTTCCGGTCCTGACTATGGGGACTTCCGGTCCTTAGTGTGTAAGAACTTCCAGTCTTCACTGTGGAGACTTCCGGTCCCTAGTATATAACAACTTCTGGTCTTGACTATGGGGACTTCCGGTCCAAGTGTACAGGAACTTCTGGTCCTGATTGGAAGGGCACTTCCGGTCCCTAGTGTAGAGGAACTTCCCGTATCTAGTGTATAAGAACTTCTGGTATTGACTATGGGGACTTCCGGTTTTGACTGTGGAGATTTCTGGTCCCTAGTATATAGGAACTTCTGGTCCTGACTGGGGACTTCCGGGCCCTAGTATATAGAAACTTCTGATCCTGATGGGAAGGGCACTTCCGGTCCTGATTGGAAGGGCATTTCCGGTCCCTAGTGTGTAGGAACTTCTGGTATTGACTGTGGAGACTTCCAGTCCCTAGTATATAACAACTTCTGGTCTTGACTATGGGGATTTCCGGTCCCTAGTATACAAGAAATTCTGGTCTTGACTATGGAGACTTCCAGTCCCTAGTACACAAGAACTTCCGGTCTTGACTAGGGGCACTTCCTGTCCCTGTTCATGGACAGTTCCTGTCACGGCTGTGATAGCACTTCCGGTCAGGCACCCTTGTCCCGCCCCCTTCGCCTTGGCTCGCTTCCTGTTTCCGGACACTTCCAGACCGGAAGCTGCAGGGGGACGCCCCACCCCCTTCCTGGGTGTGTTCTACCCCCCATTTCCGGTTCCGCCCCCTCCAGGCAGCACGCTGGCCCGAGTCGTGTCCCCTGTCATGTCCGTGGTGGTCGTGGCCCTGGTGGGCACCGCCATTACCTACTTCTAATCTGGATGTCGCAGACGCTGCTTTCGGGCTGCGGGCCAGGATGCAGGTGGGAACTGCCCCCTCCCAGGATGAGGGGGGGCGCGGGGCAAAGCCTCCCATGATCCCCCGCGGGCGCTGTAGCCTGTGCCTCCCTTCCCCCCCAGGCCCCGCCCCGGTGTGAGGCTGGATTCGAACCCGGGGCCTCCAGCAGCAGGCGGAAGCGTAAGAAGGAGCCTGGGGGGGAGGGACGAATAAAATCAACGTAAAGTACACATGCGCACTGTCAGGCCTGTCTGCCCCGCCCATCTTTCCATGGCGCATGCGCAGGCTCCGCCTCTTTGGAACCACTTCCCGCACATGCGCGTTGCGTGTGCCCAGGCAGCGTTTCCCTTCCCCTCTGGTGCCTACTCAGTGTGGAGATAGGCGCAGGGCGGGACAGGATGGTGATGGACAGCTAGAGTGTCCAGTCAGTCACTTGTGGGCGGGGCTTTGGCTTGACAGGACCTAAGACGGAGTAGGAGGAGGGGCCTGGAGGTAAATGACACCCTGTGTGGCCATCTAATTGCAAGGGGCGTGGCCTGAAGTCGACAGGACACTTGATAATAAAAGGGGGCGTGGCCTGAAGGTGACAGACAGGACACATGATTTTACAACAAGGGGGCGTGGTCTGAAGGTGACAGACAGGACAAATGTCCACACAACAGCCAGGGGGCGGGACCTGGAGGAGACAGACAGCCCCTGTGGCCTTTCAACAGCCATTGGGCGGGGCCTGGAGGTGACAGAGAGCCTCTATGGCCTTCCAACAGCCAGAGGGTGGGACCTGGAAGAGACAGACAGCCCCTGTGGCCTTCCAACAGCCAGGAGGCGGGACCTGGAAGTGAAGGACAGCCCGTGAGCCCATACATTCACTAGTGGGCGGGACCTCTGGGTGATAGGCACCCACAGCGTTCATAGAGCTAGCCATGTAGAGGCGTGGCTTCACACATATCGACTCTCCAGCTATTGGCTTGGCAGGGGGCGGGACCCAGGGATGATGGACAGCATGCCCTGCCTTTCAATATCACCCAAGGAAGAGGCGGGACTGGACCCCCAGCTTCCCTGGGCGGGGCCAAAGGATGGAGAGACAGGCGTGTCAGCCAATCAGAGCAGGGGGCGTGGCTGGAGGAGTCCCCGGGGAAGCCAATGGGTCCCTCCCTCCAGAGAAGACCCAGATGTCGTGCAGGTGCAATGCATCCTAGGCCTAGGGAGACACAGACCTCCGACCTCGACTTATCCTACCACCATAAGGAGCTATAGGCCCATCTGGGTCAATCCCTGGAGAGGTCATTGGGGTCCCCTGGGACAGGCACAGAAGGGGAAGAGGTCGCAGGCCTGGTCATCCACCCATCCATCCACCCAACTACCGCCCCCCCTTAGAGTGGTCCAACATCCGGGTACCCCACGTCTCCAATCCCGCTGGGCCAATCTGAATCTGAGTTCAGGTAGTTAGGGGCAGGACTGTTGTGTGAGGTCCAATCAGCAGCGAGTTGGATTTGTGGGGGGGCTAAAGGGGGTGTCTTACAGCTGGACAAATGACAAGTGAATTAGGAAAGTGAGGGCGGGGCTTTCATGGAATAGGCCAATCAGGTGTGAATCTAGGTGGTGGGATGTCTTGGAGGAGGGCGAGACCAAGCCTGTATCCTAGCAACCCACCGGAAATGGTCTGAAATGGAAGGCGGGAATAGTCCAATATCCTAGCAACCACTGGAAATGGCCTGAAATGGAAGGCGGGACTAGTCCAATACCCTAGCAACCACCAGAAATGACCTGAAATGGAAGGTGGGACCAGCCCTGTATTCTAGCAACGACTGGAAATGGTCTGAAATGGAAGGCGGGACCAGTCCTATACCCTAGCAATGACCAGAAGTGGCCTGAAATGGAAGGTGGGACTAGTCCTATACCCTAGCAACGACCAGAAGTGGCCTGAAATGGAAGGCGGGACCAGCCCTGTATCCTAGCATCAACCGGAAATGACCTGAAATGGAAGGCAGGGCCAGTGCCCAGCTTCTGACCCCGGTGACCCCTGACCCTGCTGTGCGGTGCCGTGCTCACGAGGTTTTATTGTGTGAGAAGTTAGAGGACATAGGCCCGGATGTGAGAGGGCCCCAGATGGGAGGATGGGGAAAGGCCCCAGATGGGAGGCCCAAGGTGGAGGTCCGGGATGAGAGGCTCAGGATGTGAGAGTCCCCAGATGTGGGAATCCCTGGGTCTGAGAATCCCCAGATGTGAGACTCTCTGAATGTGAAAATCCCCGGATGTAAAAGTTCCCCAGATGTGAGAATCCCCGCATGTGAGAGTCTCTGGATGTAAAAGTCCCTGGATGTGACAATCCCTGTATGTAGGAATCTCTAGATGTGGGAATCCCCGGATGTGAGAATCCCCAGCTGTGGGAATCCCCAGATATGAGAATCCCTGGATGCGAGTATCCCCAGATGTGGGAATCCCTGGATGTGAGAGTCTCTGGATGTGAGATTTCCCCAGATGTGGGAATTCCCTGGTCTGAGAATCCCCGGATGTAGGAATCCCCGGATATGAGAATACCCGGATGTGGGAATCTCTGGATGTGAGAATTTCCGGATGTGAGAGTCTCTGGATGTGAGAATCCCCGAATGTAAAAGTCCCAGGATGTGAGGGTCTCTGGTTGTGAGAATCCCCGGGTGTAAAAGTCCCCGGATGTGGGATTCCCCGGATGTGTAAATACATCCCCGGGAATCCCCGGATGTGTCACCAGAAGTGAGAATCCCCGGATGTGAGAATCCCCGGATGTAGGAATCCCCAGATGTGAGAATCCCCGAATGTAGGAATCCCCGGATGTAGGAATCCCTGGATGTGAGAGTCTGTATGTGGGAATCCCCAGATGTGGGAATCTCTGTATTTGAGTATACCCGGATGTTTAATACCCGGATGTGAGTCCCCGGATGTGAGAGGCGCAAGCCAGGATCTGCCATAGCCCTGGGGAAGTTGGGGGTTGGGGGTCGGGTCGGGGTCAGAGGTCGGGGATCAGGTGGTCGCAGGCACAGAGCGGTCCGGGCGAGCAGCAGGGCTGCAGGCGCGGGCTCCAGGTGTTGTGTGCAGGGGCGAGGGGCGGGGCCACGAGGGGGTGGCGCGCGCAGCATCCCGGCCACCGCGGCCCCCTGCGCGTCGCCATCGGGCCCTGCAGCGGGCGGGTCTCCCCCGGGTCTGCCGTCAGGTCAAAGAGCAGTGGCCGCAGGTGGCGGGTCATTCGCCGCCCTGAGCAGGCGCAGGCAGGGAAACCGAGGCAGGCACCCGAGCATGGCGAGTCAAAGCGCGGAGTGGCGAAGTGCAGCTTCCACACCGTGCGGCCTGCGGGGGGGTGTGGGGAGAAAGGAGTAACATCCGGGGCCTCACATCCGGGGATTCCCATCCGGGAATTCACATCCAGGACATCACATCCAGGGATTCACATCAGGGCATTCACATGCAAGACCTTACATCCGGGGATTCCCATCCAGGACTTCACATCTGGGTATTCACATCCGGGGATTCCCATCTAGGACCTCACATCTGGGAATTCACATCCGGGACCTCACATCCAGAACCTTACATCCAGGGCTTCACATCTGGGGATTCACATCTGGGCTTCACATCCGGGGATTCACATGTGGGACCTCACATCCGGGGACTCACACCCATGGCCTCACATCCGGGGATTCTCATCTGGGACCTCACATCCAGGGATTCCCATTTGGGACCTCACATCCGGGACCTCACATCCGGGGATTCCCATCCGAGGCCTCACATCCGGGATCTCACATCCGGGGCCTCACATCCAGGGATTCTCATCCAGTACCTCACATCCGGGAATTCCCATCGGGGACTTCACATCCGGGACCTTACATCCGGGGATTCCCATCTCATGCCTTCCATCCAGGTCCTCACATCCCAGGATTCCCACATCCGGGAATTCCCACATCCGGGTCTCCCACCCCCAGGCCTTGCATCCGAGTCCCTGCACGCATGCATGCAGCTCCCTCCCCCGCCCCGGGGCCCAGAGGAGGTCGAGGCACTCACTTGGGTGGTCGAACCAGTGCACGACGTGCAGCCGAGCCTCGCAGTAGTGCAGCAGGAAGTCGTGGCCTGCGGCCTGCGCTGTGCCCAGCAGCGCGGGCATCAGGTCCCGGCCGTCCACCTCCCTGCGGGACCTGGATGTGCAGGCTTCTGAGCGCTCAGAGACCCAGATGTGCAGGCCAGAGCCCCCAGAGACCTGGATGTGCAGGCCAGAGATCCCAGAGACCTGGATGTCAAGGCTTGAGCCTTTAGAGACCCGGATGTGCAGGCTTCTGAGCGCTCAGAGGCCCAGATGTGCAGGCCAGAAATCCCAGAGACCCGGATGTCGAGGTTTCTGAGCCCCCAGAGACCCGGATGTGCAGGCTTCAGATCCCAGAGACCCAGATGTGCAGGCTTCTGAGCCCTCAGAGACACAGATGTGCAGGCCTGAGCCCTCAGAGACCCGGATGTCCAGGCCTGAGACCTGGGCCTAGGTACTCAGAGATCTGGATGTGCAGCCCTGATGCCTTAGAGACCCGGATATGAAGGCCTGAGTCCTCAGAGACCCAGATGTCCAGGCTTCTGAGTGCTCAGAGGCCCAGATTTGCAGGCCTGAGCCCTTAGTTACCCGGATGGAAAGGCTTCTGAGCCCCCAGAGACCCGGATGTCAAGGCCTGAGCCCTGGGTCTTGGGTCTCAGAGACCCGGACGTGCAGGCTCCTGAGCCCCCAGAGACCCGGATGTGCAGGTCTGAGCCCTCAGAGACCCGGATGTGCAGGCTTCTGAGCAACCAGAGACCCGGATGTGCAGGCCTCAGCCTCCCCCCCTCGGGATCCCCGAGGCCCCGGATGACCCCCCTTCTCCTCCACCCCGTGGGGACCCAGGCCGGCGAACTCCTACCTGTCCGCCAGAACCCAGGCCCCGGCCAGGCGCACCACGGTGGGGAACAGGTCCATGAGGCTGGTGGGCTCAGGCACCAGGCGCCCTGCGGGCAGCATCCCTAGCCAGCGCACCAGCCCAGGGACCCGGATGCCGCCCTCCCAGCCGCCCATGCCTTTGCCACCTGCAAGGGGGGGGCGAAGGGCAAAGGTCAAGATGAGGGGTCGGGCCGCGTGGGAGGCCCCGCCCACCCTGCCTCAGTTTTCCCCTCACCTCGGTGCATGCCGTTGGAACCCCCGAGGTGGGCGCCCCCAGCCTGGGCCTCCAGTGAGGCACCGTGGTCCGACGTGAAGTAGACGAGGGTATGGCGCCCCAGCCCCGCGCCGTCCAGCGCTGCCAGCAGTCGCCCTGCAGGGGGGGGGAAATGGGTCCATGCCTCAGTTTACCCCCAGCATCCACCGTGCCTCGGTTTGCCCCCAACAGGCACCGTGCCTCAGTTTACCCAACATGCATTGTGACTCAGTTTACAAATTTCCATCGTGCTTCAGTTTATCCCCAATGCCCAGTGACTCAGTTTACCCAACAGGCACCGTGCCTCAGTTTACCCTCAACGCTCACCGGGCCTCAGTTTACCCCCAACATGCACTGTGCCTCAGTTTACCCAAATGCACTTTGCCTCAGTTTACCCAAGTGCACCGTGCCTCAGTTTACTCCTATATTTGGGCCTCAGTTTACCCAAGTGCACCATGCCTAAGTTTACCCAAATGCACCGTGCCTCAGTTTACCCCAACCCGCTGACCCCGTCCCCGTGCCTCAGTTTACCCAACATGCCTAGTGACTCAGTTTACCCAACATGCACCATGCCTGTTTACCCAACATGCCCAGTGACTCAGTTTACCCAAATACACCGTGCCTCAGTTTACCCCAATACCCAGTGACTCAGTTTACCCAACATGCACCGTGCCTCAGTTTACCCCTATACGCGGGCCTCAGTTTACCCACATCCACCATACCTCAGTTTACCCAAATGCACCGGGCCTCAGTTCACCCTGAACATGCACCGTGCTTCAGTTTACCCAACATGCACCGTGCCTCAGTTTACCCAAGTGCACCGTGCCTCAGTTTACCCCCAACATGCCCAGTGACTCAGTTTACCCAAATGCACCGTGCCTCAGTTTACCCAAACCCCATGCCTCAGTTTTTCCCCAACACACTGACCCCGTCCCCGTGCCTCAGTTTACCCAAATGCACCGTGCCTCAGTGTACCCCAACCCATTGACCCCGTTCCCATGCCTCAGTTTCCCCCATTCCGCTCACCCCATCTCTGTGCCTCAGTTTCCCCCAACCCACTCACCCCACCCCCGTGCCTCAGTTTCCCTATCCCACTCACCCCACCCCCGTGCCTCAGTTTCCCCCATCCCAAGCACCATGCCTCAGTTCCTGCCCCCCCCCGCACTCACCCACCATCCAGTCGAGCTCCTCCACGTTGTCGCCGTAGGCGCCGTGCGCGCTGCGGCCCCGGAAGGCAGGTGAGGTGACCAGCGGGACGTGGACGTGGAGGAAGGAGACGAGGAGGAGGAAGGGGCAGGCCTGGTGCCTGCGGACCCACGTCACACCCCGCCCCCATCATCAATAACCTCACCAATAACCGACCTGATTGATCCTGATCTGATCGATAATACCAATAATCGATGGTGATCTGATCAAAAATACCAATAATCGATCGTGATCCGATCAGTTATTACCAATAATCAAACATCTGATTGATATGACCAATAATAGAACATGAGCTGATCAGATATTACTAATAATCGAACAGGATCTGATCAATAATACCAATATTCGATTGTGATGTGATCGATAATACCAATAATCGAACATCATCTGATCGATAATACCAATAATTGAACATGAGCTGATCAGTTATTACCAATAATCGAACATCATCTGATCAGTTATTACCAATAATCGATCATGATCTGATCAATACTACCAATAATCGATCATGGCCTGATCTGAGGTCTACCAGATGTCTCTACAGATCTACTAGATGGAACATCCAGGGACCTGAGGTCTACCAGATGTCTATAGAGATCCATTGATGGAACATCCAGGGATTTGAGGTTGACAGTTGACTATAGAGATCTACTGGATATACATCTGGGCACCTGAGGTCTACCAGTTGACTATAGAGATCTAGTAGATGTACATCCGGGGATCTGAGGTCTACCATATGTCTATAGAGATCTACTGATGTAACATCCGGGGATTTGAGATTGACCAGTTGACTATAGAGATCTCCTGGATGTACATCCGGGGATCTGAGGTCTACCAGATGCCTATAGAGATCTAGTGGAACATTCGGGGATTTGAGGTTGACAGTTGACTATAGAGATCTACTGGATGTACATCCGGGGATCTAAGGTCTACCAGTTGACTATAGAGATCTAGTAGATGGCATCTGTCCCCCTCCCCGACCCCAGGCTGACCTGTGGATGAAGGCCTCAGCCTCCCACAAGAAGAGCCCCGCGCTGGCCTCAAACCTCAGAGGCTGCTGGACGACCTGGTGATCCCTCATCAGGAAGCAGTCGGCATGGACGATGAAGACACCCAGGAGGCGGGAGGTGCAGGCCAGGAGCAAGGCCCCACATCCGGGGCCCAGCACCCAGGGCACCCAGCGCAGGCCCAGCAGGCCCGTGAGCTTCCCAGCGGTCAGGCAGAGCAGGGAAAGCAGCAGCAGCTGCGCCCCCAGGTCCAGGGGCCCTTGCAGACGTGCTCGCTTCTCCGAGGGCTCCGCTTGCAGGCAGTCCCCCATCAGGGTGAAGGGGACCCGAAGAAGGAGTCAAACCCGTGGTTCAGGGGGTGGTGGCAGTGGTCAGTGGGGGACTCACAGTTGAGGCCCAGGTGCCATTTGCCTGGAGGGGAAGAGATGGATGGATGAGTGAATGGATGAGTGGATGGGTGCATGGATGGGTGGATGGATGGGTGGATGGATGGGTGGGTGGATGGTTGGGTGGGTGGATGGATGGATGGATGGATGGGTGGATGGATGGATGGATGGATGGATGGGTGGGTGGATGGATGGATGGATGAATAGGGGAATGGATGGATGGATGGATGGATGGATGGATGGATGGATGGATGGGTGGGTGGATGGATGGATGGGTGGGTGGATGGGTGGATGGATGGATGGATGGGTGGGTGGATGGATGGATGGATGGATGGGTGGATGGATGGGTGGGTGGGTGGGTGGATGAATGGATGGGTGGATAGATGGGTGGGTGAATGGATGAATGGATGGAGGTGGATGGATGGATGGGTGGGTGGATGGATGATGGATGGATGAATAGGTGGATGGGTGGATGGATGGATGGATGAGTGGATGGATGGATGGATGGGTGGATGGATGGGGGATGGGTGGATGGATGGATGGGTGGATGGATGACTTCTCTCTTACCTATGAGGTCGGTGGCGTATCCCTGCTCCTGCAGGATCTTGGCGAAGGTGATCTCGGAGGTGGGCAGCCCGCCCGACACGGCTGCCCACTGCAGCACGCGTGCCCCGTTGGTGGTCACCATCCCTTCTAAGAGAGAGGAGAAGGACCCTAGGTCAGTGATGATGGCGTCCCGGGTCAGGAGGGGGCATCTAACACCTTCAGGGGGAAGGCCTGCTGTGTCTGGGATAGCCTGGGACCTGTGCACCCGGGGTGGAAAGGACCCCAGCCCTGGGAGCCCCCGGGGGAAACCAATATGGCATCACTTCCGGTTTCCTGGCGTTTCAGGGGGGAAGTCCCAGAGTCTCAGGAATTTGAACCTGAGATCCTCAGAGTAGTCCTCCCCTCCCTCTGGTGGACATCAGTGCCCTCGATGTTGAGCCTCAGTTCCCTGGATGTTGGACCTCAGGTCCCCGGATGTTTGATGTTAGTATCCCGGATGTTGGCCCTCAGATCCCCGGATGATGGAGTTCAGTGCCCTGTATGGTGGATATCAGGACCCCAGATGTTGGACTTCAGTTACCCGGATGTTGTAGCTCAGTTCCCTGGATGTTGGGTCTTACAACCCCGGATAGTGGAGCTCAGATTCAGGTATGTTGGCCCTCAGATCCCCAGATGTTGGAGCTCTGTTCCCCGGCTGTTGGGGCTCAGGTTCCCGGATGTTGGATCTTAGTACCCCGGATGGTGGATGTCAGGTCCTCGGATGTTGGAGTTCAGTTCCCAGAATGTTAGGCCTCAGATCCCAGGATGTTGGATCTTAGTACAATGGATGTTAGAGATAAGGTCCCCGGATGTTAGAGTTCAGTGCCCCGGATGTTTGTGCTTAGATCCCCGGATGTTGGATCTTAGTAACCCGGATGTCAGAGATGAAGTCCCTGGATGTTAGAGCTCAGTGCCCCGGATGTTGGTGCTCAGTTCCCCGGATGTTGGGCTTTAGATCCCCGGATGTTGGGTCTCAGATCCCCAGATGTTGAATATCAGGTCCACGGATGTTGGATCTTAGTATCCCGGATGTTGGCTCTCAGATCCCCGGATGTCCTGCCCCCACCTCCCCCCCACCGCCCCCTCCATTCCCCAGATGTCCCACTCCCCCATACCAACC
The DNA here is from genome assembly GCF_019054845.1 of Dipodomys spectabilis. NCBI lineage: Eukaryota > Metazoa > Chordata > Mammalia > Rodentia > Heteromyidae > Dipodomys > Dipodomys spectabilis. The sequence continues at coordinate 441,303 of NW_024871165.1, read as the reverse complement.
CAGGCACACAGGGTAGCGTCCCGTCAGGAAGGTCGCACGGCTCGGGCTGCAGACAGACGCTGCCGCCAGGTGCTGGGTCAGCCGCACGCCGTCCCGGGCCAGGCCGTCCAGGGGTGCTGTGGGGGGAGAGGGAAACTGAGTCACAGCCAAGAACATACGGGGACCTGAGGTCCAACATCCGGGGATCTAAGATCCAACATCTGGGGCCCTGAGATCCCACATCCAGGGTACTAAGATCTATATCTGGACTGGGCTCCTACATCCGGGGATCTAAGGCCCAACATCCGGGGACCTGAGGGCCTACATCCGGGCAACTAAGATCCACTCTGGGACCTGAGCTCAAACATCCGGGTACCTGGTCTCCAACATCTGGGACACAAAGATCCAACATCCAGGCATCTGATATCCAACATCCGGGTGCCTGATCTCCAACATCTGGGGTACTAACATCTAACATCCGGGAACCTGATTTCCCACATCTGGGGTATACTAAGATTTAATCTCTGAGGACCTGATCTCCAACATCCGGGGCACTAACATCCCACATCCGGGGATCTGATATCCAACATCCGGGGACCTGATCTTCAACATCCAGGGAACTGAGATCTAACATCCTGGGAATTGAACTCTAACATCCGGGGACCTAACATCCAACATCCGGGGACCTGAGGTCCACTAGATGTCTATACAGTTCTCCTGGTGGAACATCCGGGGAACTGAGCTCTAACATCCGGGGTACTAACATGTAACATCCGGGGACCTGATCTCCAACATCCGGGGACCTGATCTCCAACATCCGAGGACCTGACATCTAACATCCGGGGACCTGATCTCCAACATCCGGAGCATTAACATCTAACATCCGGGAACCTGATTTCCCACATCCGGGGCATTAAGATCTAACATCCGTGGACCTGTCCTCCAACATCCAGGGCACTAACATCCCACATCCGAGGATCTGATATCCAACATCCGGGGCAGTAAGATTCAACATCCGGGGACCTGATCTCCAACATCCGGGGACCTGATCTCCAACATCCGAGGACCTGACATCTAACATCCGGGGACCTGATCTCCAACATCCGGAGCATTAACATCTAACATCCGGGAACCTGATTTCCCACATCCGGGGCATTAAGATCTAACATCTGTGGACCTGTCCTCCAACATCCAGGGCACTAACATCCCACATCCGAGGATCTGATATCCAACATCCGGGGTACTAATATCTAACATCCGGGGACCTGATATCCAACATCCAGGACACTAAGATCTAACATGCAGGCAACTGGGCTCCTACATCCGGAGGAATAAGATCCAACATCCGGGGCACTGAGCTACAACATCCAGGGTACTAATATCTAACATCCGGGGACCTGAACTCCCACATTCGGGGCACTAACCTCCAAAATCTGGGGACCTGATCTCCTACATCCGGGGCACTGAAGTCCAATATCTGGGGACATGATCTCCCACATCCGGGGTACTAAGATTTAACATCCAGGGACCTGATATCCAACATCCGGGGCACTAACATCCAACATCCGGGGACCTAGTCTCCAATATCCGGGGTACTAACATCCAATATCCAGGGAACTGAAGTCCAACATCCGGGAACCTGATTTCCCACATCCGGGGTATTAAGATTTAACATCCGGGGACTTGATATCCAACATCGGGGCATTAAGATCCAACATCCGGGGACCTGGTCTCCAACATCCGGGGACCTGGTCTTCAAATCCGGGGTACTAACATGTAACATCCGGGGACCTGATATCCAACATCCGGGGCACTAAGATCCAACATCCCGAGATTTGATATCCAACATCCACGATACTAACATCCAACATCCGGGGAACTGAGTTACTAGATGTCTATACAGTTCTCCTGGTGGAACATCCAGGGATCTGAGCTCCCACATCCGGGTAACTAAGGCCCTACATCCGGGCCTCCCCCTCTGCTCACCGCAGGCTGTGGTTCCCGAAGCTGCCCAGGTCGCCCAGGCCCAGGTCGTCGGCCAAGAGCAGCAGGAAGTTGGGGCGCGAGTGGGCGGGGCCTGCGCAGGGGCCAGGGGGGAGGAGGAGGAGGAGGAAGAGGAGGAAGATGAGGGGTGGGGCTGTGCAGCTGCTGTGCGACCTGAGGAGGAGAGAGAGGAGGAGGAGGGGTGGATGGGTGGATGGATGGGTGGATGGATGGATGGATAGGTGGATGGGTGGATGGATGGATGGATGGGTGAATGGATGGGTGGATGGGTGGATGGATGGATGGGTGGATGGGTAGATGGATGGATGGATGGATGGGTGGATGGATGGATGGGTGGATGGATGGATGGGTGGGTGGATGGATGGATGGATGGATGGGTGGATGGATGGGTGGGTGGGTCTATGGATGGATGGATGGATGGGTGGATGGATGGGTGGGTGGATGGATGAATGGATGGATGGGTGGATGGATGGATGGGTGGGTGGATGGATGGATGGATGGATGGATAGGTGGATGGGTGGATGGATGGATGGGTGGATGGATGGGTGGATGGATGGATGGGTGGATGGATGGATGGGTGGATGGATGGATGGGTGGATGGGAGGAGGGATGGGAGGACTCCCCCTCCCTCCAGGCCCTCTCCTGACCAACATGGCGCCCAGGATTGTGTCCTTCCCATGATGCTCCCCGTTTCCTGGAAGAGAAGACCGGAAGCAGGAAGTGGGGAAGAGCTGAGGAACATCCGGCCACCCCAGGGCCAGGCTGCTGTTGTCCCCACCAGTACATCAGCCCCTCACCTCGTCTTTCCAGGCCTGTGGCGGGGCCCTGAAGCCCCACCCAGGGGCATGGTGGGACATCCGGGGGGGGCTCCAAAAAGCAATCGAAGCCCCCCCAACCCGGGTCCCCACACCTCTCCCCATGTTCCCCAGAGGACGAACTCACATCCACAGTTCTCTGCCATCAGCGCCTGGGCCTGTTGCTCTCCCTGCCAGCCAGGAAGCTCGCAGGGCTCAAATGTCCACGTCACTCCAGCAGCCAGAACTCCACAACCCCCCTCCAAAATAAAAGTCCCCTTGTTCCTTGGAAAGGAACAGGATGTGGTGCTGAAGGGGTAGGCAGGGAAGGAAGGGAAAAGCCCGGAGTTGCTGGGCTGGGCGCCAAGAAATTGCCAGGCCTGGCAGAGGCAGGAGGAAGGGGAGGAGGGAAACCTCGAAACTACATGGAGGGCTGCAATAAGAGTCAGGACCATCAGGGAGCGTGGCCTGTGCCCAGGGGGCATGGCCTGTGCTCAGTAGGCCGTGGCCAGAGCTCAGGAGGGCGTGGCCTGGGCTGGGGAGGAAGTGAGGGACTCAGGAGGGCTTGGCCTGCGCTGGGGGGCGGAAGTGAGGAAGAATTCCATCCAGAAGCAGCATGGCTGCTTTATTGCCTCCGAGTCTGGGAAAGGACCCCAACGGCCAAAGCGCAGCTGGAGCCAAGGTGTGGAGTGCCCGCTCCGCCCACATCCGGGTTCCACCTCTCACATCTGGGTCTCAACCCCTCACATCCGGGTCCCAACCCTCACATCCGGGTCCAAACCCCTCACATCCGGGTCCTGGCGCCTGCCAGTGGACCTGGAGTTAAGTGACATCCTGGTACTCGCCTCCACATCTGGGTTCCCGGACCTGGAGATCCCTAACATCTGGGTACCCACCCCACATACGGGTTCACAGACCTGGAGGTCCCTAACATCTGGGTACTCACCCCACATCCAGGTTCATGGACCTGGAGGTCCCTAACATCTGGGTACTCACCCCACATCCAGGTTCATGGACCTGGAGGTCCCTAACATCTGGGTACTCACCCCACATCCAGGTTCATGGACCTGGAGGACCCTAACATCCGAGTACCCAGCCCACATCCGGGTTCACTGACCTGGAGGTCCCTAACATCTGGGTACTCACCCCACATCCAGGTTCATGGATCTGGAGGTCCCTAACATCCGAGTACCCAGCCCACATCCGGGTTCACGGACCTGGAGGTCCCTAACATCCGGGTAGTTCCCATTCCACATCTTGGTCCTGGACCCTCAGTGGATGTGGAGGGACCTGACATCTGGGATCCCCACGCCACATCCGGGTCCTAGACCCTGTCAGTGGAAGGAGAGGAGCGTGACATCCGGGACTCCACACGCCACAGCCAGGCCTGTGGATGTGATATCCGGGTCCTGCCCAGCACATGTCCAGGTCCCTGCCACAGTCCACATCCAGGTTAATGGACGTGGACTTACATAACATCCGGGTTCCCCACGCAACATCCGGGTCCTGGCCCCTCAGTGGACATGGAGATAGGTGACATCCGGGTCCCCCAGTCCACATCCGGGTCCTGGCCCCTCAGTGGACCTGGAGATAAGTGACATCTGGGTCCCTGACACTACATCCGGGAGAGTGGACACGGAGGAGGGTGACATCTGGGTCCCCCAGTCCACATCCGGGTCCTGGCCCTTCAGTGGACCTGGAGATAAGTGACATCCGGGTTCCCCAGGCCACATCTGGGTCAGTGGACACGAATGAGGGTGACATCCGGGTCCCTCCCAGTCCACATCCGTGTACTGGCCCCTCAGTGGACATGAAAGAAGGTGACATCCGGGTCCCTCCTAGTCCACATCCGGGTCCTGACCCATCAGTGCATCTGGAGGAAAGTGACATCCGGTTCCTCCATGCCACATCCAGGTCAGTGGACATGGAAGAAAGTGACATCCGGGTCCCTTCTAGTCCACATCCGGGTCCTGGCCCCTCAGTGGACCCGGAGATAGGTGACATCCGGGTTTCTCCCAGTGCACATCCGGGTCCTGGCCCCTCAGTGGACCCAGAGATAGGTGACATCTGGGTCTTTCCCAGTCCACATCCGGGTCCCTCCCAGTCCACATCCGGGTCCTAGCCTCTCCGTGGCCTCTGGTCGGACTGCAGCTTCTGTACAGCACACGCAGGTTTGGAGCCCCACATCCCGGCATCTTCCGGCTGGGGCCCAGGAGTCTTGCTGGAGCCGGACATCCGGGTCTCACGCGCTTTCCCGGCAACCGAACCCAGTGGCCTAAAGGCAGGAATGAAGCCCCACATCCGGGTCTTCTTGGTCTGTTGCCTGGCAACCGAAGGCAGAGGCCTAGACGCTGTGGTGGAGCCCAACGTCCTGGTATCTTCACTTGGTTGCCCGGCAACCGAACACCGCGGCCTAGCGGCGCGAATGAAGCCCCACATCCGGGTCTCCTCAGTCCGTTGCCCTGCCATGGCACCCAGCGGCCTAGTGGTGGGAATGAAGCTGAACATCCAGGTCTCTGGCGCACGGGGGTCGTGTCCGGGCGGCGCCCCGGGGTGGGCGTGGCAGACATAGGCAGCGCGCACCTCCAGGCTGCCGTTGGCGCCCAATGTGAAGCGGCCATGCCTCTGCAGCCCACGCAGCACCAGCCCGCCGGGCAGGCGCCAGGACACCGGAAGCGTGGAGGTGGGGCAGCACAGCTGGAAGCTGCCGCCCAGCGCCACACGCAGTGCTGCCCCCGACGCCGCCCCAGGGGGCAGAGTCAGCGCCCAAGATGGCGGGGCAGGCGCGTGATGGGGTGGAGCCGGCGCAACAGGGGGAGGAGTCAATGTCTCAGAGGGAGCAGTCAGCGCCCAAGATGGCGGGGCAGGCGGGGCAGGGGGCGGAGCTGCCTCAGAGGGCGGAGCCAGCGCACCAGGGGGCGGAGCCAGCGCCCAAGATGGCAGGGCAGGCGTGTGACTGGGCGGAGCTGGCGCGCCAGGGGGCAGAGTCAACGCCTCAGAGGGCGGAGCCGACGCCACAGGGCGCAGAGCCCGCGCCCACCAGGGCGGCAGCTGCACCCACATCTGGGCTTCACCTGCCGGGTTGCGTGCCACACACGCCACGGCGTAGCTGCCACCGCTGCGCAGCGCAGGCACATCCGGGATTTCCAACGTCCCGCGCGCATCCACGCTGATCCCTCCCCCCGTGCGACTGCGATACGGGACTGGAAGTACCAGCCCGCCCGGAAGTTCCCACAGCAGGCGGGGCTCGGGGACGCCATCCGCCTGGCAGCGCACGCGCAGACGCACCACGGGGGAGACCCGGATGTCGTCGTTCACGTCGTCATGGACATCAGGCGTGACCCGGATGCGCGGCGCCCACAGCTGCACGTGTAGGAGCACGGTGTCGCGCCAGCCCCACCCCGCCATGCACGTGCACGTGCTTGCATCGGCCCGCCGTGCCCCCCGCAGGCGCAGACATCCGTCCAGCAGCACCCAGAAGTGGGTGTCCTCCGGGCCGGAAGTGAAGGCCACGGGCTGCGAGGCCGGCGTCAGCCAGGTCACTGCGCGCGACCCCTGGGTCACGGGGGCACGTGAAGGTCACGGGTGCGCTGTAGGGGACGTAGAGCTCGGGGGGTAGTGGGGCGGAAGCGGAAGTGGGAGCCGAAGAGGAAGCAGGAAGCGAAGCAGGAAGTGAAGGGGAAGCCGGAAGTGAAGCAGGAAGCTAAGGGGAAGCAGGAAGTGAAGAGGAACCAGGAAGTGAAGAGGAAGAGGAAACAGGAAATGAAGAGGAAGAAGGAAGAGACTGAGAGGGAGAGGAAGAAGAGGAAGAAGGAAAGGAAGAGGAAGAAGAGAAAACATGAGAGGAAGCAGGAAGAGATGGAGAAGAGGAAGAAGAAGGAAAAGAAGAGGAAGCAGGAAAAGAATGCGAAGAAGAGGAAGAAGGAAGAGACTGAGAAGAGGAAGAGGAAGGAAAGGAAGAAGAGGAAGAAGGAAGAGACTGAGAAGAGGAAGAGGAAGGAAAGGAAGAAGAGGAAGAAGGAAGAGATTGAGGAAGAGAACAGGAAGGGATGAGAGGAAGAGGAAGAAGGAAAGGAAGAGGAAGAAGGAAAAGAAGTAGAGGAGGAAGCAGAGGAAGAGGAAGAAGATGAAGGATGGTGAGAGGAAGAGGAAGGAAGAGATGGAGAGGAAGAAAGAAAGGAAGAGGAAACAGGAAAGGAAGAGGAAGAGGGAAAGGAAGAGGAAGAAGAAGTTGAATGATGTTGAGAGGAAGAGGAAGAAGAAGGAAGTGATTGAGAGGAAGAGGAAGAAGGAAAGGAAGAGGAAACAGGAAATGAAGAGGAAGAGGAAGAAGGAAGTGACTGAGAGGAAGAGGAAGAACCCGCCCCAGGGTCCGCCCCCCCACCCGTGGTCACACATCCGAGGTCTAACCCAGGCCCCAGGTCCCAGATCCCCACACTCCCATCAGGCCTCGCGACCCGAACATCCTGATCTCCCAGGACACCGGATGGGACGTGGAGGCAGTGGTGGGCAGCACAGTCCTCCCTGGGATCGGCGTCCTGGGTCACGGGGGTCACGGGCGTCACGGGAAGCCTGTGTTGCAGATAGGAGGCGCCTGGCCCAGCTGCCAACTCCACGCGCAGCCGTGCATGCGCGTCGCCCGCCGCGTTGCGCGCCACACATACGTACTCCCCTGTGTCGCGTGATGTCACCGGACGCACGGAGAGCGTGCTGTGGGGAAAGGCGCGGCCCCGGATGTCAGAGCTGGGGAGGGGAGAGGGAGGGAGAGCAGGAAGGAAGGAAGGAGGGAAGGAAGGAGGGAAGGGTGAAGGAAGGATTGGAGGGAAGGAAGGAGAGAATGTAGGGAAGGAAGGAGGGAAGGAAGGATTGGAGGGAAGGATTGGAAGGAAGGATTGGAGGGTAGGAAGGATGGAAGAATCGGAGGGAAGGAAGGAAGGATTGGAGGGAAGGAAGGAAGGATTGGACGGAAGGAAAGATGGAAGGATTGGAGGGAAGTAAGGAAGGATTGGAGGAAGGAAGGAAGGAAGGAAGGATTGGAGGGAAGGAAGGATGGAAGGATTGGAGGGAAGGAAGGAAGGAAGGATTGGAGGGAGGGAAGGAAGGAAGGAAGGATTGGAGGGAAGGAAGGATTGGAGGGAGGGAAGGAAGGATTGGAGGGAAGGAAGGAGGGAATGTAGGGAAGGGAGATTGGAAGGAAGGAGGGAATGTAGGAAAGGAAGGATGGAAGGAAGGAAGGATTGGAGGGAAGGAAGGAAGGATTGGAGGGAAGGAAGGAAGGATCGGAGGGAAGGAAGGAAGAAGGGAAGGAGGGAAGGAAGGAAGGAAGAAGGGAAGGAAGAAAGAAGGGAGGGAAGGAAGGAAGGAGGGAAGGAGGGAAGGAAGGAGGGAAGGAAGTAATAGGAGGAAAGACCATAAGGAAGGGAAGACAAACTTGAAGCCAATGTTAGTTATTCGCACATGTGACATATGCATCCAATACTCATCTTGTATCGATCCCTGATCGATCATCTATCAATGATCGATCACTAGGGTTCTACCTTGCGATCTGGCAAGCCAGGACCTATAAATTACCTATTCACTGCTAATGGATCTACCATCCCCACCTCATCTCTATCAATATTTAATCGATAATCGATTTGTTATCTATGGTCTACTGTGTCTATGTCATCTGTCTAATCCATCCTCTATCAATTAACTATCTATCAAGGGGTATCATCTTTATCCCAACTATGTGTGGATGGATGGATGGACACATGGATGGGTGGATGGATGAGTGGATCGATGGGTGGATGAATGGATGGGTGGATGGATGGGTAGATGGATGGGTGGATGAATGGGTAGATGGATGGGCGGATGAATGGGTAGATGGATGGATGGATGGGTGGACGGATGGGTGGGTGGATGGGTGGGGGAATGGATGAGTGCATGGGTGGATGGATGGAGGGATGGATGGATGGATGGGTGGATGAGTGGATGGATGGATGGATGGAGGGATGAATGGATGGAAGGGTGGATGGGTGGGTGGACAGATGGATCGATGGGTGGATGGATGGGTGGATGGATGAGTGGATGGATGGATGTGTGGATGGGTAGATGCACGGGTGGGTGGATGGATGCCCCCCACTTCCCACACTCACCTGCTCCCAGCATCCACCAGGCGCCCATCTGGCAGCCTCCAGAATACGCATGGGGCGGGGTCCCCGCGCGCGTGGCAGTACAGCGTGAGGTCAGCACCGTGGGGCACGCATGTGGCGAGCGGGCCTCGGGGTTGGACACTGGGGGGGAGACGCGCGTGCGCGGGCGTGACTTCGACGTGCACAGTGCGTCTCGCGCTGCTCAGCGCGTTGGCGGCCACGCACTCGCACTCACCTGCATGGAGCGGGGCCTGCAGGCGGCGCAGCACCAGCATGCCATTGGGGAGGACGTAGACGTCGCTGAGTCGAGGGTGCGTGTTCGCATGCACGGGTCTCACGTGGGTCCTGTCAGGCAGACGCCAGTGCAGGGCCGCAGGGGAACAGGCCTAGGCTGTGCAGGGCAGGTGCAGGGTGAGGCCCGCGTGGGCCGACACGAACTCCGTGGGCGCCTCGTGCAGCACGGGGGGAGCGGGGGAGGCGTGCATGACATTTCCACGTGTGTCAGAGCCACGCATGCGTGCTTCATGTGTATCAGGTGAGTGTGGAAGGGACGTGATCGTGTCCCTTTCACGAGTGATATTTCCACGTGTGACCATTGTGTGAGTGTCAGATTCACGCGTGACATTTACACGTGTGTCAGATCCATGCATCTGCGGTCCAAGAGTATCAGGGCCATGCAGAAGGGACCTGATCGCGTCCATTCCACGCATGACATTTTCACGCGTGACGTTTTCACGCGTGTCAGGTCTATGAATAATGGACCTGATCGTGTCCATTCCACGTCTGTCATATCCACGCGTGACATTTGCATGCGTCTCCGATCCACATATGTGCATTCTAAGAGTTTCAAGTCCACGCAGAAGGGGTCTGATTGTGTCCCTTTCACGCGTGACATTTCCATTTGTGACCATCATCTGTGAGTCAGATCCACGCGTGACATTTCCACTGGGGTTAAGCCTATGAATAACGGACATGATCGTGTCCCTTTCACGCGTGACATTTACACATGTGACATTTACACGCATGTCAGATGCAGTTATGTGAGTTTCACGCGTGTCCAGTGAGTGTGGAAGGGATCTGATCGTGTCCATGTCACGTGTGACATTTTCACACGAGATCATCAAGTCAGTGGCAGGCCTACGCGTGTCCAGTTTGCTCCTGTGAGGTCCACGCCTGTCCTTTCCACGCGTGACCATCATGTGAGTTTTAGATCCACACGTGACATTTCCATGCGTGTCCATCGTGCCAGCGTCAGATCCACTCGTGTCCGTCCCACGCGTGTCGGGCGCCGCTGGGGTCAGCTCCATGCCTGGGGATGGACAGACGGACGGAGGGAGGGACAAAGGGACAGGGTGTTGGATAAGGGCCCCTGTGCTGGTCGGAGACAGTGCTCTGTCCCTTTGTCTGTCCGTCCGGCTGTCCATCTCTCTGTCTATCCGTCTGTCAGTCTGTATATGTCTGTCTGTCTGTCCCTCTGTCTGTCTCTGTCAATCTGTCTGTTCATCTGTCTACTTGTCCGTCCGTCTGTCCATCTGTCTGTCCGTCCGTTTCTCTGTCCATCTGTCCGTCCCTCTGTCTCTCTGTCCCTCTGTCTGTCCATCTGTCTGTCCCTCTGTCTCTCTGTCCATCTGTCTATCCATCCATCAGTCCATCCGTCTATCTGTCCATGTGTCTGTGTCGCTCCGTCCACCGATGTATCTGTCTGTCCATTCATCTGTCCATCCATCTATCTACTGTCTGTCTACCTACCTGTGTATCCTTCCTTCTGTCCATCTCTCTCTCTCTGTCTATGGCTCTGTTTGTCTATCTGTCCATTGCTCTGTCTATCTATGATTCTGTCTATTTGTCCACTGGTCCATCCATCTAGCTATCTGTCCATCTGTCTGTCCACCTGTCTCTCTATGTATCTGTCTGCCTGTCTGTCTGGTGTCTGTCTACCTATCTGTCTACCCACCTGTCCATGTTATCTCTTTCAATCCATCCATCCATCCACCCATCTGTCTATCCATCCATCTGTCCATCTGTCTCTCTGACTGTGTATGCCTCTGTCTGTCTATCTGTCCATTGGTCCATCTATCCATCTGTTCATCTGTTCGTCTCTCTGTCCATTCTTCTGTCTATCTGTCTCTATGGCTCTGTCTATCCGTCCATTGGTCTGTCTGTCTGTCTCTCTATCTGTCTGTCTGTCTGTCTGTCTGTTTGTCTGTCTACCTATCCATCCATCCAACCATGTATGTTTCTATCTGTCTGTCTATCCATCCAGTTGTCCATGTATCTCTCTGTCTGTCTGTCTCTCTATGGCTCTGTCTGTCCATCCTTCCATTGGTCCGTCTGTCTGTCTGTCTCTTTCTATCTATCTGTCCATGTCTCTGGTGTCTGTCTGTCTATGGCTCTGTCTATCCGTCCATCAGTCTATCTGTCTGTTTATCCGTCCATCAGTCCATGTATCTCTCTGTCTGTCTGTCTGTCTCTCTATGGCTCTGTCTATCTGTCCATTGGTTTATCTGTCTGTCTGTCTACCTATCTATCTGTCCATCTGTCCTTCTATCTATCTACTATCTGTCTACCTGTCTATCCCTCCTTCTGTCCGTCCATCTGTCCACCTGTCTCTGTATCCATCCGTCTGTCTGGTGTCTGTCTACCTATCTGTCTATACATCCATCAGTCTGTCTGTCTGTCTACCCATCCATCTGTCCATGTATCTCTTTGTCTATGGCTCTGTCTATCTGTCCATTGGTCTGTCTATCTATCCATCCAGCTGTCTGTCTGTCTACCTATCTATCCATCCATCCAATCATGTATGTTTCCATGTCTGTCTGTCTCTCCATCCATCTGTCCATGTATCTCTCTGTCTGTCTGTCTATGGCTCTGTCTATCCGTCCATTTGTTTATCTATCTATCAGTCTATCTGTTTGTCTATCTATCTGTCCATCTGTCTGTCTACTGTCTGTTTACCTGTCTATCCGTCCTTCTGTCCATCTGTCTGTCTATCTCTCTATGGCTCTGTCTATCTGTCCATTCATCCATCTATCCACCTATCTGTCTGTCTGTCTGTCTGTCTATCCATCCGTCCCTCTATCTATCTGTCTGCTCTATGTCTGTCTGTCTGTCTGTCTGTCTGTGCGTGTGTGTTTGTCTCCCCAGTCATCCTGTGCCCCACACGGCCAGGAACACAGACAACAGACAGACAGACAGAGTAAAGGACTTCGCCCCTCCTCTTCCCATGCCCTCTGACCTGTCCATGCCCTCTGCACTCCCAGTGACCCCTGACCTCCATGTGACCTCTCCGTGACCTCTGACTACTCTGTGACATCTGACCTCCTGTGACTCTTGGCATCCCCATGACCTCTGACCTCCCAGTGACCCTCCCGAAACCTCCCCGTGACCTCTCCATGACCCCTGAGTTCCCCATGACCTTTGACCTCCCATCCACTTCTCTCCTGCCCATGGCCTCTCACGTCCCTGTGACCTCTCCATGACCTCTGACCTCTCTGCAACCGCTGACCCTACTGTGACCCCTGACTTCCCTGTGACCTCTGACCCCCTCTGACCCCTAACCTCCCCGTGACCTCTGACCGTCTTGTATCTTCCCTGTGACCTCTAACCTCCACCTCCTATTTGGCTCCCCTCAGTCCCCCGCCCCCACACCAAGAGCCTGCAGGAGACAGATGGGTAAACTGAGGCTCACCCGTTTCTAGCTCATTCCAGGCGCCACAGGGCGGGGTCATGGCGGGCGGGGCCGGGGGTCGCGGGTCAAAGGTCCCGGGGTCACCGTTGGGGGAAGCCGCAGGACGGGAAAGGAGGGCATCCGGGGCACGGCCATGCAGGGTCGTGACCACGGGGTCAAGGGGGTTCGCCGTGGGTCCCGGCAGGGCGCGGTGGGCTTTGTGCTGTCGCTCCCACCTGCGGCCGCCACCAGGCCTCCTAGAGGCCGGATGTGAGGAGGACGGAAGCGCAGAGGTCGGAGCAGTGGATGGTCGAGGGGTAGAGGCTGGAAGTGGGGATGTCCGTGTCAAAACCGGAAGTGGAGAGGTCCGTGGGGAGACCGGAAGTGTGGAAGACAGAAGTGGGGCTCTCCGAGTGGTAACAGGAAGTAGGGTGTTCCGACTGGAGACCGGAAGTGGGGAGGTCCGTGGGGAAACCGGAGGTGTGGAAGCCAGAAGTGGGAATCTCTCAGTCGAAAAGGGAAGTGGGTAGGCCGAAGTAGTGGAGGCCGGAAGTGGGGAAACAGGAAGTGGGGTGGTCCGAATGGAGACCGGAAGTGGGGATCTCCGCGTGGAGACCAGAAGTGTAGATCTGCGAGTGGAGCCCAGAAGTGGGGATGTTCAAGACAAAACCAGAAGTGTGGAAGCCGGAAGTGGGGTGGTCCGAGTGGAGACCGGAAGTAGGAATTTTTGAGTGGAAACTGGAAGTGTGGAAGCAGGAAGTGCGGGGGTCTGAGTGGAGACTGGAAGTGGGGAGGTCTGCGGGGAGAGCGGAAGTGGGTAGGCGGAAGTAGTGAAGACAGGAAGTGGTGATGTTCGAGTGGAAACCGGCAGTGTGGAGACCAGAAGTGGGGTGGTCTGAGTGGAGACCGGAAGTGGTGAGGTCCGAGTGGAGACCGGAAGTGGGTCGGCGGAAGACACAGAGACCGGAAGTGGGGATATTTGTGTGGAAACCGGAAGTGTGGAAACCGGAAGTGTGAACGCCGGAAGCGGGGAGGTCTCCGTGGAGACCAGAAGCAGGGAGGGCGGGGCCCGGAAGTCGCCCGTGCTGTGGCCGGGCACGCGCGCCAGGATGCGCGCCCAGTGCTCGGGCTGGATGTGCTCGGCAGCCAATGGTGGCCGCGGGCGGCGCGGCAAGGCGGGCTCGAACCCGCGGCCGGCGGGGTCGGAACACGGGACGGGAGGGAGATGCAGAGGCGGCGGACGCGGCTGCTGCCTGCGCTCGGGGCAGCAAGCAGGACGCCGACGCCACAGCCACGCTTCCCCGGTGCCTGGGCTCGAGCTTGGCGCATCAACAATGACATCAGCGCCGCGCGACGCCCCCGCAGCCGCTTCCGCAGCGGTGCCTGCCATCTTGGAATCTGCCATTTTTGAATCCGCCATCTTGGCCTCCACCATCTTGGAATCCGCCATCTTAATTCCCTCCATCTTGAATTCCTCCATCTTTGATTCCACCACCTTGTTTTCGGCCATCTTTATTCCTTCCATCTTGTTTTCCGCCATCTTGATTCCTTTCATCTTGGATTCCGCCATGTTGCTTTCCCTGATCTTGTTTCCCTCCATTTTGGATTCCACCATCTTGGCATCCACCATCTTGGAATCCGCCATGTTGGTGTCGGCCATGTTGGATTCCACCATGTTTTCGGCCATCTTGGTTCCCTCCATCTTGGATTCCTCCATCTTGTTTCTCCCCATGTTTGATTCCGCCATCTTGGCATCTGCCATCTTCGTTTCGTCCATCTTGGCTTCCGCCATCTTAGTTCCCTCCATCTTGGATTCTGCAATCTTGGCTTCCGCCATTTTGTTTCCTTCCATCTTGGATTCCGCCATCTTGGTTCCCTCCATCTTGGTGTCCACCATCTTGTTTTTGGCCATCTTGGAATCAGCCGTGTTGGCGTCGGGCATGTTAGATTCCGTCATGTTTTAGGCTATCTTGCTTCCCTCCATTTTGGATTCCGCCATCTTGGTGTCCACCATCTTGGAATCCACCATCTTAATTCCCTCCATCTTGTTTTCCGCCATCTTGTTGCCTTTCGTCTTTGATTCTGCCATCTTGTTTTTGGCCATCTTGCTTTCCGCCATCTTGGATTCTTCCATCTTTGATTCTGCCATCTTGTTTTTGGCCATCTTGCTTTCCGCCATCTTGGATTCTTCCATCTTTGATTCCGCCATCTTGTCTCCCGCCATCTTGCCCCCCGCCGCCCCACCCACGCTGACGTCAGCGTCCCAGCGCGCCAACCCCAGCCCGTTGATGGCCACGCACACATAGGGCCCGGCGTGCCATGGGCCCAGTGTGGGAAGCGTCAGCGTCCCGTCCGCCCCAACCCCGACCCCGTCCGTCCCCAGCTCCGTCCCCGCCCAGGCCCAGTGCCCACCTGGCAGCAGCCAGCCCACGCGCGCCACCGGCTCCGCCTCCGGCTGGCAGCCCAGCCGCAGCGCGATGCCCGCAGGCAACGCCAGATCCGTGGCCGCTGGTGCCCGTGACGCCACCACGAACACGCGCTGCACCCGGCCCATCATGGCGGCCTCAAAGCCGCCATAGGCCGCAGGGCCCGGGGCTGCAGACGGGGTATAGGCCGCGGGGGCTGTGGCTTCAGAAGGGGCGGAGGCCGTGGGGGCTGTGGCTTCAAAGCTGGTGTAGGCAGCGGGGCCTGTGGCTTCAGACAGGGTGTAAGCTGCGGGGCTTGTGGCTTTCTCCTCAGTGTAGGTCTCAGATCCTATGGCTTTTTCCTCAGCGAAGGCTTCGGATTCTATGGCTTTATTTGCACCATAGGCCTCGGATTATATGGCTTCATTCACAGCGTAGGCTTTTTCTTCACCATAGGTCTCAGATTTCATGGCTTTTTCCTCAGTGTAGGCCTCGGATCTCATGGATTCATCTGAGCCATAGGCACTGGATCCTTTGGCTTTCTCCTCAGTGTAGGCCTCAGATCCTATGGCTTCATTCACAGCGTAGGCCTCAGATCCTGTGGCTTCATTCACACCATAGGCCTCGGATTCCATGGCTTCCTCCTCCGCGTAGGCCCCGGACCCCATGGCTCCATCCCCGTTGTGCCCACGGCCACGCACCGTGCCTTGGTTTCCCCGCGGGGCCCCATGCGGGCCTCGCAGCGGTACCAGTCAGCGTCGGCCTGGCGCATCCTGTGGATCTCCAGCGTTGTCCCCCCATCATGGCCGCCGTCCTCATCGCCCCGCAGGATGGAGCCATCGGGCCGCGTCCAGGCCACGCGTGGTGTTTCCGAGCCCTGCGCCGTACAGCGCAGCCGCAGCGTCTGCCCCGGGGTCACCACGTGCACGTCATCGGGGTCATCATGGGGGTCGAGGGTCACCCAGAGTGCGTCCTCTGGGTCTTCGGGGCCACGCATGCACGCCGTCCACGTCAGACGCATGTGTGGCCCACGCAGCCCGGCCCAGCGCAGTGTCAGCTCGGGCTGCAGCAGCCAGGCAGGCCGCGCCCACAGCCGGGCCACCACGCCCGGAAGTGACGTTGGCGACGATGATGACGCGCCAGGGCCGTGCACCAGGAGGTAGGCCTTGCCCACATCCGGGTCATGGACATCCGGGAAACTGGCCTCAGGGTGGGCATGGCCTCCATCCTGGTCATACCCGGAGCCTACATCCGGGTGTCTGTCCTCAGAGTGGGCGGGGCCCTGATCTGGGTCATTGACATCAGGGTCTCTGTCCTCAGGGTGGGCAGAGCCCTCATCCATGTCATGGACATCCGGGTCTCTAGCCTCAGGGTGGGCATGGCCTCCATCCTGGTCTCTGTCCTCAGGGTGGGCGGGGCCCTCATCCGGGTTATTGACATCAGGGTCTCTGTCCTGAGGGTGGGCGGGGCCTACATCCTGATTATACTCATGGCCTACATCCGGGTGTCTGGCATGCTTGTAGGCGGGGCCTACATCCGGGTGTCTGTCCTGCTGGTGGGAGGGGCCTACATCCGGGGCTCAGGCTTGATACATATAGCCTACATCTGGGTATTTGTCCTGCAGATGGGTGTGGCCTACAACCGGGTCTCTGTCCTGAGCATGGGCAGGGCCTACATCAGGGTCTCTGGCTCCCTGGAGGACGTGGCCTATATCAGGGTTCCTGGTTCGATGGTGGGCATGGCCTACATCCGAGTCTGCGGCCTGATACATATGGTCCACATCCGGGTCTCCGCCCTGACGGTGGGTGTGGCCTACATCCGGGTCCCTGTCCTGATACAGCTTGTCCCCATCAGCATCTCCGCCCGAGGGTTGGGCGTGGCCTTCCCCGGATCCATCTCCTGGGTCCCTATCCGGGTGGGCATGGCCTGGCGCCTCCGGGTCCCAGCACAGCATCAGCGTGACATCATCAGTGTCGTCATCGCCTCCCAGCAGGCGGCGGGCATGTGCGAAGTGGGCGGGGTCAGCGTAGCAGGCGAGGGCGGCGCTGAGAGACAGGCGCACGCGCACAGGGACATCGGGGGCAGGGCCAGGCTGCACGTCCAGGTCGCGCACACTGGGCGCGCGCCGCAGGCGGCAGGCAAGGCCGGCGGCACGGCCACGGGCGTCTGTCAGCCTCAGCCGCACCTCGCCCACCTCCTCCCCGTCCTCCACTTCCTCTTCTTCTGCCTAAACTTCTGCTTCCGGCAGCTCCTCGCTGTCCGCCGGGCCGGTGAGGATGCGCGGCGGGTGACAGCGCATGCGTGGAGGCAGGCGACGCAGGTACAAGCCGCGGCGGGCGGCAGGGCTAGCGCAGGCCACCCACGCCTGTTCCTTCCCACAGCGCAGCACGCCTGCAGGGGCCATGGGAGAAGGGCGGGGCTGAAATGGGACATGCCCCCCTGGGGAGCCTCGGCCACGCTCCTGCCGCGCCTGACTGGCTGGAGCTTGGCCACGCCCCTCCTGGGGGTTCTCAGCCAAGCCCCCACCATGCCTGACTGGCTGGAGATTGGCCACGCCCCCTGCCGAGCCTCAGCCACACCCGTGCCCTGCCTGACTGGCTGGAGCTCAGCCACGCCCCCATGTGTCACCTCAGCCATGTCCTCATCTCAACTGACTGGCAGGAGATAGGCCATGTCCCTTGCAGCTCCTCACTAGTGCTTAGCCACGCCCAGCCACGCGCCCACCTCGCCTGACTGGCTGTACCTCGGCCTCGCCCCCCCGTACCCTCACCCTGCCTGAGTGGCTAAAGCTGGGCCACACCCTCCCTGTGGAGCCTCAGCAACGTCCCCCGCCCCACCTATGTCGCTAGACCTTGGCCACGCCCCCTGTAGCTCCTCACTAATGCCCAGCCACGCCCAGCCACGCTACTGCCGTTTTTTACTGGCTGGAGCTCAGCCACACCCCCCTGGGCGCCTCGGCCACGCCTCCACCCCGCGTGACTGGGGGAACTCGGCTACTCACTTACGCCCAGCCACGCCCCCGTCCTTTCTCACTGGCTGTAGTTCGGCCACGCCCCCTCTCTGCATCGCCTCAGCCCCGCCCTGCCCTCTCATTTGGCCTGCGCTTGACCACGCCCCCTCTGCTCACCTCGGCCCCGCCCCTCCAGGTCCTCCATCCAGCACGCACGGCAAACACAGGCCCAGGGGTTACCCTGCATGTGCAGCGTGCGCAGCGAGGGTGCGCGGGCCAGGGTGCCGGCGGGCAGTGCAGCCAGCTGGTTTCCGGCCAGGTGCAGCACGCGCAGCGTGCAGGCCGGTACCCTGCGCACGCACAGCGTGGCCAGCGCCTCGGGCGCCAGCGCCGCCAGCCGGTTCCCGTCCAGACGCAGCAGCCGCAGCGACACCAGCCCCAGCAGCGCCCGCGGGAGCACCAACTCCAGCCGGTTGTGGTCCAGATACAGCTGGGACAGGCGCCGCAGGCCCCGCAGGGAGCCCGTGTGCAGTGCCCGAAGCTGGTTGTAGCTCAGCCTCAGCACCTGCGGGGGTGAAAGGGGGCGTTCCCGGGATCCGAAGGGCCACTTCGGGGTCACTTCCGCCCCACTTCCGGTCTCACTTCCACCCTACTTCCATACCACTTCCTGTCACACTTCTGCTCCACGTCCGGCTTACTTCTGCAGACTTCCGCCTCTACTTCCTCCCACTTCCGAGTACATTTCCTCACTTCTGGTCCCACTTCTGCCCCATTCTCACTTCCTCCCTACTTCCGACTCACTTCCGCCCCAGTTCCGGGTCACTTCCTCTCCACTTCCGGCTGACTTCCGCCTCTATTTCCTCCAAGTTCCTCCGCACTTCCGGCCACAGTTACGGCCCTACTTCCTGTCACTTCCAGATCCATATCCTCACCACTTCTGCCCCACTTCCAGCTCACTTCTGCCTCACTTCAGCCTCGACTTCCTCCCACTTCCTGCCCATTTCCTTCCTTATTTCTGCCCCACTTCCCATCCTACCCATGGTCCTATTTCCATTTTCTTCCCCACTTCCGGCTATATGTCATTCCCCACTTCTGGGTCACTTCCGCCCCCACTTCCTCCCCACTTCCTTCCCTATTTTCACTCCACTTCCGGATCCATATCCTCACCACTTCCGCCCCACTTCCACCTTACTTCCGCCACTACTTCATCCTGCTTCCTCCCCACTTCCTTCCCTATTTCCACCCCACTTCTCACTTCTGGAACCATATCCTAACCACTTCTGCCCCACTTCCGCCCCTAGTTCCTTCCACTTCCTCCCCACTTCCGGCTTATTTTCGCCCCTACTTCCTCACACTTCCTCCCTACTTCCTGATTTCCACCCCACTTCCGGCCCTACTTCCACTTCCAGATCCATATCCTCACTACTTCCGACCCACTTCTGCTCCACTTCCTTCCCTATTTCTACTCAACATCCGGCTACACTTCCGGCCCTACTTCTTCCCAGGTCCTTATCCATTTCCGTCTCACTTCCGCCTCCCTTCTGCCCCTGACTTCCTCCCATGTACGTCTCTACTTCCTCCATTGATTCCCTACTTCCTCCCCACTTCCTTTGCTATTTGATCCCCATTTCTGCCTGTCTTCCTCCGCATTTCCCCCCTCCTTCCTCCCTACTCTTTTCCCACTTCTTCCTCCAACTTCCTTCCCACTTCCGGCCCTACTTCCTTCCACTTCCATATCTATTTCCTCAAACTTCCGCCCCACTTTCTCCCCTACTTTGTCCCACTTCACTGTGTATTTCTGCCCCACTTCCTGCCAAACTTCCTTCCACTTCCTTCCAATTCCGCCCCACTTCCACCCACTCCCTGCACACCTGCAGTGCGCCCAGGTCGCTCAGGGCCCCCTCGGCGATGTCCGCGATCTCGTTTCCGTGCAGCAGCAGCAACTGAAGTCTTGCGAGACCGGGGAAGGAAGTGTGGGTCAGGACCCGGATGTGGTTGAACCTAATTCAACAGGCGAGAGGACAGGAAGAGGAAATCAGGAAAACAGCCTGAAAACCAGCGCTGGGAGGGCAGAACTTTTGTTTCTGGGTCAGGGTCAAGAATAATGAATCATTACTCATCATCATCTTCCTTCCTTCCTTCCTTTCCTCCCTTGCTTCCTTCCTTCCTTCCCTCCCTCCTTCCTTCCTTCCCTCCCTCCTTCCTTCCTTCCCTCCCTCCTTCTTTCCTTCTTTCCTTCCCTCCTTCCTTCCTTCCTTCTCTCCCTCCTTCCTTCCTTCCATCTTTCCCTCCTTCCTTCCTTCCTTCCTTCCCTCCCTCCCTCCCTCCTTCCTTCCTTCCTTCCTTCCTTCCTTCCTTCCTTCCTTCTTTCCTTCCCTCCTTCCTTCCTTCCCTCCATCCTCCTTCCTTCCCTCCTTCCTTCCCTTCTTCCTTTCTTCCTTCTTTCCTTCCTTCCTCTTCCTTCCCTTCCTTCCCCCCTTTCCCCTCCCCAAGCCTCACCCCAGGTTCACGCGCTCCATCTTGGGGTCCAGCACGTGGGGCATGGACCTGAGGCTGTGGAAGGTGCAGTGGAGTTCGGTGGGGATGTAGCAGGTGCAGGTCCTGGGGCAGCGGGTGGCGGGGGCTGGGTGAGGGCCGCACAGGAGCAGCAGCAGCAGCAGCAGCAGCAGCGAGGCCCAGCGGTGGGGGGGCCCCCATCCTGGGGCTGGGATGGAGGGGGGGAGGCTGGGGATGGAGGTCCAAGTGTGGAGACCCAGGGAAATGACGGCTGGAATTTGGAGGCCCAGGGAAGGAGGCCTAGGGATTAGAGGCCAGGGTGGAGGCTGGGGATGGAGGTCCAATGGGGTGGAGGCCAGGGGTGGAGGCTGAGGAAGGAGACTGGAAGTTGGAGGCCCAGGGGGTGGAGGCCCAGGGATGGAGGCCTAGGGGAAGTGGAGGCCCAGGGATGGGGGCCTAGGGGTTAGAGGCCAGGTATGGAGGCTGGGGATGGAGGTCCAGGAAGGTGGAGGCCAGAGGTAGAGGCTGAGGATGGAGACTGGAAGTTGGAGGTCAGAGAAGGAGGCCCAGAGGTATTGGAGGCTGGGGATGGAGGCCCAGGGATGGAGGCCTAATTGGGTGGAGGCTAGGGATGGGGGCCCAGGGGGGTAGAGGAAAGTAGGCCAAATGGGGTGGAGGCTGGGGATGGAGGCCAGGATTGGAGGCTGGAGATGGAGGTCCAAGGGGGTGGAGGCCCAAGGATGGAGGCCAGGGATGGAGGCTGGAAGTTGGAGGCCCGGGGATGGAGGTTCAAGGATGTGAGGTGACCTGTGGGGGTCAGGGAGACAACGGGGAGGAAGAGGAAGGAGAATGGGAAGAAGAAGGAGATGTATCAGAAGAACAGGAAGAGGAAGAAGGACATGGACATGAGGAAGAGGAAGGGGAAGAGGAAGAGGAGATGGAAGAGGAAGAGGAGATGGAAGAGGAAGAGGAGATGGAAGAGGAGACAGAAGAGGAGATGGAAGAGGAAAAGGAGATGGAAGAGGAAGAGGTGATGGAAGAGGAGACCGAAGAGGAGATAGAAAAGGAGACGGAAGAGGAGACGGAAGAGGAGATAGAAAAGGAGACGGAAGAGGAGACAGAAGAGGAGATGGAAAAGGAAGAGGAGACAGAAGAGGAAGAGGAGATGGAAGAGGAAGAGGTGATGGAAGAGGAGACGGAAGAGGAAGAGGAGAGGAAGAGGAGATGGAAGAGGAAGAGGAGATGGAAGAGGAGATGGAAGAGGAGACGGAAGAGGAGATGGAAGAGGAGACAGAAGAGGAAGAGGAGATGGAAGAGGAAGAGGAGATGGAAGAGAAGATGGAAGAGGAGACGGAAGAGGAAGAGAAGAGGGAAGAGGAGACGGAAGAGGAGATGGAAGAGGAAGAGGAAATGGAAGAGGAAGAGGAGATGGAAGAGAAGATGGAAGAGGAGATGGAAGAGGAAGAAGAGACAGAAGAGGAAGAAGGAAAACACCAACCAACAGGAATACGATCAGGAAGTCGAGAGACACAAGGAAAAAGAGACTGGGAAGGCCTACTCTGTCTGTCTGTCTCTGTCCATCTGTCTCTCCCTGTCTATCTCTCTGTCTTTAACTTTCTGTCTTTGTCTGTCTCCCTGTCTGTCTGTCTCTGTGTTGAAATCTGTCTGTCTGTCTCTTATCTGTCTGTCTGTCTGCCTCTCTGTCTCTGTCTGTTTTCTGTCCATTGGTCTCATGTCTGTCTGTCTGGTCTGTCTCTCCCTGTCTGTCTCTGTGTCTGTCTGCCTGTGTCTGTCTCTTATGTCTGTCTCCCTCTGTCTGTCTCTTATCTCTGTCTGTCTGTATCTGTCTGTCTGTGTCCCTGTCTGTCTGTCTGTGTCTGTCTGTCTGTGTCTCTGTCTCTGTGTCTGTCTGTCTGTCTCTCTTATCTCTGTCTGTCTGTCTGTTCTGTCTGTGTTGACATCTGCCTGTCTCTGTCTGTACGTCTACCTCTGTCAGTCTCTCCCTGTCTCTGTGTCTCTGTCTGTCTGTCTCTGTCTGTGTCTCTCTGTCTCTGTCTGTTATCTGTCCATTGGTCTCATGTCTCTCTGTCTGTCTGTTCTGTCTCTCCCTGTCTGTCTCTGTGTCTCCATCTGTCTGTACATCTCCGTCTGTCTGTCTGGGTCTCTCTATCTCTGTCTCTTGTCTGTCCATCGATCTTGTCTGTCTGTCTGTTCCATCACTGTCTGTGTTGACGTCTGTCTGTCTCCACATCTCTGTTTGTCTCTGTCTTTTGTCTCTGTCTGTCTGTGTTGACGTCTGTCTGTCTGTTATCTCTGTCTCTCCCTGTGTCTGTCTACCAGTCTCATGTCTGTCTGACTCTGTCCATCTGTCTCTTGTCTCTGTCTCTGTCCAACTCTCTTCCTGTCCGTCTGTGTGTGTACATCTGTCTGTCTGAATCTCTTCTGTCTCAGTCTGTCTGTCTGTCCCCGTCTGTCTTCCTGTCTGTGTCTGTTTGTCTCTTTTCTCTTCTGTCTGTACCTGTCTGTCTTTTGTCTCTGTCTGTCTGTGTGACTCTTGTCTCTGTCCATCTGTCACTTGTCTCTGTCTGTGTCTGTTTGTCCATCTGTCTCCTCTGTGTCTGCCCATCTGTCTGTCTGTGCCTGCGTCTGTCTGTCTGAGTCTGTTTCTTCTCTATCTCTGTGTCTACATGTCTGTCTCTGACTGTCTATCTCTTCCTGTCTGTCTCTGTGTCTACATCTGTCTGTGTCCTCTGTCTGTCTGTCTGTCTGAGTCTGTTTCTTCTCTATCTCTGTGTCTACATGTCTGTCTCTGTCTGTCTGTCTCTTCCTGTCTGTCTCTGTGTCTACATCTGTCTGTGTCCTCTGTCTGTCTGTCTGTCTCATCTGTCTCTCTCCATCTGTCACTTGTCTCTCTCTCTGTCTGTCTGTCCGTCTCTCTGTGCCTGTGTCTGTCTGTCTGTTCTCTTTGTCTGATTGTCTCGGTGCATCTGTCTCTCCCTGTATGTCTCTTTGTGTACATCTGTTTGTCTGTCTGTCTGTCTTTTGTCTCTTCTCTTTGTCTGTCTGTCTCTCTGTCTGTCTGTACCTGTGTCTGTCTGTCTCTTCCTGTCTCTGTGTCTCTGTCTGTCTATCTGTCCTGGTTCAGTTTGTCTGTCTGTGCCTGTCTGTCTCTTCTGATTCTGTCTCCGTCTGTCTGTCAGTCCTGTCTGTGTCTCTGACTCATGTCTGTCTGTGTCTCTCTGTCTGTGTCTCTTCTGTCTCTGTCCATCTGTCTGTCTCTGTGTCTGTCTGTGTGTGTTCTGTGTGTCTCCGTCTGTCTGTCTGTACATCTTAGTCTGTCTGTGTGTCTCTCTGTCTCATGTCTGTGTCTGTCTATCCATCTCTGTAACTACATCTGTCTGTCTCTTCTGTTGTCTGTCTGTCTGTTCTATCTCTGTCTCTTCCTGTATGTCTCTGTATTCACATGTCTGTCTCTTGTGTCTGTCTGTCCGCCTCTGTCTGTCTGTTCTGTCTGTGTCTGTCTTCCTGTCTCTGTCCATCTGTCTTTTCTCTGTCTCTGTCTCTCTGTCTGTGTCTGTCTGTCTCTATCCATCTGTCTCTCCCTATCTGTCTGTCTGTCTGTCCGTCTATCTCTGTTGGTCTCCACCTGTCTCCATGTCTCCCTCTGTCTGTCTCTGTCTGCCTCTCTGTCTCTGTCTGTTATCTGTCCATTGGTCTCTCTGTCTGTCTGTCTGTCTCTGTCTTCTTGGTTCTGTCTCTTCTGCCTCTCTCTATCTGTCACTTGTCTGTGTCTGTGTCTGTGTCTGTCTGTCTGTCTCTGTCTCATGTCTGTCTGTATGCTGACGTCTGTCTGTCTGTCTCAGTCTGTGTCTGACTCTTCTGTCAGTCAGTCTGCCCCTGTGTCTATCTGTTCTGTGTCTGTCCATCTGTCTCTCTCTGTCTCTGAGTCTGTCTGTCTCTTATCTCTGTCTGTCTGTCTGTCTGTGTCTGTTCTGTCTCTTGTGTCTGTCTGTCTGTCTGTCCTGTCTCTGTCTCTTCCTGTCAGTCTCTGTGTTCACATCTGTGTCTCAGTCTGTCTGTCTGTCTACCTGTCGGTCTCTCCCTGTCTCCATCTGTCTGTCTGTCGGTATGTTCTGTCTCTGTCCGTTTATCTCTGTCTGTGTCTGTGTCTCCATCTGCCTCTGTCTCTTATCTCTGTGTCTGTCTCTTGTCTCTGTCTGTCTGTCTCTCTGTGCTTGTGTGTATCTCTGTCTGTTGCTGTCTCTCCATGTCTGTCCATCTCCCTTCCTGTCTGTCTCTGTGTCTACAGCTGTCTGTCTGTTTCTTGTCTCTGTCTGTCTGTCTCTTCTACCTCTCTCCATCTGTCACTTCTCTCTGTCTTTTCTGTCTGTCTGTCTCTCTGTGTCTGTCTGTGCCGGTTTCTCTCATGTCCATCTCTGTCTGTCTGTCTGTTCTGTCTCTGTCTGTGCCTGTGTCTGTCTGTCTCTTCCTGTCTCTGTGTCTCTGTCTATCTGTCCTGGCTCAGTTTGTCTGTCTGTGCCTGTCTGTCTCTTCTGTTTCTGTCCATCTGTCTTTCCCTGTCTGTCTGTCTGTGTCTCTGTCTGTGTGACTCCGTCTGTCTGTCTGTCCTGTCTCTGTCTGTCTCTCCCTGTCTGTCTGCACATCTTCTTCTGTCTGTGTGTGTCTCTCTCTGTCAGTCCGTCTCTATGTCTACATCTGTCTGTGTGTCTCTTCTATCTGTCTGTTCTGTCTCTGTGTCTTCCTGTCTGTCTCTGTTCACATCTGTCTGTCTCTTGTGTCTGTCCGTTTACCTCTGTCGGTCTCTCCCTGTCTCCATGTCTACATCTGTCTGTCTCATATTTGTCTGTCTGTGTCTGTCTGTCTGTCTGTCTCTATCTTCCTGTCTCTGTCTGTCTCTTCTGCCTCTCTCCATCTGTCATTTGTCTCTGTCTGTCTGTGTCTGTCTGCCCGTCTCTCTGTGCCTCTGTATGTCTGTCTCTATGTCTATCTGTCTCGGTGCATCTGTCTCTCCCTGTCTGTCCCTGTCTGTCTGTGCCTGTCTGTCTCTTCTGTTTCTGTCCGTCTTTCCCTGTCTGTCTGTCTGTGTCTCTGTCTGTGTGACTCCGTCTGTCTGTCTGTCCTGTCTCTGTCTGTCTCTCCCTGTCTGTCTGCACATCTTCTTCTGTCTGTGTGTGTCTCTCTCTGTCAGTCCGTCTCTGTGTCTACATCTGTCTGTGTGTCTCTTCTATCTGTCTGTTCTGTCTCTGTGTCTTCCTGTCTGTCTCTGTTCACATCTGTCTGTCTCTTGTGTCTGTCCGTTTACCTCTGTCGGTCTCTCCCTGTCTCCATGTCTACATCTGTCTGTCTCATATTTGTCTGTCTGTGTCTGTCTGTCTGTCTGTCTCTATCTTCCTGTCTCTGTCTGTCTCTTCTGCCTCTCTCCATCTGTCATTTGTCTCTGTCTGTCTGTGTCTGTCTGCCCGTCTCTCTGTGCCTCTGTATGTCTGTCTCTATGTCTATCTGTCTCGGTGCATCTGTCTCTCCCTGTCTGTCCCTGTCTGTCTGTCTCTTCTGTCTCTTCTCTTTGTCTGTCTGTCTGTCTGTCTCTGTGTCTGTCTGTGCCAGTTTCTCTCACATCCATCTCTGTCTGTCTGCCTGTGTCCATTTGTCTCTTCCTGTCTCTGTGTCTCTGTCTATCTGTCCTGGCTCAGTTTGACTGTCTGTGCCTGTCTGTCTCTTCTGTCTCTGTCTCTCTCTGTCTCTGTGTCTCTGTCTGTCTGTCTGTGTGTCTGTCTGTCCTGTCTCTGTCTCTCCTTGTCTGTCTGCACATCTTGGTCTGTCTGTCTGATTGTGTCTCTCTCTCCCTCTGTCATG